>NC_083287.1:42011977-42329413 GCF_963506605.1 Zootoca vivipara | reverse complement strand
GTTTTTTTGGTTTGGTTTGGTTAAATAATTCGTTTTTGGTTTATTAAATACAGTTATATATTACAATTAAACATTTTTGTTATTTAAACTATAAATATCATGAAATTATGGTTTTTTTCTTGAAGTGACACACCACCCGAGTTATGCTCGGTTTTTTGGCGAATTTTGACACACCAAGCTTAAAAGGTTGCCCATCACTGTCTTAGACAATCATTACAAGAGGGATGGATGCATAAAAACACAAGGTTAAGAGGACGGCAGCTGGGATTACCCTGTTTTCAGCACATTCAGTGAATGAGAAATACTATAATTATTGGCCTTTTGAGTGCCGGTTATTTTCTTCAGTATTGAAGTGCATTCTGCTGCAGCTGTGAAGCAGTTAGACCCCTTGCATTTGCTTTGCCATTTATTTTGGCACCAGCAATGGTGTCTTGTTTCAAGCCTGTAACTCAGTGTAATCCTAAATGTTCATTGTTTGTCAATAATATTATCTGCCAAACAAAACTTGGCTTAGTGATGTTGAAGAGCTTGTTTGCTGAATCACATTCATTGTGAAATGCCACACCTTTAGGTACAGTACCGTGGAGGATAAGGCTATATTCTTGCTCCTGCATATCAGATGTTGGGAATCACAAGCAGGGAGAGTGCTGTTTTGCTGATACTGGACGTAATATAGACATCATGACCATTGCTAGCCTTACCTTCCATAAATTTGCCTGATCCCCATTTAAAGCTATCTGAGTTGCTGGCCATCCCTACATCCTGGTGTAGAAAATCCCATAGCTTAACTCGTGCCAAATGAAAGTTCAGAAATCTCGTTTCTTTTGCATATGTTCACTCCAATTAATGGCCAACCAAATTACTTAATGCTGCATGTGTGCCTAGTTCATGTTCCAGTTAAAGGATCCTAGAGTTGATAGAGTTTGGAAAGAAGCCTTGCCAGAAACATTGAAAAGCCTCTGTCAGTCGGAGAAGGCCGTGCTTGCCAGAAGCACCGCAGATCTGATGTCAAGGTGCAGCTTTGTGTGTTCTGATGTAGCTTCTAAAACGGTGAAACAATGGTCTTGTTAGATCAAACCATCTAAAGGCCTGTTGCAGCCGGCTAGGCGCTTCCAGCTGCTCTGACTGGTCCCTGAGACATGCCAGTTGCTACAGTGCAACAGTGAGAGAGGGTTATTGCCCTCATGCCCTGCTTGTAGGCTTCCCAGAGGCATCTGATCAGCCCCTATGGAGAAACAGGAGGCTTGACCGGTGCTCCATTCACGCTATACATTTGAAGCACTAGGATACTACAGTGATACCTCGGAAGTCGAACGGAATCCATCCAGAAGTCCGTTCAACTTCCAAAATGTTCGGAAACCAAGGTGCGGCTTCCGAATGGCTGTAGGAAGTTCCTGCAGCCAATCGGAAGCCACATCAGATGTTTGGGTTCCAAAGAACGTTCGCAAACCGGAACACTCACTTCCGGGTTTGTGGTATTCAGGAGCCAAAACATTTGACTCACAAGGCATTTGGGATCCAAGGTATGACCGTACTTCAGAACAGTCATAGCTTACCTTCAAAGAATCCTGGGGGTTGTAGTTTCTTAAGGGTACTGAGAGTTGTTAGAAAACCCATATTCATTCCTCTCACAGAGTTACAATATCCAGAGCAGTTTAGCAATTATTTCCCACTTTTCAGGGAATTCTGGGAATTGTAGCACTGTGCAGGGAACATGGATCTTCTAACAACTCTCATCACCTATGGCTGCCATAATTATTTGTTTAAGGCAGCTGAAGTGCTTTGAATGTATGGTGTGAATGTGCTGTCATAGGTCTGTGATCTGATCCAGCTGGGCTAATTCAGTTAATTGACAAAACTTGAGGTTGTTGGGTTTTTTTTTATATAAAAAAAAGCCCGCTAGGATATTAGAGAGGAAAAATCCCCTATTTGAAGAGGAGCTTCGCCAGTAAATAAAAATATGCGCTGTGGGTGTTTCTTTCTCTTTTTACTCATTCTCACACCCAGAAGGAGCTCTGGAGTGTGGGCCTGTCAGGGCCAGTAGACCCACTCCTTCCCTTGTTTGTGCTGTTCTTGTGAGTGTGGGGAGGGAAGAATGGGTCCCAACATGCCTTGCTTTGTTGACAGCTCCGTGAGGAGATTTCATGTGGGAACATCTCTAAAGCGCTGTTAGGTTCAGCACCTTGCGACACAGAGTAAATCAGGTAATAATAATAAAGATAAATCAGAGTTCGCAGGGCTTGGACTGTCTGTGAAATAAAATAAGCATGGGCCAAAAATGAAATGCTTTGCAATGTCCCACAATGGGCAGAGGAATTGTCTGAGGGAATAATGTTCTGACAGTCAAGAGTTGTGAAATGCCTGTTTTTCATATTGAAGTATTTGGAGGAAGCCCTATCTATTTTAGTATTTTGATTTTTTTCCCCTACAATATAAGAGAGGTAAATTTTAACACTTTGGGGAGCAAAAGGAATATTGAACACAAAACAAAATGTTATCTACATCATAGTTCTATAACATTGTGCCATAGATTTGTAGTTATTCCCTTCTAGGGAGCACTTATTTAGTTGCATGAAATGCTCTCCACTTACTCTTCTTAATTTAATCTACCCCCTGTGAAAGCCCTAGAGTGAAGCAGAGGATTTAAATATGGGACTGTATGCATGAATCAGACATCTCAGTGCAAGCCTTCAGTCTATCAGTGTGTAAACAGGCACACAATAAATTGAAGTTGAGACCTCGCAGGTAATCCGGTATGGCATTATCATTGAATTTGTTTTTGTTCCAGGCAATTGGAAACTAGTGAACCTCATCTCTAGCAGCAGAGTGGCCTGCCATGGGCTTCTGACTTTATTGGACTTATTTATATGGAAATATGCCTAGAGGACAAGAAGTAAGAGTTCTGTGGCAGTATCTGAAAATCCTAAAGATGTACTCCATTTGTTAATCTAACATGGCTTCTACCACCCCATAATAATTAAAGAAGGCCCTTTTAAATAATGGAGGGTGGGGGGTTAATTATATGAGGCATAGTTTCCTATTCCCATCTGCATTGACAGTAGGACTTGCACTGTGTTTAAAATCAATGCAAATGAGTTTCCTGTCAACCACACTTGCCGCCATTGTCTCCTGAGCCTATTGAGCCTATTCAGCTGTCAGTGCTTGCCAACTAATAATTGCCACGCTGTTTGGGGCTACGCCACCCTGCTGACCTGCTTAGCTGATACTACCATCTTCTCTAAATAGCCCTTGAGGAGGGAGATAATTTTCCTCATAAGAAACTCTGCTTAAGAAACCACATGGTTGGGTTTTCCTTTTTTAAAAAAACTGCTTAAAAAAATTAATTTAAAATGGCAATTTATTTGGTAGCTAATATGAAGGCTGTTAAACAGGAAAGCGGAAGTAAAAGTCATAACCGATTAAAGCAGCCTCCCCCAACCTAGTGCTCTCCAAATATTTTGCATTACAATTCCTATCGTCCCTGACCAATGGCCATACTGGCTGAGACTGGTGGGAGGTGTAGTTCAACATCATTTGGAGTGTGCTATCATTTTGTGGCAAAGTGGTTAGAGATCTGGAAGACCAGGGTTCAAATGCCCCATGCAGCCATGAAGGTGACCATGAGCCAGTTACAGTCTCTCAGGTTAATCTACCTTGTAGTGTTATTTTGAGGAGTCAAAAATTAGAAAGGAGTACCGTATGGTACCTTGATGTATTGTACCTTGAGCTCCTCCAGGTAAAGGTGTCATCGTGTAACATTTAATTTACAACTTTGTGCCAATTTGCAGGGGACAACACATTTGTTGCAATTAAAAAACAAAAGGGAAAGGGGAAAGCTGAAGCCCTACACAGGTTTTCTGTCTGATTATTGGATGCTGACCTAGTTTTCAGAGGATCAATTCCTCTTCATCTGAACATCCCACTTTCTTCTTGTGGTATAGGCTATTTTATGCCTGCAATGTGTTCCTTTCTCTCTTCCAGGATCAATTTAGTCTCCCATCTCCAGATTCAGTGCTTTGGCCCAAACTGAAGATGCAATTGCTTATGGCAGAAAATAGAAGAACTGGCAATATTACTTATCCTGCCACCTTTGTCTTCATCATAACAAACCTATCATTCCCCACTCAGGGAACACATGACATATCTTTAAAAAGTAGCAAACAGGCAAGCAAACTATCTCCTTGCATGATAGACTTTTCTCCAGAACATTTTTAACATAATAGCATTGTGTAGTTGAGTTAACTGAACACTATAATTAATTGAAGTGCATTGTATATTTGTCAGCTGATTGAGATATTTATTCTTCTTTCTATATTTAATTCTGCTGTGAGCTTTTTTTAAAAAAAGACGCAGCCATGCTTCCCCTTATTAACAACTAGTCCTCTTAAACTGGATAGGACTCTAAAACACTTTTGCAGTTGATTGGGATCAACTTTGCCTTTCCTCCAAATTTTATAACATTTCCCAGAATAAATGGTACAAAACTTGGATCTACATTGGAATTTCAGCAGTTGTTTGGTTGCAACAGTGTGCAGATTCCCCTTGGCATTCTCTTGTGAAAATTGAGGCTTGGTTCTAGATAGTGATCCTATGATAACGGCATGACTTCCATGCTGTGGGAAGCACTCTGTAATTGCAGGATTTGCTCCTGCTTATTAAGTGAAGAGGAGCCTAGTGGGAGCATTTTAAATTATTTAAGGCAAAGCAGTTGTTTGTGTAGCTCATTATGGAAAAGAGCGGATGAAATCTGGGCTCTTCAGTATGAGCTGTTTATTTTTCAACTCCTCTGGGGATTTCAGTGTGTATTTGAGAAGCTCTTTTGACCAAAGTCAGAGCAAGTGAATTTTCTGCCCTTGAGATGAATATTTTTAATATATATAAAAAAGGAAACTGTGTAACGAACGTTTTCTTCAGGGAAGGAAACGTGATCCTATGTTGCAATTGCTGTGTGTATTTGTGGCTGCCTTATATTAGGAAATGAAGGTGTTTGTATATCTTTTTACTTGACTGTAATACAGTCGGGTTTTAGAGCAACATTTCCCACACCTGGGAGAATATTAAATATTGGTCCTTTTGGGGTTTCTAACTTTGAAAATGAGATAAGAAACATTTCTCCATTTTTAAGAACAAGGCCAAACCACAATTGTTATGGAAGCATGGCTTAGTATTTGAACAAATCTGAAACAAATCTCAAATGGAACATCTCTTCTCCTGCAACAGTAGAGACATGCTGATGCATGATTAGATATAGTCCCTGGTGGATCGGTAACTATTAATGTCAGTGGCCAAAAGAGAATTGGGCAGAGAAGTGGAAAGTAGCAGAATTGGGGAAAATACAACAAAAGCAAATATGGAGTGAAGCATTAAGGTGTGTTGTTGGTTCTATGACTCCAGAAATAAGGGATTTCTTGATATAGCTGCACATAGGTACTAGAGCAGAGCAGCTAGTGCCTCCAGACTGGAGAAGCATCATGAAAAATGGGGAAGAGTTGTTGTACCCTACCACAGGCAATTTTCTAGTAGATGATCAAGGGTTGCATCCAATGCTAGCCATTTCGGGTAGGTTGCTACTTAACCAGTCCCTTCACCCCTACTTGCAATTTGAGGTAAAAAATCTTTTCCCTGGGCACTTCACAGGAACACACAACAAATAAAAAGCACTTGTTTGCTCACTCATTATGTAGCCATGGAAAAAACGTATACAGTGTTTTAGTGTTTCATAGCATTGCTGGCCTACTCTCTTGAGAACTAGATGGGTCCCTTTCCCAGAGAGCAGAAATTTCAGGTGCTTTTATAAGTAATTTGAAGCCAGCTCTAGTGTAGCAGCTCTGCCTGAGCATCTGCGGCTTGATCCTGAGGGAATCGTGTTAAATGCTGGCAACAAGTGAGACTCTGATATCTCGGATGAAAGAGGAAATAAAAATTAAGCTTTCCTCTGTGTCAAATGATTAAAGGCTGTGGTAAACAAGCCAGCAAAGCTTTCCTTCGGTAGCAGCCAATACTAATCTTCACAAAGGCGCAAGATGTGCTTTGTACAAACAAGCAGCTACTATTACGGACTTAGTGGCTCTGTACTTATTCATCCTAATGGCTGCTCTTTGAATTGTCTCGGTCTATATCATGCAAAAATAATTTTCATTAGCCTACCGCCACATCTGCACTGTATATTTAAAGGAGCCATATTAAACAGCTGTGTTTCACCCCCCCCTACACACACACACACACACACACACACACACACACACACACACACACATATGCTGGGAGCTTTGTTGGATTAAGGGTGCTGAGAGTTCTTAGGAGACCCATATTCCCCTCACAGAAATTCCCAGAGTAGTTTTTTAAAAAACAATCCTTCTCAGGGAAGTCATTCTGCTATTATAACGGGGAGTTCTGTGGTTTATTGTTAGAAAATGGTTGAACAGATAAATTTGAAGCTTGACAGAACAGGAGCAGTAAGTTTGTGGATGGTCCATGCTGCATTTGGGGTAGAAGCAATAATAAATGGCTTATTTTTTTAACAATTGCAACATTTGACAAGGGACTGTTGACAAGTTCTGTGCATTTTTCTTCCACACACTTTCCTGGGGTGGGCTTTCCATAAAGATTTACAGTATGTGTTTTCACTACATTTTTTGAGGGGGGGGGGAATTGTCTGATGTATCAGTTTCAGGGGGTGTCTAATATGTGCTTTTGTGTAGTAGATGTGTTACATGTTTGTAGTTTTTAAAAGGCTTTGGGGGGGCAATGTAAGACAAAGGGATTTCACAAGGCTCTTTCCAGAAATGCTCAGCATGAACCTGTTTTGAGAGGGTAAGTGGGGGGGGAGGGGTGTTGAATGGAATGTTGGGTGGAGTGAGTGTCAAGCAGAGAGGTTGACAGTTGGAAAATGACAGTTAGAGGAGGCTGTGTGAGGAACAGGAAAAGATTGAGGGGGAGGGAAAGGAGACATGAGAGATGCAAATAAATAAAATGAATATATGTCTTTATTATAAGGCTACAGCTGTAGTCCTATTTGTCAACGGTGAGTCAGGTAAATAGCATTCTGCCATTATGCTGAAAAAAATTGGGGTTTGGTTTTAGTTTTAGTTTTAGTAACTTTGATGGCTTGAAAATGGCTGCATGGCAATGGACTGATTTGAAACGTGGCAGTGCAGCTGAGGACAGACCACGCCAAATTTCAAGTTTACCTGATGAGGGTTATTGTAGGCATGGCCTTCTCAAATTCAGTTAACAAACAAACAAACAAACAAAAACAGCGGGGTCAAGTCCTCCATCCACGATCAAGTCATGGATGGCAGTGGTCTTATGGATCATTGACCTGGCATTGCACAGTAGCACCTTCAGGTCGTGTGGGTATCCCTTGCTGATTCCAGTATCCGTCCGGTCAAGACCAGACCCGGAGGCAGGGATAGTCCTCAAAGAACGACTAAGCCTGCCTCCTCGGTAATGACGTAGTCTGGTCTTAGCGTAACTCCTTCTCCTACACGTGATCACTGAGATCAGTTGTCCCAGTGCATTCCCCGCCCCTTGGTGGAACCTGCCCCAGCCATTTTGTTGGCTGGGACCCACTCCCAGGCAGCCCTGACCCCTCCCCTTAAAATTAAACTAAAACCTATACAAAAAACAAAAACAAAAACAAAACAATAAAAACCAAAAACAGTAAAAGTTACAAACACACCAAATTTAAACAAATTCCCACACCCGACTAAATATCCACCCCACCCCCCACACACCTGAGGCCTCCTTGGAGCCTTATAAGCTACGGTGGTGAGTATGGGGCCCGCCCCCAGGCCCAAGATGGAAAATGCCAAGCTCCAAAATGCCAAGGAATGGCTGCTGTCAAGGGCCACATTCGTCTCTTCAGTCTGCGCAACTGAAGTTACCATTCTACATTACTGTAAGTAAACAATGGCAAGCAGTGCCATGCACACAGAATAATAGTGTTCAGTTCTCCCATAGGAAACACTCCCTGACTGAAACCCCAGAGAGCCCCTGCCAGTCAGTGTTGACAGTTCTGGGCTAGATGTTCCCATGGTCCCTGACGCAAGAATGAGGTAGTTTCCTGTGTTCCCTACTTCGGGGCAATGTTAAATGATGATTGCCCTCAGAAGCAGGAAAAGCTGTCAAAAGTCTGGTGCAAAAGGAACAGGGGCCACTGAAGGGCAAGTTAGTCAACAACTGTCTGTGGGCCAGTGATCAGGAATGTGAGAGTGAATGCAGACAGGTGCCAGCAGCTACATAGCCTTACCCCACTGATAACTCTTCTTTCCCTCCACCTCCCATTTTTGAATTCCTGACTCAGCTGTCTCAGTATAACTGAACACTTGGCCTTGCATCTGGTGTCTGTGATTCGGTTACCGTTTTGTACACATTGATCTTTCCGCCCATGTTAGCCGATGCAGTTGTGGGCTCTTGGAGAAGGGGAGACACACACCACATGCACACAAAACAGATTCCACTTAGCAAGAAGTGTTTGCATAAGGCTTTTCCACCAGCTGGCTAAACCATTCTGCAATTGCATCATAGTAAAGAACACATTAATATACGTTTCTCTGCTTTGCTAGGTAAATGTTACATTATAGCCCTTTTCCTCTGAATTAGGGGCACTTTGGGGATTTAATTTAATCTCTGAGGCTCAGGAGAGCCCAAACCCAGAATCTGTTTTGATTGCCAGAGCTCAGCTCTGGATCCTGTGCACTAGTAATGAAGGAGAGTGCTTCTGAGCGTATGCAGAGTACATTTCCCTCACTACAGCTACCAATCCTCTTCACATGTGAGACTAGCCTAACTGCTTGTGTAGGCTCCCAGGTATGGGGTGAAGAACAATTTCCCATTTTAACTACTAGTTTGTGTGCAATTTTAAAAGTGTATACAGTGGTACCTCGGGTTACAAACACCGCGGATTACAAACACTTCAGGTTACAGACTCCGTTAACTCAGAAGTAGTACCTCGGGTTAAGAACTTTACCTCAGGATAAGAACAGAAATCACATGCCGGTGGCACGGTGGCAGTGGGAGGCCCCATTAGCTAAAGTGGTACCTCAGGTTAAGAACGGTTTCAGGTTAAGAACGGACCTTCGGAATGAATTAAGTTTGTAACCAGAGTACCACTGTATATTGAACAAGTTATCACATTATGGATAATGAAGAGATGGAAAAAAGGACCTCAAAACTATTTTATTTCACCCTTTCAACAGTTTCCCCCCACCATTTTCATGGCACAGAAGTACATATAAAGAGTGGGAAGTGACATGTCTGATGACATCAGCTGTTGTGTCACGTCACGCTCAGATATTTAGCAGGACATAAATAATCCACAGTTCCTGAACAGAATGGATACTGCAGTGTAAAAGGAGCGTTAGAAGCTAGGACAGAAGTGCTAATAGCATCATAACCAGGAAAACTAATGCAATAATCCTCACAATAATCCAAATGCATCCATAGTAGTAAAATACTCCACATTTTAATATTGTTTTTCTCTTTGGGCACTGGACACTGGTCCATTAGGGCAAATGGGGCACTGCCCCAACAACCCTCACCCTGTCCTCACCCCACCCCACCCCACCTGCCAGCCAGTCAGAAGATGGCTCCCCCTACTATTGGTCTCCTTGCCTCCCTCCTTCCCAGTTCCTATAAGCACTAACCACCAGTGCTATTTTTCTAGAAAAAGAGGTGCCAGAAATCACCAAGAACACCTCTCTTGTTCTTTTATCATAGCAATGGCACCCACCTGAGAGGTGCCAGAACTCAGTTCTGGCAAGTTCTGGCTGAGAAAAGCCCTGCTAACCACTATTGCATTTGGGGATTTTGTGTGTAATGCCCCATCATTGCCTGACTGCACATGCTCCAGACTTGTAAAACCCTTATTCCCAGAGGGATCCCGGTTTAACTGGACATGAATTTTGATTTTTCATTATGAGCAGATGGGGGGAAGAAAAAGTAAATAAATCAATAATTTAAACTTGCCAATTACACACCTTAATTTATAATGAGTGGGCTTATGGGTTAAATGTAGTAACCAATTATTATTGCTAACTATGGAGAGACTTTGAATGTGTAAATTATATAAACCGCGACACAGTCAGAAAAAACTCTGTAGTTGATCAAATCAGTATTTGATCAGAAGCTTCACTGGCTTTCACATAGAACAGAAGCAGAAAATATGCCATCAGAGTATCTTTTGTAATTCTATGCTTCCAGTACTTCTTCAGTGAATTTGTACATGGTTATCATTTCCCAGATTTTAGCTATTTATTTATTTAAAATATTTATATACCACTGTATCATAGAAACATATCACAGTGGTTTACAGTATGAAAACAAACTGTTTTATGCTGTTTCATTGCTATTTAGAGGCTTCCTTGGGAGACTTCTAGTTATTATATGACACATCCTGTCTATAAATGCTTACAAAAGTCTTTCTTCATGTAGGAATCCAGAAGCATGGCTTTTAGGAGGTACTCATTGCCTATGTGGAGAAATTTTCCTACCCAGAAACCATGTTCCAGATCTTCCCCATATTTTGCTCCCTCCTCCATGGAGTATGAACCAATCTGCCCATGCTCCTTCTAACATTGCTGGCTATAACTTGGATACATTAGCAGAAGCTTCACAGAGGTAATATTTACCTGTTTTTTTCCTTTGTATTTAAAATGATTTCTAAGGTGGCAAATGTCCAGGTATCAATCCAATCATTTTGCCCAGCCTAGCCCAGGTCATCCCATCCCATTCTTGAACTCAGAAGGGGATGTTGTCCAAAAACTGCATTTGGTTTTTCTCTTGGATTTTTGACTGCTGGATGCATCTCTGAAGGATTCAAAAGATATGAGTGGGAGTTTGGCCACTCACTTGATATGAGACTGGCAAAGAAAATGATTTATTGCAGGTATACAAAGATGGTGAGATTGGTTCCACCTCCCCCCCCCTTTGTGACTGCGAACTTTATTTGCAGATCTTCCCCAATATCTTTAACAGCGAGTGCCAAACTATAGCCAGAACAATGTGAGGGATGGTGAAAACGCAATAGCAGAGATGATTCTGTGTGCAGCTTTTTTCTTTTCTTTTCTTTTTTTGGAAATAATTTTTATTTGATTTTACAAACAAGAAGTTATAACAATATCAAATACATAACCATACATTGAGAGTTCTCTGAATCTCCCAACTTCCCACCCTCCCCTCTGTGGGTCCTACTGTCAACATCTTCAACTGCATATTATTTCACAGTACATATATTGTATCTCTCCATATTATCCACAGTTACAAGTGTTATTAAAATCCTGCTAGTGTTTTTATCTGCTTACAGTGGTCTCCTAAATAGATTGTGTGAATTTTTCCCATTCTTTCTTAAAGTTTTTGTCTTCTTGGTTCCTGGGCTTTCAAGTAAGTTTTGCCATTTCGGCGTACTCCAACAGCTTAATTTGCCATTCCTCTCTGGTAGGGACTTTGTCTTCTTTCCATCTGGTTCCACCTTTTTCAAGGCAGCTGCAATAGCAGAGCTGTTCCTCCTTATCTAATAAGTCAACCAGTCTACATATTTCCATATTTTATTATGGAAACTAGATTCTTTTGAGTTTATAGTGAACTGCTGCTATGAGAACAGAGCACCGCTTGACAGTTGACCATCCCTGTTCATGTAGGAAATAGCTGTGCTCTTGCTTTTACCCCTGGAAGAGTCTATAGCTCAGGAGTGGGGAACCTTTGACCCTCCAGATGTTATTGGACTCCATCTCCCATCAGTCGCAGTGAGCATGACCAAAGATCAGGAATGAGGGGAATTGTAGTCCCATATCATCTGGATGACCACGGGTTCATCTTCATTGCTTGTAGCTCTACTTATATAAGAAGGCCATGTTAACGTGGTGTCAGTTGGTTTTGAAGATAAAATTAGCCCTTTTTCAGTTTTTCAGTTTTGGAGGTTCAGATTTTGATTTATTGTTTAGGGCTTCCGCATTAACATTTGGAAGGAAGTTGTAGCTTGTGTGACAAGGGCTGAGTCGGAATGAGGTAACCATGTAACATTTCCAGGCATAGTCCCTTGCACAGGCTTCAACACGAATCTAGGGTGGCATCCAACAGTCATTGCAGGAACATAAAATATTATATGGAAATGGGCCCTCAACAGATGAATATCTTTCTTTAACTTCACATTAGCAAATCTTTAAAAGATAAGTAGAATATGGACAACAGCCTTCTTACCCCTACACAAATGGTTGGCAGTGAGGCTTAACTAGGTAATAATCTGAAATGACTATATAAATGTAATTATTGATATTTTCACACCTCCTTGGCAGCTAGCGGTCAATGCATGTTGGTCAATTTCCAGTTACAGCTGAACTGAACTGATGTAAGGGTGGCTTTAAGCCATCTCTGTGTTGCTGCTCCTTGACTTGCACATTGCCTTGTGCCAACACCCGAGGCCCTGGCCCATTAATTTCTTTCTCAAGAGTGGAAAGAGACAGGTTGAGGCAGATCTCCTAAAAGCCATTCTCTCTTTTCTGAAGACATTGCCTTCAGCCTTCCCATGCACACACCTGCTGCATTGTCATTTGGGTAGAACTAACGTTTTACACACATCAGGTGGCTCTGGATCCTTTCTCTGGCACTCTCTGTGATTAATTAGAATTAGAATGTCTGTAGCTTTTAGAGGTTTATTTCTCCTTGTTGGGGTCAGGATGTGATGTGTTAATTTCATAGCTAGGCCTACTTTTTTTTTTTGCTTCCTCCCACAGCCCACAGTCACTATTCACTTGTTCAGACTTGTCATAATTCTGTAGGGGCAAGCACTTTTTTCTTCTTATTTGGCTGCGTAGCTGCAAATAGTCAGGAGCTCTTCATTTTGGCTTTGACTCACCCTTAGGCACCAGGTCAGATTCCAAGAAGTGGGTCTTCAATGGGAGCCTTCCCAAAGGCCACAATTGCACCTGTACAAACAAGAGGGAGAACATTTAATGAGAGCAAGTACACCAAGTCATTTGGTGAGGACTAGAAGCTTGAACCAAATAGCAGAACCAAATTTAATGTTTCCATAGCTAAATCATTTGCATACGGAATACATACATCCCCAGGACAAGGTGCTAAGCCTTTAATGGTTGCATGCTAGGCATAAATTAAATGTAAATATTTTTTCACTAATGCACATTCACTGGCAAATCTCTACTTATTATACAGTTGCTAAAAGCACAGAGTTTTGATTGGTTGATTGAAAAGTGATAACTCTATCTGAGACATATTAATAGTGGCAAAATTCCTTTCAATATGTACATAGTGCTTTTCCTCATGACTAGCACATCACAACCTACCAGTACAGAGTTTCCAGGTCAAATGGTGTGACGCCCAGGTTGACTTGGAAGATTTTAGAACATTTCAGTTACAGTGGTACCTCGGGTTACAGACACTTCAGGTTACAGACTCCACTAACCCAGAAATAGTACGTGATGTTAAGAACTTTGCTTCAGGATGAGAACAGAAATTGTGCTTTAGTGGCGCGGCGGCAGCGGGAGGCCCCATTAGCTAAAGTGGTACCTCAGGTTAAGAACAGTTTCAGGTTAAGAATAGACCTCCAGAATGAATTAAGTTCTTAACCCGGAGGGGTTAACCTGAAACTGTTCTTAACCTGAGGTACCACTTTAGCTAATGGGGCCTCCCACTGCCACCGTGCCACCGCCACCACTGCACGATTTCCGTTCTCATCCTGAAGCAAAGTTCTTATATGATTTTCGATCATATATTTTCAGTGAGGCTGTAGGGCCATAGCTGCCAAGTTTTCCCTTTTCTCGCGAGGAAGCCTATTCAGCATAAGGGAAAATCCCTGTAAAAAAGGGATAACTTGGCAGCTATGTGTAGGGCCCTGGCCTGAGAACCATGCTGTTGCCCATGTGTTGTTTTCTTGGCTCTTCCCGCAAAACTAGTGCTTACTTTATCCTCTAACTCTTTCCGTGTTCTTGGAGCTTGGAGCCAGGCACTCCCAAAGTCTAAGAGCTGATTCATTACTTAGCCTTCAGCAAGCCTAATAACTTGCCGCTTTGTATTTCAGGTTCCCATTTCTGTCTTTCATAGTGATTGTATTATAGCTCTCTACAGGAGGGGGGAGGGGAGAAAAATATTCTGTTTGAGTGGCATTTTGGAGAGGTGCAGCCTGATCATATATGCTTTTTTGGTTAGCCCAGTGAGGCTTTTTCTCAGGAAAATGTGGACAGGACTGCAGGATTTCCATATGGTGTCGGTATATTAATAATATACTTCAGATTCCTGGCTTTGCTTTTAGATATGAGTAATCATGAGCTAGGGTTTGATCTGGGCCATATGGAGAAGTTGCAGCAACAGTGGGACCTCTCTCCTTCTCCGGCTTATATACTCTCCTCTGATGGGTTGAAGTCATCACTGCTCTTCACTTTTCTGCTTCAGACTGCCCTCACTCCCTCCTCCCCTGGCTCCTGCCTTGTGGATGGCGTGATACTCCACAAATCACTGGTGCCCTCACCTAGGTCACTCTCCTCATCCCCTGTCTCCACCACACACACTCTTCAGAGCCCTGCCACTCCCTGATATCTAATAATAATAATAATAATAATAATAATAATAATAATAATAATAATAATTAATAAATAATAATAATAATAATAATAATTAATTTTATTCTTTATACCCCACCCATCTGACTGGGTTTTCCCAACCACTCTGATATTCCTGGAGACCCACTGGGCAACAACATAGAGTGCTTTGGGGTGAGAAGTGGTGGTGAGGTGTTAGTTGACAGAGTTCTATATGCCATACATCCTGTCCCACACTTCTAACATATCCTGCTGCCCAACACTCCCTAAATTAACTCTGTTATCAAGTCCTGCAGCCACAACTTCTATACATGGAATGGGGGGGCACCATCTTGTCTATCATCTCAAACAACAAAATGCATCATGTCCATTCCAAATGCACAGATTTAAGCAATTGTCATAATTTATTTCCATAAAACAAGCTGAATACTTTGGAATTATAGACCCCTTTAATTACCAATGGGTTCATTGCTAGGCCTGGTGAAACAGCGTTATGTAACTGGGGTGTGACAACCATTATAAAATGGACTTTTGTGTAAACTGTGGGTGTTGCACCAGCTAGCAGAGAGGGCCTTCAAATTAAAATGGCTCCTGCTCCAGTGGATGAGAGGTCTGCAGCCTTCAATTAATCTCGCTGGAGCTGAACTCATATAACCTTGTGGTTAGAGAATTATAGGATAGAGTGAAAAGGAAAATGTCTGGGGACAAAGTATGGTTTTGGCATGGAAAGATTTAGGAGTGAAAAGAAAGCTAGCTATATGTTAAACTGTAGGTTAAGGAATGTTAAACTTCACATTGCTCCCCCCCCCCCAGCAGGGTTAAAAATACACACACGTCATTAGTTGCTTTGATGGGTTTCATATAAAAGACAATAACAAGCTCTCCTTTTCTGTCGTTACCCTTCATTTTGCAAGCATCAGTGTGGCCGAGCTGTTATATTACTGCATCTGTTAACAATTTGGTTCGGTTTGTGTATGTCTATATGAATGGTCGGCTCTTTACAGGTCTCCAAAAAAGCTCCATGCATGAGCTATGAGAAACCATGAAATAGCATTAAGTGTAGCAAAAGAAGGTCTTTAGATACCTAAGTATGGTTCTGAAATTAAATCACGAAAATGAAAGGCAATATGCCTAGATTCAATCAATGAGTGGGCCCCTAACGTTCTATGTGGTCTTGGTACAGTAATTGGATCACTGTAATCTATAGACTACTCACTATGCCAATCCTCAAAACAGATGTAATAATCACATCCTATGAAAACACTTGATGGTTGAGAATTCAAAAGACACACTAAAAAGTGCTTTTAAAATAGCAGCAATGTGGAACATTTTCTGCTTGCTTGTCCCCATGCTTGCAAGCTGTATACTAAGTTACACAAAAATTGTAGAATTCAGCTAATATGCAGAATGTGGATCATCTTTTGCACTTAAACAGAATTTTGCACTGAGCAAATAGAAACCTGGCTTTAATATAACAATAATGTTATGTAGTGAGTTGTATATATAAATATACAGTTTAAAGATCTTTGTTTAAAGCAGGGGTCCCCAAACTAAGGCCCGGGGGCTGGATGTGGCCCAATCACCTTCTAAATCCAGCCCGCAGGCGGTCCGGGAATCAGCATGTTTTTATATGAGTAGAATGTGTCCTTTTATTTAAAATGCATCTCTGGGTTATTTGTGGGGCATAGGAATTCGTTCATATCTTTTTTCAAAATATAGTCCGGCCCCCCCACAAGGTCTGAGGGACAGTGAACCGGCCCCCTGCTGAAAAAGTTTGCTGACCCCTGGTTTAAAGACTACAGTCATACCTCTTGTTGCATCCGCTGTGGGTTGCGTTTTTCCGGGTTGCGAATGCAGCAGACCTGGAAGTGTTTACTTCCAGGTTCCACCGTGCGCGCATGGGCAGAAGTGCTCTATCACGCTTTTGCGCATGTGTGAAAGCTCCACTCAGATTGCAGACTTTTTGGGGTGCAAACAGCACCCCGGATCACATTGGGTCCGTAACCCAAGGTACCACTGTATTGTTATAACAAAGATCCCAGAAAGGCTGGAGGACTCCATCAATAGCCTATGATTACTTACTGCCACATAGAATCATGATATGTTTTAATAGTGAGTCCAAAATCATGCTATGATCTGTGATAAAGATAAAATAAGCCATGCAAAGAACAATTAAAACTTCTGATAGCAAACTTTACAATCAAATTGTTTCAATCACAGCACACTATATAAGGACTTCTGTTTATTAAGTCTGAGATCCTAAATACACTTTCTGTTAGGAGTAAGTCCCAGAAAAGACAGTGAACTTCTGAATGGACATATGCAAGTTTGCACTATACAACTTGAGCTTTATGACCCCCATTCTAATAAAGGTGAATGCTTCCCAAATCAGCTGATTTTATTTATTATCATAGTTGTATCCTGCATTTCCTCCAAGGAGTTCAAGTTGGCGTACATTGTTCTTCCCCTACCTATTTTATCCTTACAGCAACCCTGTGAGGTAGGCTAGACAGAGAGATGGTGACTAGCCTAAGGTGACTCAATCAGCTGAGTGTGTATTTAATCTTGGCCTCCCATGACGGTTTGACACTGAATAATAATAATAATTATTATTTATTTATTTATTTATTTATTTATTTATTTATTAATTAATTATGTATACCCCACCCATCTGGCTGGGCTTCCCCAGCCACTCTGGGCAGCTTCCAACAGAAAAATGAAATAAAATAATCGATTAAACATTAAAAACATCCCTAAACAGGGCTGCCTTCAGATGTCTTCTAAAAATCTGGTAGCTGTTTTTCTCTTTGACATCTGATGGGAGGGCATTCCACAGGGCGGGCGCCACTACTGAGAAGGCCCTCTGCCTGGTTCCCTGCAACTTGGCTTCTCGCAACGAGGGAACCGCCAGAAGGCCCTCGGCTCTAGACCTCAGTGTCCAGGCAGAACAATGGGGGTGGAGTCGCTTCTTCAGGTATACTGGACCGAGGCCATTTAGGGCTTTAAAGGTCAGCACCAACACTTATCTAATTACTATACCACCTAATATCCAAATATTATCCCCAGAAGCAAACTGTTGTGCCAGACTCAAGAGGCTTGTTATTGCCAGTGGACCAACACTGGGCAATAAAGCTTTCCTTCATTGACACTACAGATGCACAATGGGCTTAAATAGTAACTAATGTTTATGTGATGCACAAGCATATATTTAATAGTGCAAGATCAATGCAATGTTTCCCAGCCTTCCTAAATGAAATGCATTGATTTCTCATTCTATACAAATAGAATCTGAGAGGATATAGAGGATTTGACTGTGTTTGTTAAAAAAAACTCATCAAGAGAAGAGTAGGAGTGTCATATTGTAGCTCCTTAATGATAAAGCCACATTGTCCCCAGTTCATCTGGCTTCTTCAGATAGCTTGATGCTCATTCTTCTTACAGGCATTACTAATGCTCATAAATAAATACTGAAAATGCATGTGCTGCTCTGACACTTTTATCAGCAGGTGCATGTGTGGGCATGCTTATAGAGGTGGATAGAGTACCCCCAGTAGCAGCATTAACAAGAAACAACTTCAGGGACTAGGTTTATATAGAAATAGATTTCGTATCCATTGAACTACTGTGTTAATCAGAGAGATGCTGAGCCTACAGAAATGTTAAGAAAACTGGTGAATGTGAAACACAATAAAGATTTACATTCTGAGATCTGGCACCTTTTATCAGTGCTAAAATTACCACCACTCAATACTACAGACAACCCATGGTACTTAGCATTCTGGAATATGAGAAATGTTTCTGTGGCATTCCACAAGTGTAGGGTAGAGAAGGTGATCAGGATCGACCAGCAAATATCTGAGTAACTTGCAGTAAAGTGGCAGGGATGTCTGACTCCCAACTGTTTAACCAGTGGCGTAGCGTGGGGAAGCATGGGGGGGGTGATACGCTAGGCGATGCCAGATCCTGTCCCCTTGGGAGCGCACTCTGAGTGCCCGCCCTGGGGTCTGATCCAGCTGAGCTCTTCTTATGAGCTCTCCTCATCCTGCTCTAAATTATACTAGTGAACTGAAGAAAGCCTGAGGTAACCAGGAGTGGAGATCTGTACATGTGGAAGGACAGTGAGCTCTGTTTAGTTCTCATACTCAAAACAAATTCCTGGGCTCTGAGTTCTGACAATCTTAAGGTATGTCTTTTTTCATCAGGCTCCAGTTAATAGATCTCAGGGTTTTTGTAAAAAAGAAAAAGGAAAAGGAAAGGAAAGGAAGAAAGAAATCACAAAGTAGATTCCCGAAGTCTGCCCACTTCTGCTATAGAATGCTAGCACTGAACATGCAACATGGGGGTCAGAGCAGTGGTCTATGTAGTCCAGAAGTGGGGAACCTGTAACCCTCCAGGTATTGTTGGACAACTCTCATCATCCTTGAACAGTTCTTCAATCTATCAGACTCTTCCAGAAGTGGGAGAAAGGCAATTTTCACTGGTTCCCACTTCCATCTGCATCCCTCTGCACCTTTCCAAATCTGCTCCAGAAGGTTGGGAGACCCTAGGAACTCAGGGAGATGCCTTATACCAAGTCAGATCATTGGCCCATTTAGCTCAGTATTCTCCAAACTGACTGACAGTAGATCTCCAGAATTTCAGGTAGAGAGTTTCTCCCAGCCCTACCTGGAGGTGCTGGAGATTGAACCCAGGAACTAATGCATGCAAAACAGATGATCTACCCCTAAGCTGCACCCCATCCTCTAAAGTTTAGAATTGCTTAGAAAGTTATGCAGGGGGGCTACAGGAAAAATCACCTTCTTCCCTGTTCCCTTCCCAGAAGCTTCCCTTGTATCTAAAAGCCTTTCATAAGTGGAAGAAGGTAATTTGATATAACCCAAAATGTGCTATGACATCAAAACATCATTAACAAAACTGGTAACACATCGTTTTTAAAATATTGGGTAGAAAGAATTGTAAACTTGGACTTGAGCACATTTTGAAATGCAGGCCTGGCAGGACTTAAAAGCTGAATCATACAACATAAATATTGCATTTCAGACATCTTATCTTGTTCTGTTTATTGTCAGACGTCTTCCTTATGCTCTGCAAAATGCAGATGTATTTACAGTATATGACATACTGTCAAATGGGGTTTAGCTCAGCAGAAAGGGGTCTCCTATTTCACTGCATTTTCTTGCTGCATCTCAAGAGCTAAAACTATAGCTTGAAAAGACAGGATGGGTGGAAGATGATGACAGTGGATAAAAGGTGAAGAGGAGAGGTAAAGAAAAGGATATATACCAAATAATGGTGGGGAAACAAAAAAATGTAGTGCAAAACAAAACAAAATGGTAAAGGAGAAAATAATTCAACAGAATTTTTTCCTCTCTTGGTCTCTGTTCCTTAGACTTTGTTTCTGATTTTTTCTTTACATTGTTTTCTCACAATTTAGTACTACCTGCTGGAAGGGGACAGGTCTGAAGAAGTGAGATCTTGATAATATCTCCCTGCCCCTTGACAAATGAATAGTGTTCTTATAAGTATACACATCTGGGAAAAAGTCCAATTTAATTCAGTGGGACTCACTTCCAAGTAGATATGTACTGGACTGCCCTGGGAAACCCATTGAAGAAGGCAAAGACATAAATTAAATGGGTCTAGGTTTAGCAGTTACAGTGGCCAGATGCAAAAAGAAGGTGGAGCCCCTGCACATTTAATAGTGATATAGAAGAGGGCGTTTCAAGCAAGTGTATCTTGCCAGACAAGCTAGACCAGCTGAAATCCTTCTACACAACCCTTAAAGATGCAGGAGTCTTGTCTTCTTTTCCATATGACTGTCCTACCACTTGAATGCACAGAGGCAGTATATTTCTGCACATCAGACAGCTTGCTGAAAAATTGCAGATCAGCCTGATAATAAATACAAGTAGCCAGATATGTTCAAATTTATTTAAAAGTGATTTTATTACATTTAGGGAGGAATTAAGTAGAATACTGCCTGCAGCTTTTTCCTCAATGAAAGAGCTACAGATTTACTTTTTAGAATGAAAGTTGAACATTCATCTGCTCTTTCACAGATTTCAGTGGGACCTAAATCCAGCTGAGTCTGGAGCCAAACTATTGATCTAATCACAAACACTCATGCACATGGTGTTTGTGAATGAGCACTGGTATGATTTGTTTTCCTGCAAACTAAAAAGTACCACATGCTCACACCAAACAAACATTGTAAAGAAAGACAGTGTTGGGGGCATAAGTCAGTTTTGCCAGTTTGAAAATGAAGATGAAATGTTTCAACTATTGTTTCACCTGTTGCGTGAATACTTTAGTAGACAGTGTACAGCAGGTGAGCCCTGAACTTTGCATCCCCCCAAGCCCAGTTGTCCATCCAGTTGCCTAGGTCACATGCCCTTTACTCCAGCCCTAAAGATGTGTACTGCAGTGCTCGAGAGGGGGGAAGAATACTGGTTTGTGTGTTTTCAAAAAAGCTACATATATTAATAGAGGAAAGGAAAAGTTACCCAAAACAGTGCATTGCTGTGGATAAGAATGGCCACTCGCTGAAATTGTCTACTTCAAGTGCCTATTTGTATTAGTAATGTAGGGTATAAATTATGGAAAGAATGGAAAAAATATTATAGTTGTAATAATAATATGCATTAATTATAAATAATAAAAATATGTACAGAAACATGTACAAATGTACATCTACATAGAAAAGGGATGTTGACATACTTGCATGTACAAATAAATAATTTTACTTATATATAATATTACTTACCCTTTGCCATAAGGTCCCAAGGTGGGTTTCAAAACAGAATCTACAATTATAAAAACAAATAAAATAACCATTCCAATTATGAAACACAAAAGACCATTCCAAATAGAGCATGGTAATCTTAATACTAAATTAGTCCCACCAATAAGTTATGAGAGTTAAGTCCCATGTTGCTTAATTTGGAAAGAGAAACATAAGAAACCAGCAAGCTAGGTAAGTATTTAGAGTTATAGAGCAGGAGAGTGGAGGAACTGTTTCAATAAATGATTCAAAAGTAACCCTTGCAAAAAGTAGTCACAATGGTGCAGATGGAGTTGCGTAATTGTGTTGATTACTAGTCACGCTCCTACAGCCATTGGCTGAGTGTGATACATGCTGTATTCTGAGCTGTAATTGATGTACAGTAGTGGGATTAGGGGTGTGGTAGGAAAGGAGTTGCATTTTCTAAAGGGCAAAATATTGTGGCCTATGTGTTGGGAAAATACAACAATATGCCACATTGGAGAAAAGCAGTCTGGATCAGGTACAGCAACTGAGCAGTAGCTGCACAATTACTGAACTAATTAACAATCTGGAAAGTCATAGTAAATCCTAGTGATGCCTCTGGGAACTAATTTTACTCGGTGTTCTTCCAAGACCATCCTACCCACATCACTTGTTTACAACCTAAAACAATATGTTAATTCTGTCAGCAAAAGAGAATATTGCTTTGGATCCAATATTTACACAGGAAATGATATGCGGTTCGAATTTTGGTGACCGCAAAAAGCATCTCAATAAATTTTAGGAGCACATGCTTGGCCATGTTATTGCAAAAATCTATTTCCCTCCTTTTAGTCATCCTATCTATCTATCTATCTATCTATCTATCTATCTATCTATCTATATGTATATATATGTTCCCACAGCGTGCGAACGCTGTAACCGCTGAACCGAATTGCATCAAATTAGGACAAAGCATACCTTGCCCATCAGGGAGGGATCTGGCATATTTTTTCCCCCCAAAAAGCACACCTTTCATACCTAAAATAATGATTAAACACAAAAAAGTAGTGCACAAATTATACATCACCAGCAGAAGCTCTGAAGACTCCAGCAGCATCCAATAGAAAGGCAGATCACACACTGTCACCAGCAAAAGCTCTGAAGAGTGGCGCCAAATAATGATGTCATCAACCGAGCAACTGAAACCACCAAGGCGGCCATTACCAGACAACCCACAGAGTCAGGCCAGGGCCAAGGAATGGAGATACAGGGC
The DNA here is from genome assembly GCF_963506605.1 of Zootoca vivipara. NCBI lineage: Eukaryota > Metazoa > Chordata > Lepidosauria > Squamata > Lacertidae > Zootoca > Zootoca vivipara. The sequence continues at coordinate 42,306,843 of NC_083287.1, read as the reverse complement.
AGAGGCCTCGGCTCACATTTAAATCATAGCTGCCAAGTTATCCCTTTTTTAAAGGGATTTTCCATTATGCTGAATAGGCTTCCTTGCGAGAAAAGGGAAAACTTGGCAGCTATGATTTAAATACTAGCCCAAGCCAAGGCCGACAGACTAGGCCTCGCCTCTACTTTAAAGCCTAAAGACTAGGCCCCAGCTCTACAGCCCTTTAAATACTATCCAGAATGGAGCCCTGGGTGGGGAGTGTGGGGGGAGAAGGGGCCCAAATAGGTCATGGGCTGATGTAGGGTGGGGGGAGGGGGAGGGGATACCTCATGGGTCGCTACAGGATAGGAGTAAACACAGGGATGAGACAACCGGGGGGGGGGGGACCACATAGTCCAGGGGGAAACGGACACATCCTCCCCCTTTCCTGGGAAACATTGGCCCTGAGCATAGCTGTCAAGTTTTCCCTTTTCTCGCAAGGAAGCCTATTCAGCATAAAGGAATTTCCCTTAAAAAGGGGGAGAACTTGACAGCTATGACCCTGAGTCAGGCACAGCAACGCATCATGGATCGTCACAGGGTGGGGGCAGCCAAAGGGATAACCCACAGCAATGCGTGGGAGGGTCAACTAGTGATACTATAAAGTTGTGGAGGGGACGTGGCTCTCCAGATGTTGAACTACAACTCCCATTGGCCATACAGGCTAGGGCTGATAGGACCTGTAGTCCAAAACATCTGGCGACCACAAGGCTAGGAAAGGCTGGGTAATTGTTCTCCAGTCCTGTTCTAATGACTGCAATAAGTACAGAGATACCAAGGAGACCACCATGTATTGCAAGTACATTGAGACTGTAGAAGATTTATAAGGCCCTCGGTTGGGAGGTTAGACAAGATGGATTTCTCACATGCCCCTTTCCCTTTTGCTGCTCCTTATTCTAGGAACTGCTTCTCAGAACACCTTCATGAAACCATAGCTGCATTCAGACATGAAGTTTATTATGGTAGTTTACTGGTTATAATGCTAGCACTTCTGTCCTGATTTTTAATCTTCCTTTTATACTGCAGTACCTGTTATGCTGGGAACGTGGGTGGCACTGTGGGTTAAACCACAGAGCCTAGGGCTTGCCAATCAGAAGGTCGGTGGTTCGAATCCCTACGACGGGGTGAGCTCCTGTTGCTCGGTCCCAGCTCCTGCCCACCTAGCAGTTCGAAAGCACATCAAAGTGCAAGTAGATAAATAGGTACCGCTCCGGCGGGAAGGTAAATGGTGTTTCTGTGTGCTGCTCTGGTTCGTCAGAAGCGGCTTTGTCATGCTGGCCACATGACCTGGAAGCTGTATGCCGGCTCCCTCGGCCAATAATGCGAAATGAGCGCCACAACCCCAGAGTCAGTCACGACTGGACCTAATGGTCAGGGGTCCCTTTACCTTTACCTGTTGTGCTATAGAACTGTGGCACTTTGATCGATATACTGCCATGTCATGCTACATTTCATCCACACCTGCAAGTGTGATGTGACACAACAATGAACACCATCGGACATATTGCAACTCTCTCACCCTTTCTACACACGCACATTTCCCATTCCCCCCCCCCCCATGATTTACCATGCAGTATGTCAAAATAGCACCCGAAATTTCATTACATGAGCGGTGCGGGAAACTAATTTATGAAAACTTCAGGAAATTAACAATGCAAAACTCCTGAGAAATTCTAGGTTCCAGGATTGCAAATGTTTTTCTTTCTTTCTGGAAACAATTACCAAGGAAATGAGCACTAAACTTCTGCTAGATTTCCAGAAGTGGATTTTACATTGTGTGAAAGGTCACATAAAGCATGGAAATTAACAGGTAAGGAACAGTGGAAAGATGGAATTAAAAATTATCTGAATGCTGTCCTTCTGGTCTAGTAGCATTCCTCAACTTGGGGCCTCTAGATATTGTTAGACAATACATCTATTGTTAGACAATATTTAGAGGGCACAGCATGGGACATGGTCAATGGTTAGATATAATCAGTGCTTTTTTTCTGGGGGTACACATACCCCTAAACATTTTGTGAATCTAAGTTTGGCCTCATTGAGGAGCAGTATTTCTATATGAGTAGGAAAATAAGAGTACCCCTAAACATTTTTTAAGAGAAAAAAAGCACTGGGTATAATAGTAGCTGTAGTTCTGCAAAATCTGGAGAACACCAGGTCCACTATGTAACTATGCCTAAATACAAGCAAATGAATTATATTAATCCCTTCTCCAAACTCCTGGCTCGTCTCTCCCTGTGTTAAATTACAAACTGTAAGCTTTTCAGTTTCTTGTACTCTGCAAAGTGCATGTACATAGGGGAAGCTATGTAAACCGTGATCCACCACCCAATGCTAGGTTTCTTGATGCAGACAGTTCCTCCCTCCATAAAAACCCCTTCAATTAAAGTGGCAGGAATTTTGCTAGTAAAATACAGTCATCCCTTTTAAAAAGCCAAGCTTCTTCTAAGGATTCATGACTCTATGGAGTTTAGATGTTGACTTAAGTCGTCTCAAGTTCTTCCCTACTCATTTTCTGTCACAGCTTTCTGAACCCTTTCAAACTATTATAGAAATCCTGTCAATGAAAGTTATGAATCACTTCAAATATAGGAGGAGAGAGACGTCTCTACCCACCCCAATCTTAGGCAAACAGAAGTCCCTAATCAGCTAAGAAGCCCTCTTACAAATCCTTGAAAGTCATGCTTGTGGAATGGGATCTGAGATTGAAGTAATCATCTAACAATGCTATAGCACTGGAGCACTCTCCAGAGCAACTGGGAAGTCTAATTAGACTGCTCATCCCTGGGTCTTAAGGCTATTTATCCAACAAGTCCTAATGCTACTGTGGTATAAATTAAGCAATTCCTCCTGATTTCTTGAGGTGCTCACTTTGGAAGTTTAAACACAGTGTGCTCTCAACACACTTCCTGGAGAACAGGCGAAGTTCCAGCAGACTGGAGGAGGGCAAATGTTGTCCCTATTTTCAAAAAGGGGAAAAGAGAGGACCCAAACAATTACCGCCCAGTCAGCCTGACATCAATACCAGGAAAGATTCTAGAGCAGATCATTAAGCAAACAGTCTGTGAGCACCTAGAAAGAAACTCTGTGATCACTAAAAGTCAGCATGGGTTCCTGAAAAATAAGTCATGTCAGACTAATCTGATCTCATTTTTTGACAGAATTACAAGCCTGGTAGATGAAGGGAACGCTGTGGATGTAGCCTATCTTGATTTCAGCAAGGCCTTTGACAAGGTGCCCCATGATATTCTTGTAAAGAAGCTGGTAAAATGTGGGCTAGACAATGCTACCATTCAGTGGATTTGTAACTGGCTTACTGACCGAACCCAAAGGGTGCTCATCAATGGCTCCTCCTCATCCTGGAGAGTAGTGACTAGTGGGGTGCCACAGGGTTCTGTCTTGGGCCCAGTCTTGTTCAACATCTTTATCAATGACTTGGATGATGGGCTTGAGGGCATCCTGAGCAAGTTTGCAGATGACACCAATTGGGAGGGGTGGCTAACACCCCAGAGGACAGGATCACACTTCAGAATGACCTTAACAGATTAGACAACTGGGCCAAAGCAAACAAGATGAATTTTAACAAGGAGAAATGTAAAGTACTACACTTGGGCAAAAAAAATGAAAGGCACAAATACAGGATGGGAGACACCTGGCTTGAGAGCAGTACATGTGAAAAGGATCTAGGAGTCTTGGTAGACCACAAACTTGACATGAGTCAGCAGTGTGATGCAGCAGCTAAAAAAGCCAATGCAATTCTGGGCTGCATCAATAGGAGTATAGCATCTAGATCAAGGGAAGTAATAGTACCACTGTATTCTGCTCTGGTCAGACCTCACCTGGAGTACTGTGTCCAGTTCTGGGCACCACAGTTCAAGAAGGATACTGATAAGCTGGAACGTGTCCAGAAGAGGGCAACCAAAATGGTCAAAGGCCTGGAAACGATGCCTTATGAGGAATGGCTTAGGGAGCTGGGTATGTTTAGCCTGGAGAAGAGAAGGTTAAGGGGTGATATGATAACCATGTTCAAATATATAAAAGGATGTCATATAGAGGAGGGAGAAAGGTTGTTTTCTGCTGCTTCAGAGAAGCGGACATGGAGCAACGGATTCAAACTACAAGAAAGAAAATTCCACCTAAACATTAGGAAGAACTTCCTGACAGTAAGAGCTGTTCGGCAGTGGAATTTGCTGCCAAGGAGTGTGGTGGAGTCTCCTTCTTTGGAGGTCTTTAAGCAGAGGCTTGACAGCCATCTGTCAGGAATGCTTTGATGGTGTTTCCTGCTTGGCAGGGGGTTGGACTGGATGGCCCTTGTGGTCTCTTCCAACTCTATGATTCTATGATTCTATGATTCTAACTACAAGTATTAGATCACTGGCAAGTCGTCAGTCATTTAAATCTACAACTTAAATAACTATGCTTGCATTAATATAAGTACTAATATTAGTGTGCATACATACTTAGCTTTATCTCATTTATACAGTATATTCCTAGGTGTCGATACAGTATGAGCTGTTGCCAGTTTTGAATTTAGATTTCTGGGCAGGGGGCAAGATGCTGCGCCAGTGACACCTCAGGGCACTCACCATCTTAATTTAGCCAGAGGCAAATGCATGTCATGGACCTGTCTCCCAAGCTGTTTAAGTGCCCAGAAAAGCCTCTGCCAACATTAGGTACTATGTTGATCAACTCAGTCCTGGCTCCACCCAAGCTTAACCAGATCAGTGGTATCAGCCAGACCACATACCTAGATGGACCTTGGAGAAGCAGCCAAGTCTGAGAGGGTTTTGTGTGTGGTTGTAGATTTGAGAGTTGCTGGCTCTGCCCCATCATCATTTCTCCATATTTGTGGGAAACATCCACTGGTACCAAAATGGTGCCTTTAGGGAGTAGGTAGGCAATTGTCAGTAGATCCCAATATGTAAAAGATTCATAATAAGCATTGCCTGCAAACCCCTAGCAACTTCCTGGCTGAAATCCAGCTCAATGTCTTTGGAAGTATCCACATTTAACTTGTGGATTGTTAACAGAGTGTTTGTTGTGGGGAAGGAAGGGAAAGGAGATTGTTGGCTACTTTGAGACTCATTAGGGTAGTGATAAAGCGGGATATCAAATCCAAATTCTTCTTCTTCTTCTTCTTCTTCTTCTTCTTCTTCTTCTTCTTCTTCTTCTTCTTCTTCTTCTTCTTCTTCTTCTTCTTCTTCTTCTTCTTCTTTGGAAACTACTTCCAAGTAAACTGGTTCAGTTATTAAGAGGATTCTTACCTTGCCAAAACTAGACTGGCATCTTCCATATGTATCAGTCAAATTCTGTGTCGAATGTATTCAACTACGGTACCAACTTGGAAAAATACGTGCAAAAGAGCAATAATAGGTCACATCATCCACATTTAAATCACTCTTATACCATTTTAACAGTCATGGCATTTTAACAGTATATCGGGAACTGAGGTTTGTTAAAGGTGCTGATAATTGTTGTCTTGAAGCTACAATTCCCAGCACCTTTAACAAACTACAATTCCCAGGATGTTTTGAGGGAAGCAATGTGCTTTAAGTGTGTGTTCCTGCATTGCAGGGGGTTAGACTAGATGACGCTTGGGTCCCTTCCAACTCTAGAATTCTATGATTCTGTATATGTGATCCTCCAGCACTTGTTTCTCACAGTGGCCAAACAGAAGCACAAGGTACAAAGTTGTTTCTTAAGTGGCTCCACAAGGCCTTATTCTTTATGCAAAGGGGTCTTTTGGTACTCTCAATGACTCCTTGTTGTCACTATAGCAATTGCCTCATAAAGGAAATCACCCAGTAACTCTCTAGTTAATAAGGGATTTGTCATATCTTGAAGAATATTAGCCGAAGCAAAAAACAAAACAAAAAGCCAAAACTGGCACCTGAAGAAATTTCAGATACTTATTTGCCACCCACATTGAAGCGGGGCGTTGTTCTAGTTAGCACTCAGGAATAATTCCTAATTTGTATAAATCAGTAACCTGTGCCAGTTTTACTCCCGATTACTATAATCTGTTATGTTAGGAATGTTTTATATTTCAAGTATTTTGTGGAATTAACCCTTGGACACTTTCGGAGATATGCTTAATTTTTCCTGGACCATTTTTTATTTCATCATCTGTGAGATGTATGTTTGGATATATGATCACAAAATACTGAGCGGAGTTGAGGGGTGAGATGTATTTGCTCTATTATTTTCAAACCCCCTTTTGGGTTTAAGATTTGGCAGTCACATAATTCTTCTGCTTCCTAATCTTGAAAAAACAATAACACTTTATTAACTTGAACTTGATAGTGTGATTACTTACGTAAAATATTCCCATGGGTTTGCAAGAGTTGGCTTTCAGTCAACAAAACAGGCAAATCTAGTTTATCCATTTGTAAGGATATGATGAAATATTTAAAGTTCCTTCCAAGTATGTTTCTGTGTACAGTAGTTTAAGAGAACAGTACATAATGCTGAGAGAAATGAAGAAGCAAAAAAGGGTAGCCCTTGAAGGCAGAGCTTCTGATCCTGTTCGGTTTGTTAAAATTCTATGTAATTTGCATGAGAATAAGACTACATATTTTCAAGTAACCATATGTAAGAATGTGTTGTCTGTCACTCTAATGGAGCAAGTTAATCATGCCCAATTTCAGGTCCTTTTGCTTTCAATGGGCCAAACCAGGTGCTATGATAAATATACTGTTCCTACTAAAAATGGTAACCAGCCAGCATAGAATGGTTACTAGTTGAACCCTCTGCAATGCAGGAATCACAACTAAAGCATCCCTGACACATGGCCATCCAACCTCTGCTTAAAAACCTCCAACAAAGAAAAGTCCACCAAACCTTCCAAGGGAGTCTGTTCCACTATCAAGCAGTTCTTACTGTCAGAAAGTTCTTCCTCATGTGTGGTCAGAATCTCTTTTCAGCCGATCCTTCCTCTTCTCTCTATAATGTCCAGTAAAATGAGTCTAAATAAAAAATGTGGCTTCTAACCAGCAACCTTATTATTTATATGTACTTAATTTTGCTTTTTTTTTAATTTTAAAAGGTCATACAAATAATAACTCATAGAATAACAATAATTTACATATAATAATCAAAATTGAAAAGCAAAAAAGGTAAAATGATAACAGACAAATCATAAGCACAAGACATACAAAATACAAAATGCAAAAAGGAAAAACACAGGAAAGAAAAAAAATGAGAAAAAAAAAAGCGCAGAGAAAAAACAACAACAAGAAAATAAAGAGAAAATACAAATTCAAGGTACCATAAAAAGAAAAGCAATAAAAAGCAACTTCCAGATAATGAGATCGGTTTCCTTTCATCATTCCTATATCATTATGTTTCTTCCTCAATTGTATTTTTAATTTTATTCATTTCCATCTTCCCTGATTTAAATATTTATCTAAACAACTTGTTGATTCTATTCTAAGCATATCACCCACTTTGAGCTTAATCCCTCTTTGTGAAAATACTCTATTGCATAACTCCATTCCGTTTTTAATTTTTGTTTAGGAGTTTCCCTAATTATTGCTGTTATTCTGGCTAAATTCATGTATTCTACTAATTTTAAATGCCAATCTTCGAGTGATGGAACCTTATCTCCTTTCCAGTTTTTGGCTAGCACTATTCTTGCCGCTGCGCATGCGTATAGAAGGATACTTCTCCTATCTTTGGGGGTATTCTCAGGTAGAAGGCTTAGGAGGAAAATCTCGGGCTTTTTTTCGAATGTCCACTTCAGCATTTTTTTTAATTTCTCGTATATGTTGTTCCAAAATATTCTCACTTTGCTGCAATTCCACCAGCAGTGGAGATAGTCTCCTGCTTCTACTTTACACTTCCAACATCTATCACATTCCTTTTTGTATATCTTGGCTAATTTGGCCGGTGTCAGATGCCACCTAAATACCATCTTCCATATATTTTCTTTTATCCCCATACAAGCCGTGAAATTAATATCCTCCCCCCACAATTTGTCCCACTGAGAGCTATAAATCGTTCTTCCAACGTCCTGTGCCCATCTTATCATTACGTGTTTAGTCATCTCGTCTTTCATGTCCCATTCAAGTAAATATTTGTAAATTTTTGCCAAAGATTTTATGGGGTTATCTAATAGTAATTCCTGTAGCTTTGATCTATTTTCAGCAAATCCAACCGCTTTGTGTTTATTGAAGATGCTTAACACCTGGCAGTAATGTAGCCAGCTCAGACAATAGTGTTCTATTTGGTGGTAGGGTTTTAATACATATTGGTCATTAGCCTTGTCTACTAATTCCTTGTATGTTACCCACTTTCCTCCTTTGGGCTCTTTACTCATTGAGACCATCTCCAAGGGGGAGGCCCACCAGGGGACTTTGGGTTCTAGTAATTCCCTGTATTCATTCCAAGCATTGTATAAAGATCTTTTGAAGACATGGTCTGAGAAGGAATTGTGATCTCCTGTTTTTCCTTTTAGCAGGTACGAGTGCCATCCCCGTGTATTCCTGAAGCCTTCCAAATTTAATAGATCTTGATCTTCTAATAAAAACCACTCCCTCATCCAACATAAGCACGCTGCTGCGTGGTAGATCTTCAAATTGGGGACCCCCCATCCTCCCCTCTCTTTTGCATCTGTCAGTAGTCTATATTGGACCCTGGCTTTTTTCTTTTGCCAAATAAATCTGCTAATATCTTTTTGCCACGTGTCAAATGTTTCTTTTTTGATTCTAATTGGTATCATTTGGAATAAAAATAAAATTTTGGGTAAAATCATCATTTTGGTCGCCGCTATTCTCCCTGAAAAAGTCAAATTTAGCCCTCCCCATTTGTCCAAATCTTCTCTAATCGCTTTCCATGTTTTAACATAATTATCTTCAAATAAATTGACATTGTTTGGTGTTACTACTATTCCCAGGTATTTTATTTTGTTCGTTATTTCCCACTCAGTAATACTCTTCAGTTTGTCCAATTCGTCTTTCTTCAAATTTTTTGTCATTATTTTGGTTTTCCCCCCATTTACTTTAACTCCCGCTAATTCTCCATAATTTAGCAATTTCTGTTCTAACTTTCCCATCATGTCAATTGGGTCTTCCATCATTATAATAATGTCATCGGCAAACGCTCTTAATTTAAAACTCCTTTTCCCTACTGAGATGCCTCTAAACTCCTCATCAATCCTAAAATCGCAGATTAGAAATTCTAATGCTGCAATGAATAATAGCGGCGATAGAGGGCACCCTTGGCGTGTTCCTTTGAATATTCCGAATTCTTCCGATAACTTTCCATTAATGATCAATCTGGCCGTTTGTGTATTATAGATTGCCTCAATTGCTTTCATAAATTTGCCCCCTATTCCCAATTTTCCCAATGCTCTTTTCATAAATCCCCACTCTAGGTTATCGAAAGCCTTCTCGGCATCTAAAAAAATGAATGCAGTTTTTTTACTGGGGTTCCAATCTATATATTCGAATATGTTTAGGAGAATTCTTAGATTATTATGCATTTTCCTTTTGGGTAGAAAACCCTGCTGTTCCTGTCCTATGAGTCTATTTAATATTCCTTTTATTCTGGTGGCTAAGATGTCTGCGAAAATTTTATAATCAACATTTAACAGTGATATGGGTCTATAATTTCCTAACTCCTCCTTCCCCCCTTTATCCTTGGGGATTAAGGTTACAAATGCTTCCTGCCATGTCTTTGGGAGTGCCCCCTTTTCCAATATTTCATTCATTAAATTGACGAAGCAGTTTTGTATGTCTTCAAATTTAGATGGACTAAATTTGAAGACATACAAAACTGCTTCGTCAAATATTATAAGAAATTGTATAAAGGGAGAGAGTTAAATGAAAAGAAATTGGAAGAATATTTTAGAAAGTTTAATGAGAACCCTATTACATCAGAAGAAAAGGAGATGTTAAATAAAGCGGTGTCAAGGCAAGAGATAGAGGAAGCCATATCCAAAATTAAATTGGGGAAATCACCGGGGCCGGATGGCCTTACCGGCGGTCACTATAAAACCTTCAAGAATGACTTAATTTTGCAAGAGGGAGAGAGAGACGGTTGGATATGCTACAGTGCTATTATGTTTCAGTAGTTAATGGATATAACAAGTGACACATAAAAACTGCATATTGCAAAGTTTACTATGCCACTGTAAAAAATTACTTATTAAGGACAGTACATTGCCTCTCTCAAGTTACTGCTCCTAAGCATCATTTCTCAGGTTGACATTTATTAATAATAATAATAATAATACCATGATTTATCCACCTCCCTTCAACTAGGCACATTTTCCAGGATCGTTAACAGTCAGTGGAAAATACAATAGCAGCAGGTTGATGGAAAACTTGATGGTTTTCAACAATAAATTTGATAACCCATTGCTATTAAATAGCTAGTGCATTTGCTCACTCTAGGCGCATCAGCTGTAAAACTGTTTATGCCAGTTTTAGTTTTACAAGGCACTACACATTCTGTTTCATTTTTAATGTAACTGGAAAATTATGGACAGCAAGTGCACAACAGAATGTACTCTAATTTGCCAGCCATCGTCTTATTTACCAGTGGCTTGCATTAAAACTGTCATCCTTCAACAATCCAAATAGGATTTTGGTAGCAGCCTGAGGGTCTAATTCAGCCCAGGGGGGCTCCAAATGTGGTCCAGGAGTCTGTTTTCCCTAAGCCATGCCCATCTGCACTTGACATCATGTCTATATGACCCATGGAACCTAAGCATCTGGGTCCTTTGGCTACAGTTCCCCACCCCTGGGCTATGGCTACAAACATGAGCACACTAAATTGAGAGCAAGTCCCACTGAACTTGGTAGGGTTTACTTCCATGTAAGCATGCTGCATAGGCTCACAATTAAGGTTATGATCATCTCCATGTTTACCTGGGAGTGAGTCCTGTTGAACGCAGCTCATGAAACATTTATTTCATAGAATCATAGAATCATAGAATCATAGAGTTGGAAGGGCCATCCAGTCCAACCCCCTGCCAAGCAGGAAACACCATCAAAGCATTTTTGACATATGGCTGTCAAGCCTCTGCTTAAAGACCTCCAAAGAAGGAGACTCCACCACACTTCTTGGCAGCAAATTCCACTGTCGAACAGCTCTTACTGTCAGGAAGTTCTTCCTAATGTTTAGGTGGAATCTTCTTTCTTGCAGTTTGAATCCATTGCTCCGTGTCTGCTTCTCTGGAGCAACAGAAAACAACCTTTCACCCTCCTTTATATGACATCATTTCATATATTTGAACATGGCTATCATATCACCCCTTAACCTTCTCTTCTCCAGGCTAAACATACCCAGCTCCCTAAGCCGTTCCTCATAAGGCATTGTTTCCAGGCCTTTGACCATTTTGGTTGCCCTCCTCTGGACACGTTCCAGCTTGTCAGTATCCTTCTTGAACTGTGGTGCCCAGAACTGGACACAGTACTCCAGGTGAGGTCTGACCAGAGCAGAATACAGTGGTACTATTAATTCCCTTGATCTAGACGCTATACTCCTATTGATGCAGCCCAGAATTGCATTTGCTTTTTTAGCTGCTGCATATATCTAAGTTCTACGTGCATACGACCAAGCTTCCTGTTGACAGGAGAGAATAGTTGGCCCATCTGTCAGGCACACATTTGGATGGCCTCTTGGACATGTCTGCTGGCAGAGGTTCCCAGAAATTTGGGCACATCTAGGAATGAATGATTATTTGGATCTGGTCCCCGCTCCAAAAAATAAAATAAAAGAAGAACCTAGCTGGAGCAGGCCAAAGGTTTTCTAGTTCAGCAACAAGATTCTCACAGCAGTTATCCAGATGAAGTCCACAAGCAGTGCTTGAAGTAAATTCCTCCTACCTGTTCCCCCTCTCCAACATTTTGGTATCCTCCTGCTTGTCAAGCTGGATAGGGACTAGATCAAGGGGCAGGTCAAGAGTTCATTTCCAAAACAGGGTGGGGCATTTCCCCAGCTCAAGGACTGTCAGCTGATGGTCAAGTGGACATTGTTTGGGAAAAATGGTGTCAAGGGCCAGACTGGATCCCCTAGTGGGCCAAGATTGGTCTGCAGAGTAAAGATTTGCCACCCTTGGATTAGATAGATACTGGTTTAGTATTTTGTTTTCCTTTTGATTGTGCGTAGTCTTTGTATCTTCCCTTGTCACCGCCACCCCCCTGCCCCCATTCTCCACTTATATGGACTCTTTAAGAATATTTCTGGAGTGTAATTGTTTTTGAAAAGACTAAAGAGCTGGTCTGGCAACATTGTTTTGGTCTTTTGGTCTATGCTGCTGGTTTAAAATGCCTGAGAAGTCAGGAGGGAATTAAGGCTAAAGTTGCCAAAAAGGAGCCTTTGAAAAGGGCTGGCAGTTTTATTACTCCTGAGTATACCACCATATGGCTGTAGAAGTACTGCAACCCATCTTCTAGGTGACAAATAAGCATGTTGGGTGGGAAGAGAGAGAGAAGCAGTATGGTTCACTGTTAGTGAGCTACTCTAACTGTATTGGTGCAAGAGTGGCAGGGCCGTCTCAAGCCGGTCGGGCGCCATGGTGCGGAGATCGCTCCGGCGCCCCCGCCCTGGCGGGCGCAGAGTACAGTGCGGCTTTGCCGCACAGTGCCCTCCTGCCGGCCCGACGCCACCGAGACTACCCCTAGAGCCGGGCCTGAGGAGTGGGGTCTCCCCATTCATCACCATGGGCAAAGCAAGAGATGTGACTCTTATCTTTGTATAATAGATTACATTCCAGCCATGAAAAAGTCAGAGGTTCCAACCCACCTTCATCTCCCCCCAGGCCAGAGAACAGGTATTGCCACATTTCAAGGGCACATGTTTGAGAAAGAGAAAGAAAAACCAGACGCAAAGGTGGACAGGCCTCCTGTTCCTTGAATTGTGGAAGGTGCAGTTTTCCAGATCACTAACAATGTACACCTTACCATGGAAAAGGTACAGACAGTCCATTGTCATTGGCATCTGGTCAACATGTAGAGAAAGAATCAGGAGTATATATAAACAGTGGACCACATCTTTTGGCTGCAGTTCAAGGTGGATCCTAGTTTGAAATATTTGAAGAGTGCTGCTCAAAGGCATCCTCTTCATCACTGTTGTTTCACATGTCTGAGGGCCAGACATTGAAATATTATTGGCATTCAAAACATGATCTGGGGCTAAGCTCAGCTGAGTGTCGTTGGCAGGTAACTCAGCATTGGCAAGTGGCTGCAGAAGAAAACAAAACTGATGAAGTTGGGACACATCCAACATGTCCTAATATTTAATCTGCCCAGTGTATAAGATACAAACAAACTTCTTACTCTGGAATATGCATGAGGAACCTGTGACCCACAGTACATAGCAAAATGGTGGAATTTGCCCCCAGAAGATGTAGTGATTGCCAGAAACTTGGATGACTTTAAAAGAGGATTAGATAAATTCATGTGCTGTTGACCATGATTGTTCTGTTCTGCCTCCACTGCCAGAGGTAGCATGTCTCTGAATACCAGTTTCTGGGAATCATGGGTCAGGAGAGTGCCACTGTGCTCAGGTTCTGCTTGAGAGCAGAACAGGATGCTTGACTAGATGGGCCGCTTTCTTAAGTTTCCCATTGACCCCTGCAGCCATGGCAGGGGTGATCTTGGGCCAGTCAGTTTTTCTAACCATCTTCAAAGCATTGTTGTGAGGATTTAAAAACCTGGGGTTGGGCATTTTCTGCTAGCCTTCCCCAGCCTGGTGCCCTACAGATGTTTTGGTTTGCAACTCTCATCAGCACCAGTCATTGGTGTTGTGGTTCAAAACAACTTGAGGGCACTAGATGGCTGTTCTAGAGATGGATGCTCTATGTTGCCCTGAGATCCTTTGGGAAAGGGCAAGATAAAAGATAAAGGGGTGGGGAAGTACTGTAAACTTCTTGGGGCAGGGACCTATATTTTTAATTTATGCTGTGTCAACCACCATATATCTTGGTGATTCTGGATCTCAAGTACAACTGTTTCCCTGAAGTCAATGACGTTTTTCAAGAGTAATGAGTTCAAGGTTGAAGGATGTACTGGTATTACAAGCAATGGCTTAAAAGGAAAGGAAAGATAATCTTATGGCTACAGCCTTAGCCATGCTTATTTGGGAGTAAGCCACATGGAGCTCATGTATTTCTGTGTAGGATGCTTGCAGCTGTCTGTCTCTGGCTTGTTGGTGCTTACAGTGTCAAAGTTAACATTCTTTGCAGGATTGAGGTATAGCAGGTCAATTAATCAGAACATTATTTAGCTACACATTACAAAACCCTGAAATGTTGTCCAACTATGAACTGCCTTCCAAAAGCTCAGAAGATTACATTTTGTACCCAGTTACATAGGAAGCTGTCATATACCAAGCCAGGCTGTTGGTCTATCTACCTTAGTATTGCTGACATTGATTGGCATCACCTCTCCAGGTTTTCAGATGCAGGAACCTTCCAGCCTTACCTGGTGATGCCAGGGATGGAAGATAGAATAAATAACAGGATCCTGAATCAAAAAGTAGAACTGTTTCCCCATCCTTTTTAAATAGTAGATTGGCATAGTTTTAGAGTAAAAGGAACACTAGGCACTTCCACTCCCTCCTTTCTTACCTACTCACTTCTGAACTTCAAAATGCATAGCCAAAACTGGACATACTCTGTTGAAGGAATGAGGAATACTGTTCTCAGAAGTGTCAACATGACTTTGACAAGTATCATAAGCTTTCAAGATGACTTACAGCATGATCTGCTAAAAATAGCAGGCTTGCACTTAACTCGACAACTTCCAATGAAATCAATGGGACTAACTCTTCTTTAACCAATTCTGAACTGAACTGTTCTCTCCACTCAGAATAATTCCTTTCTAGAATCTTAATTCCTTAGCTCCTAGAAGGTATTTCACATACAGGTTTCAAGTTCACATTTGCTAATAAACGTTTTATTAATTATTTATTTTGTTGCTTATATTTCTTCGGAGGACCCTCACCCTCAAGGTGACCCCTCCCATAATATAAATAGAATGAAAACATGTTAAAAGCATTCATATTCAGTGCAACAAGGGGAAAATGGCTTTGTATAATTATATGTTGTCATTCTTTTGTTATTGATCTTTTATAACAGTACAATTGTACCACTGATCTGATGCAGTGTAAGGCAGCTTCGTTTAATACAATTCTATACATGTATACTTAGAAGCTCCATCGGGTTTAATGGGACTTACTCCCAGGTAACTGTATATAGGATGACAGCCTTACTGAGGAATAAGCTACATTGAACACAGTGTGACTTACTTCTGAGTAAACATAAATGTCTTTAATCATGCTTTCTAATATAGACTCTGGGGCAGGTCATAATACATATCCATTTTACAGGTGGAAAGCAGATTTTTTTATTTAAAAAATCTAAGGTTAAACGGTGCTGAACTCTATGGCTTAGTAGGAATTTGAAGCTGCATGCCATATTCCTCAAACTCACCACTTTATTCCAAAAGGACAGTAACCAATTAATTTCAGAAACAAATATATCACGAGATATATTTCAGAAACAAATTAATTAATTTCAGAAACAAATATATCACGAGATATGTTCAATTGCTACAGTATAGTATAGTTTTAGTTGCATATCTAGTAGAAAGACCGCATTTCCTCAAAGAAAACGCATGTCAAATGTTAAGTGTTTGAACAAATTGTTACAAATGTCATCTGGAATGCATAATCGTCCAGCCACCAAACCAGAGCAGCCCTGTTCTGTTGCTGACACTATGCAGGTCTGGGCCCGTAAGGCTGCTGCAATCCTATGTACATTCATCAGTTGATTGAATCAGCTTTCCTCTTTATCATTTGATTTTCCTGATTGTATGAACTGGTTTTTAATGCTCTGGTGCTTGTGCCTTCAAGGGTCCCCTCTGTGTCTTGACTTGCAAAGGAGGCAAAGTTTGCAATGGGACTCTAGTTCGATCTTGCATCTCATGCAAAACCTTTTTCTCTCTAGTTGTCATAGTTAACATTGCTTAGAGCATTTCCTCAGCTGAGAATTTGAATCAGGGAGAGAGAAACCTAACCAAATGAAAAAGCAAACTAGCAAATGAAAGAAAAAACTTTTTAAACCACCACTACCACCCTAGGGCAAACTGACTGACCTACCTGTAATAGCAGTAAGGCTGTCTAACAAGTGGTCATGTTGGCGCCAAAATTTTGACTCCCTGTGATTTAGTCCGATGCATGCTTACTCAGAAATCACTACTGAATTTGGACCTTCCAGACATCTTTGCTATTGTGCATTCATGATGACTGGTACTCATGACAGTATCAGGGAAGTTATATGTAATCCTGCTTTCAATTAATTATTTTATTTATTGAATTTTTTGACATATAGCAAGAAAAACAACATTGTAAGCAGAGTACAGCAATAATGTACAGTAAGAAAATGGGGGAAAGTATAGGTAGACAGTGCTCTACTTCTGCATTTACTAAGTTCTGCCCCTCAGGGAGTTTCAGGTTTCCTTCTGGTGAACATATCCTCTCTATAGTGTCAAGACATTATAGACTCATAGAGCTGGAAGGGACCCTGAGGATCATCTAATCCAACTTGTTGTACATTTTCATCCTTGTTTAGCTAGAAAGAGAATAAAAATTGTATCAAAGTTACCCTTTTGGCAATTCCTTTTACCATCCAATTCTGATAAGCTAATTGTTCAGACAAAGCCATATCCAGATTCTGCCAACCCTTTACCATAAAGAAACCCTGTGGTTTTTCAGTAACCTGCTAATTCAAGGTACACGCAAGAACCACTAGTTTCAGTAAAGTATATTAATTGAGCAGCTTCACGTGTTAACCTGTGACAGGGCCTTTTCAGTGGTGTTTCTCCAGTTGTAGTACACTTGATTCCATTATTTACAACTTTCAGGAAGAATTTGAAAACATTCCTGTTTACCCAGGCATTTTGGTGACTGAAGAATACTGTGCCTGGCAACCCTGAGATCACTGAATGGAAGAAAGTTTTAAACTGTAACTTCTTTCAGATGTTTTTAACTGTAATTCTTTTCATAATGCTTTAACTGTTTTTTTTAGAATGCTTATGCTTGGTTATTGTTTTTAAATTGTGTATCTGTTGCCACCCTGGGCTCCTTTGAAAGGAAGGGTGAGATATAAATTCAATAAACAACAACAACAACAACAACAACAACAACAACAACAACTGTTAAGGGTTTGACCTGGAGGCATAATTTGATTTGTGATAATTAATGTATTAGTGAATGCTGTGTCCCAGAATTCCTTTATGTTTATGTAGTGACACCCCCATCATAGATTGAGTAGCTTCCTCTCTCCCCACACCCTTTCCAGCAGTCCCTTAAAGTATCTGGATTTATTCTGTGCATTTTGAGTGGGGTCCAGTATTAACTATTATAACTTTGAATGTTGCTTCCTAAATGTTTGCTAACATTGTCTGTTGGAGTGCTTTATCTTCTGGTAGCTACAGGTTTATGCTTTTAATGCCGTTTGCAACTGCAAAAGTTTCAGGGTGGACATGCTGCTGTACGCCAGTGCACGTACCATAACTTTCTGCTGAGAACCTGCAATTTTTTTTATCCCACAAATGCTCCACTTTTGTGGTGCTATAGCATAAGAGTGCCCCTCTAGATGGCAATAATGTGATGGTGCAGAGGAAGTATCACAGAACAACTAATAAAGTGGAATGATGCATGGATGGTTTGGCATAAATCCACCACTAATGTACTACTACTGTATAAACTGGCATGTTGCAAAATACACTTACAAAAAAACAGTCTGAAGGGATGCTTTGAGGAGAGTAAGTCTGCAATCCTAAACCCACTTACTTCCCGACCACAGTGGAGCCTACTTGTGCGTCAACATGCACAGAATCCTGCTGTTACTCTCAGTGGAAAGTAGGCATGGGCCGGCAGCCTTACTCCTCTCCTAACGCTGCGCACATTTTCCACCGAGTAATCCCGAACCAGCTGGGGCTGCGCATCTGTTGCGGATCACCCAATCTCTGGAGCCACAACTGCTGCGTGCTCACTTAATTCCACCAAGGCGGAGAGGTTGGCGCCGCAGCACCCACCCCATTTAAGACTGCGGCCTCCCTGGACAAGGAGACGGTTTGCAAGACGAAAGTTACTCCCGAATAAACCTGTTAGCGGGAAAGCAAAGAGTCAGGAAGTAGGGCAAAACTTTCAAAGTGGTAGGAAGGTGGAAAACAACCAGCTCTCCGAGAAAAGAAGAAGAGAGCTAGCGGATACCTAGTGCGCCTGGCCATGCATCTGACCCCTTAACGGGGCGGGGCGGGGGGAAGACTTGGAGAGCGGCTGGCGAAGAGCAATGCCCTGCACGGCCTTCGCGGGGAGACAGCCCGGCCCTTCCCGTGTCGCAGGAGTGAGGCAAGCCGCCGCCTAGCTGCGCGCAGGAGGAGACGCCGAACAGGTGGCCAGAGGCAGCGGCTGGCGCGCCAGGAAGGGAGCGGGCGAGCAGCGAGCGAGCGAGCAAGCAAGCGAGGAGTGAGCATGCCTGCTTAGCGCTGGCAGCGGCGGCGCCCCGCTCCTCCTCCCCCCGAAGCATGTGAACGGGCGCCCGCCCGGGCCTCCCCCTTCGCGCCGCCACGGGACTCCGCCGACTTAGTAGCTGCAGGCTCCGCCACCCGCCCGCCCTCGGGCCGGGCTCCCGCTTGGCGCTGCTGGCCGGGCGCGGAAGCGGGGAAGCGCGAAGGGCGAGCTGAGCGCGCTCGTCTCCCTCCGCGCTGCCCCCGATCGCGGGCTGCGCGTAGTAGCAGCGGGCTCCGGGAAGCGCCGGGCCGAGGATCGGGACCGGGAGCCGCGCTAGGCGGCAGGATGAAAGTCACCGTGTGCTTCGGCCGGACCCGGGTGGTCGTGCCCTGCGGGGACGGCCAAATGAAAGTTTTCAGTCTGATCGAGCAAGCGGTGACCAGGTACAGGAAGGCGATCGCCAAGGTGAGTGTGTGGGCGCGACGTGGGGGCCGAAGGGTGGGGTGGGGGAGCTGGGCGGCGGGGAGGGGGAGAGAACTTGGGCGAGGTGAGCAGGAAAGACGGGCTGGAGGCGAAGGAGCAGCAGCAGCTGGAGGAGGAGGAGGGAGAGAGAGGGCGCCTGGGATCAATATGGCGCTTCCTGGAGAGGGGAGGGAGCTGGAAAGAGAGGCGAAAAGTGGAGGCTGGCGGGGAAGGAAGCGAGAGGAGCGAGGGGGGCTCCGCTCGGGACACCCCCAGCCCGGAGTTGGGAGCTTTATCAGCTAAGCTGTAGCTGGTTTTCGGAAAGTCTCCCAAGGAAGCGTGGACGAGAGTTTTGGGGAGTAGGGATCGCTTCCTCTCGCTTTCCGTCGTCGTCCGCTGCCGCCTCCCCCTTCCCGCCCCGGGACAGTAAACTTTCAAGCGCCCCGAGCTCTTGTATCCGTCCTGTTACTGATCCAGAAGGAGGAGAGTGTGCGTGAGAGAGAGAGAGCGCACGATTGGAAATGGGAAGCTTCTGAGTTTGGGGCTGGCTGAGCATCATGGCTCCTTTTCTCCCTTTTGTGCTTCTTCGCTGAGATTTGTGGTTCTTGTGTGTTGTTTTTTAAAGTCAGGTGTGGCGAGATACACAGTTGCAAAAGAGAGTCGCGCGTGGCTTTTGGGCCTGAACTCTTTGTTGCACGTTTTTGTTTTTTTGTTTGTTTTTGGAACCAG
Source organism: Zootoca vivipara (assembly GCF_963506605.1). NCBI lineage: Eukaryota > Metazoa > Chordata > Lepidosauria > Squamata > Lacertidae > Zootoca > Zootoca vivipara. Next base: position 42,287,169 of record NC_083287.1, on the reverse strand, counting down.
CAAGTGGTCGTCGTGGCTGTAGTTCAGCCTCTCTTTCCCCATTCCCACTTCCAAAGACCCCCGCCCACCCCCTCCAATCACGTACTGTAGTTCTTCCGAGGAGGAGGATGGTGTTGGGGAGCTGCTTATGTTGCATTCATCGCCTATGCACGCCGCGGGTTGCAAGGCACAGCTATGCTGTTAGATGTCATTTAAGGCTGACATCTCTCCAGTTGCAATTGTTACACGGAGTTGTAGTTCGGCGTTTTTGTTCAGCAGCAAGTTATATCCACAAAGGTTTGTGGGTTTTTAAAAAGAACAACAACGCTGTGTTATTATTTTTGAAAGAAAAAACCCCCCATTCTTCTTTCATTCCTTCCTGCACCGTGTAAATTTCACCCCACCCCCTCTCTTCGGGAGCTGTGGTTACTGCAAAGAATTGAAATCCAGCCCCAGGCTTTCCAGCTAGTCCAGGCCGGAGAGAGAAAACCCTAAACATGAAATCATGGAGTTCTCATGCATAGGAATAGTAACTGAGTTCTGCTATTAAAAAATAAATAAACTCCAAGCTTTATTTTTCTTCCACCTCCTTTCAGCTCTCAAACACAGAATTGGTTAACTAAAGCAAAAATTAGATTTCTTTTTTTAAAAATTCTTTTAAGTGAGTTCTATTTTCCTGAAAGATAAATAGCTGTGCCATGATTATAATTGTGCAGGTCACATTTTGCACAAATTATGGGCTGTACCCAACTAAGTGCTACTCAGAATAAACCCACTGATATTAATGAGCATAGGTTAGTCACTTTCATTCATTTTGGGGGCCTCCTTTGAATGTGGCTTAACATTGGATGCAGCCACCATATCCTCACCATGCTTCCTGAAACACTGTCAACATGCAGAGTGTGTTTGCCTACTTTTATATGGGGAAGGAGAGAGGCTGTAAGACATTCCAGGGACTGAAATCCCTCCTTTGCACCATTGCCTTTTTGGGTGCTGGGAAACATAAGCAACTGTTTACTTGTGGGTTCCATGAGGTGCTGAACAAAATTAGACTATGCTCAGAACTGTAACTGCTCTGTTGTTCTGGAGCACACTGTCCACTGGAGTTCACATGTCCTCCTGCCTCATAGAGAGCTTGCTTGGATTTCTACTGGATTTGCAGGACCCCTGCAAAATAATAATAATAATAATAATAATAATTCTGATATAGTTTTGGCAGAATACATAGCTATCTGTAATGTTCAGCTCTTCTGCCTTATTGTAAGATACAATCCCTTTTTTAAGCAGAAAGAAAATACATTCTGTAATTCTGTAACTTTCCCTTTGACTGACAAGTTGATTGCAGGCTTTCATTCTAGAGATGTTTAGTTCTCATCTCTATCTTGTAGCTTGGGGAATTTTTTTCGGGACTTCGTTTGGAATTGAGAGAGAGCATAGGTAATTACAGGAAGGGATGTTTGGGTAAGCCATACAATCCTTTTCTGTTGATATTCCTACTTCCCACCATATTTTAGAACCGTGCATTGAAAATAACAAAACACAGTAGATTCTTGATTCAAAGGTAGCTGGCAAATAAGTCTTGTGTGTTGACAGTGCTACTTGTTCTTGGTGGGGTGGGGGACCAAATCCATGGGAAAATCCAAATGACATAAGGAAATACAAAAAAAGGCCCCTGTTAGGAAAATAAGCAACCTATTTATTTTGGAAAACAAAATACCCAATCGAGGTATGTAAGCTCCTAAGAAGTGTTCTTATTCATAGCTTGAACCCCCATCCAAAGTGCAATAAAATGCCTTGCTGTGGAGAGGAGAGCTGGCTTTTAGTGAGAGACAAGCCCAGCAGGTTGTGAGTCATATCAGAATGGTTGGTAGAGGCGGCAGCAGCAGCATGTTGCCTGTAAACCGCAGGACAGCGTGAAAAGAACGGTGCTGTTGCTTATATAGCACTGCCTTTGACATGCCCAGCACCACTTAAAGCCAGATGAAAGGTGGTGCGTGATGGAGTTTTCATTTTGAAACAGGCAACTGGAGATGATTGCAGAGGCACCTTGGGAAGTAGGGTATCACACATATAACAGGCTTGAGGTTGCTGCTGTTTTGCATGCTATGGGTTCGCTCTAAGAAAACTTGCCTGAAAGAGATTTTTATTGTATTTATATCTCACTTTTATTCCAAGGAGCTCAAAGTGGCATACCTGTTTCTCTCCCCTTCTCCATTTTATCTTGGCAACAACCCTGTGTGCTAGGCTAGACTGCAAGATATTAGCTCACCCAAAGTCACCCATTGGGGTCCATGGCTGAGTGGGGGTGTAGACTCTAGTCTTCTTCTTCTTCTTACTTCCAAGTAAGATTGTCTTCCATAAACACGGTTTTAACAATGGGCATTGCAGCCACCCCCCTTACTTTCAGCAAGTGTCTTCATACTCTTGTTCTCAAGAAGTTATCTTCCTCTGTTCCATCGGCCATTGATAACTTATTGGAATACAGTGTCTTAACTCTAGCTGAATATGTGTAGCTGAATGGGTATTAGGTTGCACATGGGTAGGGGAAAGAGATTAGAGAGGTGGCTCACGAGACTCCTTCAGTTGTGTGGTTAAAAGGTGTTTTGACAGAGTTTCAAGTTTGCTTTTCGCTGTTTGCTCTCTGCTTCCCAAACAATTAATGTTTGGGATTGTTTCAACATTGTACCACAGCAAACTCAGGGTTGCTACAAAGTGTTATTTGGAAGTACGCTCCAGACAATCTTGTTTTCCTAAGTGCAACAGCAGTACGTATGATATAATGGTACACAAACATCAACCTGCAGCATTCGTGCTTTGCGCACTTAGGGGCACACTTAAGATGTTTAAGCATATACTTAAAAATCTAATGTATGAAGAATCCCTTTGTTTTTGGAGAGAGATGGCTCTCACTCAGATACGCCAACTCACATTGTATGGGGGTGGGTGGGTGAGGACTTTAAGATGATGATGCTTTCAAGCTCTCAAACCCCAGAGGTGGTTCAGACATGTCAGAGGGGTGTAGCTTTGCTGCATGTCTGAATAATATTTTCATATGGCAATATTTTCATTCAGCAGAGATACCAAGGTATCTCCAGAACTTTATTAAGTTGTGCATTAAATATGCATCCTCCTACTCTCCCAGATCATCACATTATAAAAGTACTTAACTGAATACCTAAATATGCATTATGTGAAATGTTTTGCAGGCAGTGCTGCCATCCATAAGAAAATACTATGCTACTAATTTAAATGTTTGTTTATCCTATTTCTAACCTGCTCTTTACCCTATGGTTATAGTGCAGATTATAGCAATCAAATATACAATACTGAATGCTTTATGGGAAAGGGTGGGGAATCTGTGGTCCTCCCAGATGTTTCAAGCCCACAACTCCCATCATCCTTGACCATTGGCAGTGTTAGCTGGTGGTGATGAGAGCTGGAGTTGAACAAGATGTAGAGGTTCAGCTCACAGGTTCCCCGCTGCTGCTTTATGGCCTCACCCCATCTACAGAAAGCTTTATGGTATGGTTAAACCTGATTGGGAGAAATTGTACAATTAACTTCAAAATAGAGGATATGCAAATGCATGACCATATATTTAAATATTCAATTATACTGATAGATTGTCCTGCTGGTATTATTGGTCAAAATGTTTTGCATTTGAACGGTAAACCTTTGAAACACTCATTGTATTCTTTTTCTAGTCTTATGCAGGCAGTTGGCATTATTGAAAGTTTAGTTGACGTATTTGAATATGTTTTATGCATAGCAACTCCGGCCGGTGCCTGTGGGGTGTGTGTGTGTGTGCGCGCGCGCATGTGCGTGGGGGCGGTGAAAATGAAATTTCTTAAAAAACATGTCCCTCCTTTAAAACAATCTTAACACCAACCTTAATAAAGCCTAACATTAGCCACAGCCATCCCTTGTTTCTCCTGCCCAGGGGTCAGCAAGGTTTACCTCGCCTGGGCCGGTTCACTCCAGTGGAGATCCCTCCATGGGCCGGATCGTGCGCCTGCGTGAGCGTGCATGCCTGTGATTTCTGGCATCTGCGCAGATGCGATTTCAAGCATCTGCGTATGCGCAGACTCGATTTCCAGCACCACGGAAGCGAGTCCCCATGCCGCGCTGCGCTGGTTTAGTGCAGCACGCGGGGACTTGCCGAGTGGGTGGCTCGGTTTGGGGGCTGTTCATGGGCTGGCTAAACAACCCCCATGGGCCTTAGGTTGCCAACCCCTGCTCTTGCCTTTGCCAGTCCTCTTCTTCCTCTGTACCAACTCTGAAATGTAGATTGAGTGCTCTTTGGGGCATGTACCTTCCCCTTCTTAAGTTAGTTTGTGACAGGTAACATACACTATGTAAATCATGGGTGGGGAACCTTGATCATTCAGAAGTTGTTGGGCTTCATCATTCCTGACCACTGGCTGCGCTGGCTGGGGAGTGAGAGTAGTTGCAACTTGGGGGTGGGGTGTCGCATAGGTTTCCCATCCCTCGTATAAATAATTATTCTGTTGGGCCATCCTATGCATGCTTACTTGAAAGTAAATTCCATTGTGCTTACTCCAGGTAGACACGGTAGATTCCAGGTTCACCTATAAAAATGCTTTTACCAGAGGAAAGAATTAACCCATAAAAGCTACCATCAATTTAGGCATGACCAAGAGAGTGTGTGGGCGCCAACTTCCTATGCTCTTAAAACATTTCAAGAGTGGTAACCTTTTGGTGGAATGCTGGAAAATGACTGGTTGGCTTTTCATGCAGTATGAAATATAGTAGAGGATCAGCAGAGATGGAATGCATTTGGCAGTTGCTCTTCTACTGGATAGGATTATAGTGGTGCTTTTGGTGAGTTCCAAATATTTGCTGAGAGTACTCATCACAGCTTCTCCTGGACACCCGTATCTGTTTGTTGACTGGCAGGCTTGGAGTTGCAGCTATTTTGTACCCTTCTTCCTTGTGTTTAAACAAAAAATGAACAAGGTTTCATTTTCAAAGTACTGGAGAGGGAAGTCTGCATTTCAAAGCTCTGTAGTGCCCCTGTAGATACTAGCAACTCATTTCCTACTTTAAAGGCTTATATCCTATATAATTTATGGGACGCAGGTGGCACTGTGGGTTAAACCACAGAGCCTAGAGCTTGCCGATCAGAAGGTCGGCAGTTCGAATCCCTGCGACGGGGTGAGCTCCCGTTGCTTGGTCCCAGCTCCTGCCAACCTAGCAGTTTGAAAGCACATCAAAGTGCAAGTAGATAAATAGGTACCGCTACAGCAGGAAGGTAAACGGCATTTCCGTGTGCTGCTCTGGTTCACCAGAAGCGGCTTTGTCATGCTTGCCACATTACCTGGAAGCTGTACGCCGGCTCCCTCGGCCAATAATGCGAGATGAGCGCCGCAACCCCAGAGTCGGTCACGACTGGACCTAATGGTCAGGGGTCCCTTTACCTTTTTTATCCTATATAATAGTAGCAAACACAGTTTGAGTGCCACTTCTTACATAGCCAATCACAAGACAGAAGTTTCAGCAGGCTTCAGAAGCCCCAAGATTTGCAGAAGTTGCTCCCCCATCTCACCTCCCCAAAACAGGCTGATGACAACTGAGCACAGGACCAGCATAAGACATTCTGACACCTGAGGTGCACCACAAAATGACACTTCACCTCCAGGGAAGAAGGGGTGAGTGAGGATCAACATCAGGAACAAGCAGGGAACAATAAACATCCACCTTGGGATCTGCTGCCCCTGTAGATTCTGCCGCCTGAGGTGGTTGCCTCACCTTGCTTAATGCGTGGATTCTTGAGGGTTGTGTCCCTCTGTTCATAGGATGCTCTTTGCTTCAGCAGATTGGTTTCCAAGAATGGAGGGGGCAGGGAAGTGTTTGGTTTTTAAAAAAACAAACCTACCTTTCTCTTGCTGCCCCCATAGTATTCAAACAGGTCCTCCAACCCTTTGGACCAGATCCGAGGAAGGTTGCAGGGGAATGGGGGAACTGGCAAAAATGGCTTTTTCCTCTTCCATTCATGGAAACCTCTCCTGGATTGAGGAATCTTCCATGAGCAGGAAGCTGCAACTGGATGAAGCCCATAGCTTTAGGTCCCAGTGTCAAGTATTTATTCCTGAAGGGATTACTCAGTTTTGTTTATAGTTGTATGTGCTAATTGTAGAAGTAGTATGCCACAGCCCCTCTGACAGTAGTTTGGCACCCATCAGTTTTTTAAAATGTAAATGATACTTTTAATTGGGTGTGGCCACATTATTCAAATTAGCATTTTGCTGTCAAGCTCTTGGTAAGTACTGGGAGCAGACCTCTGTGGCAGAATCGCCTTGCATAAGAGAGTGCTTTGAAATATTTAGTTATTCTTTGTTTTCCAAAGCCACCCTTCCTCCTCCTGGAGCCCACCAGCCCTAACAATAACAATAAAATACGAACACATAAAAATGTTTAAAATATCCATAACATCTCCATAAAATTTATCAGCAATCAAAACATGAGGCAGGAAGCAATAAAACTGTTAAATTCCAGCACAACTATATTCCAAATACCTGGTGGAAGAAAAACATACATTTTGAATCTACACCAGAATATTATCAGGGGATGACTTGTAACTCCATGGTGGAGCATCTGCTTTGTGTGTGGAAAGTGCCAGGTTCAACCCCGGATGTCTCCAGTTAGGTTTGGAAGAGACCTCTGCCTCGAACCCTGGAGAGGTGCTTACAGTAAGAATAGACAGCAGTGAGCTAGATGAACCACAATAGCCTATCTTGGCATAAAGCTCCCATCAGTATGGAGGGCACTGGGTTTCATTAAGGATGGACTTCTACAATGGGGTAGCCACCACTGAAAATGCCCTGTTTCAATTCAACCCTCCATGTGCCATGCTAATCAATGGCATAATGATCTGCTCCACCCCCAGGTATATAAACTTCATCTTTATTTTGTTTCTACTATTACAGCTAAATGGAAGTGACTTGATAAAACCACCTTCCATTTGCTTTTGTTCATGAAAGTTTTGCCATCTTGTGGGAGGCTTTTGTGTGTTGGCACATCTGTTAGTGGTTTTGTATATTGTCCTTCACAGCAGAAAGCCTGTGAATTCCATCTTTGTTGATTCAGTGTGCAGCTCCTTTTCTTGCGTAACTGGTTTTCAGTTCTGTGGGAAACAAGTGTTTGAATTATACCTGTTAGAAAACTCTAAGAGCAAAATTGTAGAGCCTTCAGTCTTTTGACTCCTGATCAGTCTTCTAATGAAGGCTCTAGCTCCCAATTAACCCCAGGCCTAGGGGCTTGATCTGGCCCCCCAGGCACTTTTTCTGACCTGCTGACTGCCCCTGCTGATTTTGACACTGATGGCAAAAAGGAAAAATAATAATAAATTGGACAGTGCACTGGATTGGGTGGAGAGGTTTAAATCTTGCCCAACCAAGCACCCTGATGGAAATGCAAAGCACCTTTTCCTCTTGATCACCTGCATTGGATCTGTTGAGGTGGGCTGTTGTTGACTTGTACATGTGTGCAGCGAATATATGGTGGCCACACCTGGTGCTTGTGTGCAGTTTCCAGAAGGGTGATCAAAGTTGAATGCGGTCCTTGGGCCAAGAAAGGGTAGCTACCCCCTACTTATAGCTTTATGACTGCTATGAAAAGGGAGAAACATTGCGTTGGATCTCAATTTTACAGTAGTGCAGTCCTAAGTACATCTATTTAGAAGTAGTACATCCTATTGAATTTAGTGGGGCTAATTCTCAGGTGAGTGGAGTTAGGATTGCAGTCTCAGCTGTGCTTGGAAGTTATTTCAGTGGGTCTGCTATATGCATGTCTTGAATCTGGATCCAATCCATTGGCTCTCTGTAAGCTGAATATGGTCTTGATATGTGCCAGGGGCTATTTGACCTAAAATGTGAAGGTGTAGAGCAGGCACCCCCAAACTGCGGCCCTCCATATGTTTTGGCCTACAACTCCCATGATCCCTAGCTAACAGAACCAGTGGTCAGGGATGATGGGAATTGTAGTCCAAAAACATCTGGAGAGCCGAAGTTTGGGGATGCCTGGTATAGAGGGTCCCTCAGAATTTGGGGAGCACAGGAGGCTGCAACAGAAAGGGGTTTTGTTGTTGTTGTTGTTGCTGCTGCAAAAATTGTCTCCCCTGTTCTTATATTAGCACAGGTGTACAGATTACAGAACCTTTAGCCCACCATATGTTGTTAAACTACAATTCCCATTGGTCATGCTTCCTAGGACCAATGGAAACTGTAGTTCGGCAACACCCAGAGAGCCAAAGATTCCCCACTCCTGCCTTCGTGGATGTCTCTACTGGTTCCTGCACTGCTCTGCAAGAGGAGTGACAGGCTTGGATTTCCCCATAATCTTTAATTTCTGGTGGGTGTAGGTGTAGGGGGGTGAATGGGTCACTGGGCTAGGAGCCATCCATTTGGTTTCTTTTACAAACTGTCTTAATTTTATTTGGCAAAATATTTTTAGCAGTTGTGGATTTATGGAATAGTAGCTCCAATTGTTGTTTTTGAATAATGTGTTCCAGATGTGTTCCAAGATAAAAGGAGATGTTTGAACTAACTTGTTTGGTTTTTCCCAGTTTAAATAACATAAAATTCTAAATAGCCCATTGTTTATACCTACGAGACTATATTTTTCTCCTTATTTTTAAAGGCTGTGTGAGATAGCTATATTTTATTTTAATTATCAACTGCAAATATGTTTGCTTTTACTCAAAAGTAGCCAAAAAAGCTTACCTTAGCACATTTACACGGTGGAAAATCTACTTATTGGCCAAAGTGTGTGCCTGTGTGTGTGTGGCAAACTATGCATTGTAAATAAACGAAGGTTTGGTTTTGCGTTAAGAATTGATATGTAAATAGACTTGACATACTCTTGTAAATACACAAGAAAATGTATGTTTCTGAAGCGGGCAAAAGTATCTTACAGTATTAAAGTAACACAGAGTATCCCTCTGGTGGTGTTAGCATAGTATAATAAATTTTGATAGCTAAAGAGAGAAAGAGAGAGAGATGTTTCCTTTGAAATTTCCAGTTCTCCTCTCCCTGCCCTCATTGCCCTGAATTTTAGCCTTTTTTGCATTGTCCTCATTTTGATGAAAACTGGAAACATCCTTAGCACTGAGAATTCAGTGCTAAAAGACCATCGTGTCTCCCAAGGAACTGTGCCCCTATCTCTGTGGAGTTGGAAGGGATGTTCATCTGAACTTGTGTTAGAAATTCAGATTCATAACCTATTTGCCAAATGCTCCTTAAATCCAGGTTATGGGCACCACAATGGATTGTCTAGATGCCAGGGAGTGTGTGATGTGGCCAGGGAATGGGCATGTTAGCCCCACCCACAGCTGCTATGTCAAGGTTTCCAGTTGTCTGGTGAGGCCCTTTGGACATAAGGACATAAGGAGAGCCCAGCTGGATCAGGTCAGAGGTCCCTCTATTACAGCATCTTGTGTCTCAGGTGGGAAGCCCACAAACTGAACTGGAGTCCTACACAGTCCTTCCCACTTGTGATTCTGAGCAGCTGTATTTGGAGGCACAGTGCCCCTGTTAGTGGAGACAGAGCACAGACATAATGGCTAGTAGACACTAATACCCCTATCCTTCATGCAGCTCTGCTTCTCAATCTCCCTGTGGCTTGTGATTGACCACGGTATCCTCCTGGACCAGCTCTGCAGAATGGGTACTGGGGACAATGTATCATTGATTCCTAGAGGGTGATATTCAGACACTAGCATTGGGAGACTGTGCTTCAGCTCCATGGTTTTTGCACTATGGTACAATCTTGTCCCCAGTGCTGTTTTTTATCTATATGCAGGGTGTGTCCACAAATGTAAGTTTGTGGGAAGCTGGGGTGTTTTGTAGTGTACCCAGCACTGTATTTTGTAGTGTACCTAGCTGCCCTCTGCGTGCATATACAGTGGTACCTTGGTTTAAGAGCAGTTCTGTTTGTGAACAATTTGATTTATGAACTCTGCAAAACCGGAATTAGTGCCCCGGTTTGCAAACTTTACCTTGGTCTAAGAATGAAATCCAAATGGTGGAAGGTCACTGGTGGCGGGAGGCCTCATTAGGGAAAGCGCGCCTCGGTTTAATAATGGTTTTAGTTTAAGAATGGACTTCCGGAACGGATTAAGTTAATAAACTGAGGTACCACTGTATCTTGTTATGCAGGGCTTGTTTTGTGTGTAAATAGCCAAGCAACTTAATCATAAACACATTATGCCATTAACACATTCCTACAAAATTAATATATTTATTAATATTAATGAATGACATGTGTTTTGTATGAATTAGTGGTGTAATGCATTTGGTTTTCAAATGCATTGTAAGTTGCTTGGAAACCTTAGGGCAGGTGTGGGGAACCTTTGGCCTTCCAGATGTTGCTGAACAACAACTTCTGTCAGTCCCAGTAAACATGGCCAATGGCCAGGGTTGATGGGAATTGTAGTTCAGCAACTGCTTGAAGGCCAGGCATAGGCAAACTTGGCCCTCCAGATGTTTTGGGTTGACAACTCCCATCATCACTAGCTAACAGGATCAGTGGTCAGGGATGATGGGAATTGTACTCTCAAAACATCTGGAGGGCTGAGATTGCCTATGCCTGTTGAAGGCCAAAGGTTCCCCACACCTGCCTTAGTGATGTTGGTGATGATGAAGATATAAAAAGGAAGGGAAGGGGACAGGAGGTCTAGTGTTTAGTACAGAAGGCCTGGGGGGTGGTGGACCCCCTTCTAACACAGAAAAAGGTAATGTGAAGCCTTCCTGATGTTGCTGAACTACAACTCTCATCATTCCTGGCCATTTTGGCTGGTGCTGATGGGAATTGTAGTCTAACAACATGGCTAGTAGACACTAATACAACTGGCCTTTTTGGCTGGTGCTGATGGGAATTGTAGTCTAACAACAGGGTATCCTGTTGGCTTATTCTGCTACAACAATACCTTTCAGCGCCGTCTTAAGTGCTCCCGGCGCCGTGGTGTGCCGGATCCTCCGGCGCCCACCGGATCCCTCCGGCGCCCTCCTGCCCCATTCCGGCACCCTCTCACCCCGTTTCCCAGCGCGGTGGGCGGGTGGGCGCCGCGCACAGCGCGGGTGCAACAGGCGCTGCTGCGCGGCAGGCGGGCGGGCAGGCGCAGCTGCGCGGCAGACCGGTCGGCCAGCGGGTGGGCGCAGCTCGCGGTGCCCTCCTGGCGGGCCAGCGCCATGGTGCCCTGCGCCACCCAGCCTGCACGTAGGGCCGGGCCTGATACCTTTGCTAATCTACAAATATACAGTCATACCTCGGTTGAAGTCCGCCTCGGTTTGAGTATTTTCAGTTTAAGTACTCCGTGAATCCGTCTGGAACAGATTAATCCACTTTCCATTACTTTCAATGGGAAAGTTCGCTTCAGGTTAAGTACAGACTTCTGGAACCAATTGTGTTTGTAAACCGAGGTACCACTGTATGCCATAATGTATTTGTTCACATTTAAGATGCCACAAGATGCTGTGTTTTCTTTTCCAATAGACTAACAGCTATCCCTCTGGGAGACAAAGGTTTCCTGCTCCCCTTTAATAGATGGGTAGGAGAGAGAATTTCAGCAAGCGCAGATTTGTATCACTCCTGCAGCATTAAGACAGGGCAAAATTCCCCTGCAATACAACTGTTAAAATTCTGTCCCCAGTTTCATCTGGTTGTCCTAGTGGGGGGTAATGGGGAGAAATAAATTGAGATGTTGAAGGAGTTGTGGGGCAGATGGCTCAGTAGGGCTGGATAAAAGGGGAAATGATTTGTTTCATTGCTATGAATAAGCACTTTCTACTTGGGTAGAAAGTTCTGAAAGTTTCCTTGTTCTGAAAAGCAGGATCAAAGCAGGAAGATTATAACAACAAACCCTTAAATCACATACGGTAGTAGGTGGGAGAAAGACTGATGGGGGAAGAAAGGTAAGGAGCTGAAGGGGAAATAGTTAAAGGTGATGCATCCATCCTAATAAAAAGAGATAAGGGTGACATTTTTGAGAGACCTGGTTAACATTTTATGAATTGAATGGGGGAAACGCTGCAGGACAAATAACTGGGAAGAGGAGTTTGAATAAAATGATTGGAAAGTAGAGAGAACAGACATTATTCAAGGATAGGGTCACGATATATACCGGAAAATTCTGGTAATGTCCGGTGGTGGAGGCTTAATTGGTGTCCAGGAGGAAATTTCAATTTAATAGTAAATGTTTGCGCTGTGAGGTCACTTTCTTGTTGCTGTGCAGGGATGATTTTGCATGTATTTAAGTCAACCTTGACCTTTAATTCAGTAACAAGCCTAATGTAGGTTGTTGGGTTAATGTACCTAAAAATGTATTGTGTTAAAGTTTAGTGTAGGTTCATGTAGGTAAAGACACAATTTTTTAATTTCTGACTCCAATCTGTGCATTTCAGTTGTGTGTTGAATTGCATGGCCATCCTGAGTCACTGTATTGATATACTAATGAAACACATGTGGATCCACTGACATTAGCTTTCCTGCCAAGGATATTCAGCCCTTTTCATATGTTAGTAGTTGTCACAGTGGCCGGAGTGGACTACTTCAGAGTAACGACGCTACGCAGCTCTGCATTTTATTCTTTTATTGGTGCTGCGTATTTACAGTGCTCAAGTCATTGCTATTTACACGGAGCGATGTTGTCAGTCGGTTTCAGAACCTCCTAATGGCTTTTGGCGCGTCTTTCTCCAACACAAAAGCTTTGGCAGACCCATCCTCTTGCCCCTCCTCTTCCTGCGTAATTCTGGAGTTGGGGGGATGGGTCTTCCCCCCTTACTTGCCCCTTCCTGTCCCACCTGGGACCCTGGCTCCTCTACCTTGCCTGAGCCTCGGACACGACTTCCTGCTTCCCCACTGGAATCGGAACTCTCCCTGCTTTCCCCTTTGCTCGGGGACGGGCTTGAACTCAGGAGGGGAGGGACTTCGCGATATCCCCTGTCCCTCACATCCACCCCCCTCCCAAGCTCTCCTTCACCCCTCCCCAGGCCCCCCCCATGTGTCGGTGACGACTGGAAGCCTAAAAACTCGGTGCTCTCCGAGCCCGTTGGTGTGAACACCTCCCCCCAGTCCTGCGAGCCCCCCCCTTCCGCCTGGGAGGACGGGAATCCCAAAAAGTCCGTGGCGTCAGAGCTGGTGGGGGTAAAAATGTTTTGCCAATCTGCTCCTTCCTCTGACTGGGTGGATCTCGGCGACACCCATACCTCATCCTCTGGTTCCTCAAACTCCGCTTCCCAGCGCCATGGTGAGCTGTTCTCCCGTGCCTCCTCCTCCTCCCCCTCCCTTTCCATGTGCCAGGGCTTGGGTCTGTGGGGAAAGAGGGCGTGAAATTCTTCCACCAAGAATTCCTCCTGTATCTGAGTGGCGGGAACCCATTCATTCTGGGACGGTGGAGCATCCTCCCATGCCATGAGGTACTCCAGGCCCCCCACCCCCCACCTTGAATCCAGGATGGCCGTGGCCTCATTGAGTTGCTCCCTGCTTTCCCTCTCCCCCCCTCCCTCGGGGGTTTGTTCGCTGTCTCGGAGCCTGCTGCTTTCCCTGTACGGCGACAGCAGCGATCTATGAAACACTGGATGCACCCTCATGTCCTCTGGCAGTGCCAGCCTGTATGCCACCGGGTTGACCTGTTGCGTGACCGTGAAGGGGCCCAGCCATTTGGGTGCCAGCTTTTTGCACCTCCCTCTGGTGGGAAGGCCCTCCGAGGACAACCACACCTTGTCCCCCACCCTGATGACCTCCCCTTGTCGCCTGTGGCGATCTGCCCCCTTTTTGTACGCTTCCTTGGCCCTCTCCAAGTGTTCTCTGAGCTGCTGGTGCACCGTCTCCAGTTCCTCTGCCCAATCCTCAGCCTGTGGGCCCTCCTCCTCCTCCTCCCTCTCCCTCTCTGGGAAAGATCTGAGGTCGCGCCCGTAATTGGCCTTAAAGGGCGACACCCCTGTGGAGACGTGCACTGCATTGTTGTAGGCAAATTCTGCTAGTGGCAAGCGATCCACCCAGTCCGTTTGCCGCTGGCTGACGTAGCATCTCAGGTACTGCTGCAGAATGGCGTTGACCCTCTCCGCTTGTCCGTTGGTCTGCGGGTGTCTAGCCGTCGACAAGCTGACCTCCACCTGCAGGAGGTTCATGAGCCGCCGCCAGAACCTGGAAACAAATTGGCGGCCACGATCCGAAATAACCCTTAAAGGTAATCCATGCAGTCTGAAAACGTGATCAACAAACAGTTTGGCTGTCTCTTCTGCCGAGACTGCCCTGGCACACGGTATAAAGTGACACATTTTGGACATGAGGTCCACCACCACCAACACTGCAGTCTTACCCCTGGACGAAGGCAGATCTGTGATGAAGTCCATGGACACCACTTCCCACGGCCTGTGTGGTGTGGCTAAGGGCTCCAGCAACCCTGGTGGCGCTGCTCTGACCACCTTCGCCCGCTGGCAGGTGGTACAGCCCCTTACATAGTCTCGAACATCTTCCCTCACCCCTGGCCACCAGAAGTGTCTCATGACTAGGTGAGTGGTCTTGTCCCTTCCAAAATGCCCCGCTGTAGGGTTGTCGTGCATCTGCTTGAGGACCGTACGTCGAAGCTGGGTGGTGGGTAGGTACAGCGCACCCTTGTAGAAAAGCAGCCCTCTGCGTTCTGCAAAGTCTTTTGCCTGCTCCCTCCCCCCTCTCAGTTCTCGGAAGATGCGGTTGGCAAATTCATCCGCTGCCGTCAGTGCTGTGAGTTCTGCCTCGCTCACCACTGCTGCTCCGCAGGACCATGCCGACGGGGGGAAAATGTGCCTTGGGGCTGGTGGCGCCTCCTCCTCCATGTACTCTGGCTTGCGGGAGAGGGCATCCGCCCTGACATTCTGCTCTCCTGGGATGTAGTGTATGGAGAAGTTGAAGTTCGAGAAGAACTCCGCCCACCGTATCTGCCGCTGGTTGAGCACCCTGGCAGTTCTCCAGAACTCCAGGTTCTTGTGGTCTGTGCACACCTGGATGGGGTGCTTGGCGCCCACCAGGAAGTGTCTCCAGTGCTGGAACGCCGCGTGGATCGCCAGAAGTTCCCGATCAAAAACTGTGTAGTTTCGCTCGGGCTGGGTCAACTTCCTGGAGAAGAAGGCACAGGGTCTCCACTCTCTGTTGGCGTCCAGTTGCAACAAAATGGCGCCCACAGCCTTATCAGAAGCATCTGTTTCAATGCGTAGGGGCGCGTCCTGAACCACGTGGAACAGGTTCTGGTCTGAGGCGAACACCCTCTTGAGGCTTTCGAACGCTGCTTGCGCCTCTGGTGTCCACCTGAACTTCTGCTTGCCTCTCAGGCAGTCAGTGATGGGAGCCGTAACTCGAGAGAAGTTCTTGATGAACTTCCTGTAGAAGTTGGCAAAGCCTAGTAGGCGTTGGGCATCTTTGCGCGTCCTGGGGCTGTGCCAGTCCAGGATGGTCTGCACCTTGTCCTTGTCCATTGCCAGCCCCTTGTCTGACAGCTTGTAGCCCAGGAAGTCCACCTCCTTGGTGTGAAACTTGCACTTCTCCAGCTTCACATACAGGTGGTTCTCCTTCAGGCGCTGCAACACCTCCCTGACGTCCTTCACGTGCTGCACTGGGTCGTTGGAGTAAATAAGGATGTCATCCAGAAAGACCAAGCATTTCCTGAAGAGTAGGGACCCCAGGACGTGGTGCATGAAGGCCTGGAAGCATGCTGAGCCCCCTTGCAACCCGAAGGGCATCACCAGATATTCAAAAGAGCCCAGAGGCGTGAACATCGTGGTTTTCCACTCATCGCCTTCCCGGATCCTGATCAAGTTGTACGCCCCCCTCAGGTCTAGCTTGGTGAAAATCTTGCCCCTGCGTGCCGCTGTCAGGAGATCATCCACTCTGGGCATGGGGAAAGCCACTGGCTCTGTCACCGAATTCAGCCGTCTAAAATCCACCACAAGACGGCGCTGTTGCGTGTCTTTCTTGTCCACCCAGAAGACCGGGCTGCCCCCTGCTGCCTTGCTTTCTCTGATGAACCCCCGCTTGAGGTTCTTGTCGATAAAAGCGCGCAGATCCTCCAGTTCCTGGTCTGACATGGCGTACAGCTTGGCTGGGGGTATAGTTGCCCCAGGCACCAGGTTGATCTGGCAGTCAAAAGGCCTGTGTGGGGGCAGGTGGTCGGACTCCGCTTCACTGAAGACCTCCTGCAGGTCCCAGTATGGTTTGGGTATCGCCTCACCCCCTTTGACGTGCATGGTGGCCACCGTGGCTATCGGAGGCCCCTCCCCTGGTTGGTGCTGCATGCAATGTTCCAGGCAAAAGTCCGATCCAAAAGTGATGCATCTCTGATGCCAACTTATGGAGGGGTCGTGGCGCGCCAGCCAGCTCATGCCCAAAACGATTGGGGGGTCTGAGATGGTGGTGACGTTGAATGCCAGTGTCTCTGAGTGCCTTCCAACCGTCATTCTCATGGGGGGGGTTTGATGAGTGATGGCCCCTCCCAGCAGCTCTCTGCCGTCAATGGTTGCCACGTGCAGAGGAAAATCCAGCTGCAGAAGCTGGATCTGGTGCTCTTCTGCAAAGTTCCTCGAGAAGAAGTTCGCTGACGCCCCACTGTCAATTAAGGCGAGGACTGTCAGGGGATAGCCATTAGGGAGCGTGAGCGTCACTTCTAGAACCACTCCTGCTCTGGGAGGGGTGGGCTGGCTCTGCTCCTCTCTGTGCGGGTGGGTGGGCTGGGGCTGTTGTCTGCTGACTGTGCCTGGCTGCCGCCCCTTGTCTCCTGCAGCCAGGCTTTCCCGTTTCCCTGCTGTGGTGCTGCGTCAGTGGGGGAGGGCACAACCGTTCCCGCCTTTCCTTGCCACTCCCTGCGATGTGGGCAGTCTCTGACGAGATGCTGGGGGGAGTTGCAGAGAAAGCAATTCCCACCCCTTCCCTCCTTGCGTCTTGGCGCCGCTGGGGTTTGAAAAGCCCGCGCGCGCGCGCTATCAATCTGCATGGGTTCCTGGTCCTGACTGGCCCCAGGCGTGGCTTGAAAGGGTTGTTGAGGGAGTGGCTTCTCCTGCGACCGTGGGAACCAAGCCCGCTTTGCGCGCGTTGCTTGCTTGTCGCTCCATCTGGATTCCTGCCTCACCCCCACCGCCAGAGCCGCTTTGCTCAGTTGATCCATATTACTGGGCTTTGGACCTCTCGAGAGCTCATCCTTCACCTCCTCATGCAACCCCAAGTAAAACGCCGCTTGCAGTGGGGCAGACTCCAGATCCCACCCCAATCTGTGCACCAGCATGGTGAATTTCGCCCAATACGCGCGAACTGTCATATTTCCTTGGCGTAAATTATGAAGTTCCTCCTTAGTCTGGTCCATATGACTATCGGACGAATACATCGTTTTCAAACCTTCTAGAAATAGTTTGACATTCTTCATGCAAGGATTCCTTGTTGCAATTAACGGTCTTAGCCACTCCCTGGCCGCCCCTGTAAGGTGCTCCACAATAAACGCTACTCTGTGCTCATCATCAGGGAACTCATCGTGGTGCAGCTCAAGAGCATACACAATCTCAGTCTCAAAGCCCTGAAACTCCTTCGGGTCTCCATTGAACTTGCTTACTAGGGTCCCGGCTCTCCTTCCTGGCAGCACTTGGACTTGGGGTGCCCCTCCCGCCTTGTTTTTCTCTGCATCCAGCTTGTTTTGGAGGTCTACCGCCACCGCCCTTAAATGCTGCTCTTTTTCCTGGAGCTCTCTCACCTGTTCCACAAGTTGTAGCCGGTCGTCCTGGACCTTCTTAGTCTCCTCTTTAGCTGCCTTCAATTCTCCCTGCGCCTGCAGCGACAGCTGTTGCAGTTCTAGCTGGGCTTGCTCAGCGATCTGCCGCCACTTCTCCGCCTCTGACACGCTCATCCCGGCAACTCCAAAGTAGCCCAAAAATGATTAGGAGGTTGCTGTCACAGTGGCCGGAGTGGACTACTTCAGAGTAACGACGCTACGCAGCTCTGCATTTTATTCTTTTATTGGTGCTGCGTATTTACAGTGCTCAAGTCATTGCTATTTACACGGAGCGATGTTGTCAGTCGGTTTCAGAACCTCCTAATGGCTTTTGGCGCGTCTTTCTCCAACACAAAAGCTTTGGCAGACCCATCCTCTTGCCCCTCCTCTTCCTGCGTAATTCTGGAGTTGGGGGGATGGGTCTTCCCCCCTTACTTGCCCCTTCCTGTCCCACCTGGGACCCTGGCTCCTCTACCTTGCCTGAGCCTCGGACACGACTTCCTGCTTCCCCACTGGAATCGGAACTCTCCCTGCTTTCCCCTTTGCTCGGGGACGGGCTTGAACTCAGGAGGGGAGGGACTTCGCGATATCCCCTGTCCCTCACAGTAGTGCACAATCATATGATTCAAAAACAGCTGGTATTTCTCACATTTGT
Organism: Zootoca vivipara; assembly: GCF_963506605.1. Lineage (NCBI taxonomy): Eukaryota > Metazoa > Chordata > Lepidosauria > Squamata > Lacertidae > Zootoca > Zootoca vivipara. The sequence goes on along the minus strand of NC_083287.1, from coordinate 42,268,789 downwards.
GGAGTGTTATAATAACACCCTTCCAAGGTTCTTGTAAAACCATACGGAATACACTTTGCGCTTCCCTCTTTCTCATGGTATATGTATATCTTGCATATGGATTTGTTTATTGGATGGTAGTTTAATACCCCTAATTCTCTTCATTCAGCACCACTATGTTCATTTCCAGTATTCAAATCAATGTGCTCCAATGTCCAGTTTTAAAAATTGTCTCTCAGATAGAAAAGTAAGTGTGCTATAATACAGAGGATTCTTATAAGTTGAGTACAATCCTATAGATGGGGAGTGGGGAACATTTGGTCCTGCAGATGTTCCTAAACTGCAGTTCCCATCAGACCTACCAGGTATGACCAATGGTCAGGGATGATGGGATTTGTAATTCAGCAACATTTTGAGGGCCATAGATTCCTCACATCTGTTATAGCTGGATTCAAATTCCCATTGAATTCAGAACCTCTAGCACAGGCACCCCCAAACTCAGCCCTCCAGATGTTTTGGGACTACAATTCCTATCACCCCTGACCACTGGTCCTGTTAGCTAGGGATGATGGGAGTTGTAGTCCCAAAACATCTGGAGGGGATGTGCTCTAGCACTTACGCAGCTGGATATAGGATTGAAACCCTTGTATGAACAAAAACTTGGCCACACTACTAAACAGAAAGTGCCATATATATGGTGACTGCATATTATGCAAGTATCATCACTTTCCTCAAATCTGAAATTTTTGCCTGAACAATATCTACACATATCAAATTTCCAATATAAGAATGGCTCATGTGATGGTTTTTTTGTTTCTCAGTTCTGCTCAGCATACATATCTATTCAGCATTTAAAAAACCCCCACATAGAACCATGTTCCCCTGTTTAGCTGTTAATATCAATTTACACTTAAATGCCTAGGGCATTACTTTTTTGTTATTGACATTTTCTTGTTTTGAAATACATATGCCTTCTGGATATCAGTCATCTGAACATCCTCAGGTAAAGGTACCCCTTACCGTTAAGTCCAGTCATGGACAACTCTGGGGTTGCGGCGCACATCTCACTCTATAGGCTGAGGGAGCCGCCGTTTGTCCGGGTCATGTGGCCAGCATGACTAAGCCGCTTCTGGTGAGCCAGAGCAGCGCATGGAAATGCTGTTTACCTCCCCACTGGAGCGTTATCTATTTGCACTTTGATGTGCTCTCGAACTGCTAGGTGGGCAGGAGCTGGGACCGAGCAACAAGAGCTCACCCTGTTTCAGGGATTTGAACCGCCGGCCTTCTGATCACCAAGCCCTAGGCTCTGTGGTTTAGACCACAGCACCACCCGCACCCCATATGAACATCCTCAACACACCTCTAAATCTGTTGCCCTTCTCTGGCTTCATTGTCTCTGTGAAAGCATGGATTTTACACCCCCACCTAATTTTGTGTATTTTAGACCGCACCCCCCCCCCAAACCCATAGTTTTATATTTCTCCACAACTTTGACATCCTTCTTTAGACTGTCATTAATTTTTGGTGTTTTAACCGGAAGTGTATTCTAAATTGTTGCCAGCCCCCATCACTGTCTTTGCCCTCTGTTTTCCCCCTCCTTTTTGTTGGTTACAATCCCAGTCTTGCTTATACTTTTTTGGATTGTGTGAGGTTAAAACTCATGATAATGATAAACCATAGTTTACTGTTGCATACCTAGTTGGGGCTGGTAGGAGTTGTAGAGCACCAATATGATGAAGGCTGATACAGAAAATAGTAAGTTTAGAGGGGCCAATAATCTGACTTGTCTAAGGCAACTTCCTATGTACTTGTTACAGGTAGGTAGCCATGTTGGTCTGCTGTAGTCGAAACAAAATAAAAAAATTCATTCCAGTAGCACCTTAGAGACCAACTAAGTTTGTCATTGGTATGAGCTCATACCACTGACAAACTTATGGTACCAATAGTTGGTCTCTAAGGTGCTACTGGAAGGAATTTACCATATATATATATATATATATATATATATATATATATATATATATATATATATATTCCTATTCCTATTCCTATTCCTATTCCTATTCCTATTCCTATTCCTATGTACTTGTTACAATTGTGGAGGTCTTTTGCTGTGCTTATTCAGTTTGGTAGTTTGATTTATCTCAGTCTTATTTAGGAGACCCTCCTAGTGGGTTGTGCTTCAGACTTAAAATAATATGTAAGTGACTTTACAAAGCAAAACAATTTTACCTATGTAGATCTCTTTGCAAAATCCATATAAACAGATGTTATGATGTCATGTCACAATGCTAAGTGTTACCACATGCTGCAGAAAGAAAGGATCAGTTTGGCAAATGAGTGCTGCTGTAGAGGAGAGCATCATGCTTTCTGTAGCATGTACTGTACTTCTTCCCTTAGTTTTTCAGAGAAGTGCTGTGATATTGTCTGTTTATCATTGTCAAGCTGCACGAATCCTGTAGAGAAAGGAAAGACACATTGTTGAAGGCTTAGAGAAAAAAGAAGCACGAAAGATTTGATACTTTCCTTCCATTAAACTACACTTGAAATTTCTGAGACTCTGAACAACATAAATAATTTGAGCAGTTCCCTTTTTACTTTGCTCTTTCCAATAATGAAAATGCAGAATGGAGCAAAGCAGGATTATTTTAATTAAAAACAAAGTGTCTCTGGGGGAAAAAATCAGACCAAAGTCCATCTACTCCAGCTTTTCATGTCCAATAATGCCTAGCCATATGTTTCTGAGCTTTCAGAAATAGGATGTGAAAGTGTTTGGCCTTTTTCTTTTTGATTTTACCTGGCATCTGGTCTTCTGAGGTAGTAGTAAACTTTAATACGATCAAAGACCAGCAAAATCTGAGGTATGCTTTCTCTGGAAGTTCATTTAACTAGGCTCTACAAACTGTTGCTGTTCACTGTGGGGAAGAGTTGCCTCTAGCTGAAGGAGCCGAGCAGTGGTATTTTATTTGTCACATTACTCATCTGATACAAAGTACCATCACCTTCCCTCCCCTTACTTCCCATTGTCATTTTGTGCTGACATTCATGGCACTTTTATCGAAACAGTCATACCTCGGTTTAAGTATGCTTCGGTTTAAGTCAGGCATCCCCAAACTTCGGCCCTCCACTTGTTTTGGACTTCAATTCCCATAATCCCTGACCACTGGTCCTGTTAGCTAGGGATCATGGGAGTTGTAGGCCAAAACATCTGGAGGGCCGCAGTTTGGGGATGCCTGGTTTAAGTACTTTCAGTTTAAGTACTCTGCAGACCTGCCTGGAACAGATTAATCCACTTTCCATTACTTTCAATGGGAAAGTTCACTTCAGGTTAAGAACCTTCAGGTTAAGTACAAACTTCCAAAACCATTTACACTCATACTTCGGGTTCATTATGCTTCAGGTTGAGTACTCCACAGACACATCTGGAACGGATTAATCCACTTTCCATAACTTTCGATGGGAAAGTTGGCTTCAGGTTAAGTACGCTTCGGTTTAAGTACTCCGCAGACCGTCTGGAATGGATTAATCCACTTTTCATTACTTTCAATGGGAAAGTTCTCTTCAGGTTAAGTACACTTCAGGTTAAGTACAGACTTCCGGAACTAATTGTGTACTTAAACCAAGGTACCACTGTATATGTGCACTTACTCATATTTTTACCAAAACAAAAACAAAAAACCCCACCAGAGCTGAGCCAATTAATTAAATACTGGCAAAGAAGAATTTCAACACTTGATCATAGAGCGGGTGTTAAGCCTCGTGACACAAGAAGTGTACCGAGCATTTATAGTGCATACAACTTAATGTGCTAGAGAGCTACATGCTTTTGCTTGTCCAACACACTTTAGAGTGCTAGGCTCACATGTAATGCCATGCCATAGTGAAAACAAGCCAAGGTTTGTAAGCGAAAAAACAAGTCATGATTTCAGATCATACTGTTAGCAGTAAAATAACCATAGCTAAACTACTGGACAATATCTGCACATAATGTTAAGCCATGGTGTAATAGACCATAGTGTAATGAACAGTTGTTTAGTCGTGTCCGACTCTTCGTGACCCCATGGACCAGAGCACGCCAGGCACTCCTGTCTTGCACTGCCTCCCGCAGTTTGGTCAGACTCATGTTGGTAGCTTCGAGAACACTGTCCAACCATCTCCTCCTCTGTCGTCCCCTTCTCCTTGTGCCCTCCATCTTTCCCAACACCAGGGTCTTTTCCAGGGAGTCTTCTCTTCTCATGATGTGGCCAAAGTATTGTAATAAACAGTGGCTTAGTGTTATTGTGCGAACCAGACCTACTATGATCTAGTTTGGACTAACTTAAATGTACACTTTGTCATTATTTTGCTACAGTGAACATGCATTAATGTGTGTTAGATACATTTCCTCTGTGGGGTGAAGCAAGAGTTTTGTCTCTTAAATTTGCCTGGGGGTTGTTGTCCCTTGAGCGTTTGCCCTTTTGAGTCCTCTTACACAGGCTGGTAAGAGCTTAGGTTGTTTAACACGCTGCAACTGAGGGAAGTGCTACAGGCAATGACTGATTTAACAAAATAAGTTACAATGGCTGCATCAGCCGAATCTTATGGCAAAGATGTTAGAAATGTCTTTTTAGCCATGTTGTCTGTGTCTTGAAAGATAATGTGTTTCGTTCTGCATAGTGTAGCTCAAAGGCATTCTTAAGCACAGTGCGCAAAATGATGTGTGTCACAATTTAAAGTGCTTGTTGTGCTGCAACCTGAAAGGAATATGGTTGTACCGTAAGCCCTCAACTTATGCAGGGGTTATGCATATAACATATAGTCAAAACACATTGAGTGTAATGGTGGGTGGGATTGCCAAAATCCTTTCCCCTGCACATCTGCCCCCTTTCTACCACATTTATTATTATTTCTTTGTCAAGCGCCTAAGGCTGAATGCACACAAGTTAAATGTGCATAAGTTGCAGGCTTACTGTAATTCATCCTAACTATGTGTGAATCATTTGGTCCCTTAAAGGCGAGCAAGTTTATTAGGACATAAGCAATCATGAATACAATAGAGATAAAGGTGCTGGAGCAGTAGTTCAAGTTCATGTTTATTGTTCTGGCAAAAGGCCGTCACCAACTTGTAGCAATAATTTTAATGTAATAATACAGAACATCTATCCAATACACACAAACAAGTTTAAATCTAGCTTGATTTCAGATTAAACCTTTGATCCATCACAACAGCTTATAGCGATTTTATGTAAACCCTTTATCCTGATTATTATTACTTTGCAGCTAATGCATAGAGCAGGGGTCCCCAAACTACGGCCCCCGGGCCGGATGCGGCCCAATCGGCCTTCCAATCCGGCCCGCGACGACCCCCGCCGCCCGCTGCCGCCGCCCGCTCTCACGGCGCGCGGCGCAGCGGCGATCTGAAAAATCGGCAAAAAATCGCCGAAAATCCTTTGTGCGCATGCGTACGGGCCTCTCCCGACCCGGAAGAGGTCATTTCTGGTGCACTTCCGGGTCGGGGGAGGCCCATACGCATGCGCACAAGCGATTTTCGCCGATTTTTTTCCGCCCGTGTGCGTGTGCGCATGCGCACGGGCGCGCACTCCCCCGCCCTCCGGCCCGCTGCGCGCGCACTCCCCTGCAGTCCGGCCCACCGCGCGGTCGGCGCGGCGGGCACCGGCCCGCCGCTCGGTAAGTCTGGGGACCCCTGGCATAGAGGGACGCACTCTGTGTTTTAAAGCTAGCTATTATTACTACTTCACAGAAACATTTTCTGCCAGGGTGTACCCGCTTGCTTGTATGAACAAAGGTTTCAGAAAGTGATCTCTTGGGTCTCTATATACAGTGAGGGGGGAAAGTATTTGATCCCCTGCTAAATTTGCCCGTTTGCCCCCTGACGAAGAAATGATCAGTCCATAATTTTAATGGTAGGTTTATTGTAGCTGTGAGAGACAGAATAACAACAGGAAAAACCCCAGGAAACAAAAGTGAAAGTACAGTGGTACCTCATGTTGTGTACGGGATCCGTTCCAGAGCCTCGTTTGCGACATGAGCAGTACGCAACATGAAGTGCTGTGTCTGTGCATGTGTGCGCATGCACATGATGTCATTTGTCGCGTCTGTGCATGCGCAAACCGCCGAACCTGGAAGTAACCCATTCCGGTACTTTGGGGTTTTGCGTGTATGTATCCTGTGTCGTACCCAACCCGCAGCATTTGTAACAAGAGGTATGACTGTATTTGATCCTTTTGCAAAAGGTGACTTACTTACACTCATGAATTTCACTCATTATAATGCACATCAATATCTGACTTTTGTCTTCTGGGTTTCTGGGGTTTTTCCTGTTGTTATTCTGTCTCTCACAGCTACAATAAACCTACCATTAAAATTATGGACTGGTCATTTCTTCGTCAGGGGGCAAACGGGCAAATTTAGCAGGGCATCACTGTAAGTAAGGTGCAGGCTAACAGTTAATGAGTGATATTTTCACCTGAAGTTGACAAAAAATGCAAAGCCCGTTTTCATACGGGACCTTGTTGCAGCGGCCACCCAAGACTCATCAGTTGGAAACACAGCTCAATAAAGGCAAACTGGTGAGGGTTTGGTCAATACCCAGCTCTGAAATGCTCATTTCTCAGGAGTGGGATGCCAAGGGGGGAATATTGTGTTTCTAATTTGTTTCAGAACCTTTCTGTATTCCATCCAGAAGAGTCAATCACTTAGTTGATGCTTACTCAAGGACAATGCAGAGCTCCGTTCTGGAGAATAATAATAGCATATTGAGAGGCTGCTTTCCAGAGTTGGTTATCACCCTGTTCCATATAGAACCACAGGAAAACACTCAGGTGGCTTATTACTTTATTAATTAATTAAATTCATATACTCCTCTTCATCCCAAGATCCCAGGACAGAGAAATGCAAAACGAGAAGTAGCAGTTCTTTTAATATACTTTAACTGAACACAGTATGCTCTTGCTTTAATTGTTGGCCAAGATAAAGGTGAAAAGACCAGTTAATGGTCACTTCACTGGAGGCCCATTAGACATGTGACTGCATGTACAAAGCTTTTCGTGCTACCTGGGGAGAAGAAAAATGAATTGTACCAATTTTAAAAAGCTGTCGTCCTGCAGTTTCTTGGAGCCCTAATTAAATATTGTTTGTATGGATTGTGCAGACCGTGTGTGAGTTCCCACCCCCCTGTTGAAATAAAATTCTTTATAGTGATGGTAATACAAAGAATCTGGTCATATCAACTTGAACCAGAGGGAGAGAAAAATACATCTTTGTATGGAGACACTCATTGATAAACTGGACTGTGTAGCCTAATTTTCAGTTTCGATGGTGCTCTGTTGCATCCCACTTTGTGTGCAGTTTTGTTAAGAATGCATGAAGAGTTTGCATGTCAATTGTATACATTTTGTGTGTGCTTTTTTTATGAAAAATGATTACTTACCAATGCATCCACTGGTAAGACATGCATTTTGTATACATCTTTTATGTAAAATACATATTTTTGTGTGAGTTTTTTTCACACCCAAACTGCATTGCAAAATCCAGAGAAGGCTGTATTTCAGCTTGGGGTTGCATACTTGTGCTCCAGTCTACAAGCATAGGATCGCACTGGTTTACTGTTAAAGGTGGACCTAATGAATTCGTTCTCTATCTCTATAGAAACCTGCGGAATCTGGAAGCTACACATTCCTAGTCTTGTGCTACTGCAGGAGGAGAGACAGGAAAGGCTGGCCAGTTGCAGAATGATGTACCATTTTCACTGCTGTCTCCAGGGCGAAAGTTAGACTGGTGGAGATCTATAGCTGTGGTGGGGTTCACATGTGCTTGTAGTTGCAGGCTGGCTAGTTCTTAACAGCTTGCCCAGAAGTGGGGAATTCCATGATACCATAGCTGATCTGAATTGAACTATGTGTTATTGCAGTTGCTTTTTTTAAAATATGACAGTAGAGATATGACAGTATCTCTATTCTGGATATTGTCAGATGATAACTCATTATCCCTGACCATTGGCCATGCTAGCTGTGGCTAATTGGAGTTGGGAGTCCATTAAGATCTGGAGGGCACCATGTTTGCTACCCCTGTAATACAACCATGGACTTGTCTGCCTTGCATTTATCATCCCAGCCAGGATAGGCCTTGTTCCAGTTCTTGTAAAATGTTTGGAAATGCATCACTTTGAGCTTTTGAAACACAGCACCAAATGCTTGCCATTTTAAGTTTCCCACTGAAGCTTTTTTCTCCAAACCTGTTGCCCTGATGGATGCAGTTGCTTGCTTTAGTGTTTGGAAAAGGCAACACAAGTGGCCTTTGCAAGCAGAAGAATCTGGTAAATACAGTACCTTTCAGCAACATGATAGCTATTGTCTGTGTTGTGTCTTAAGAAGCCTTCTTAAGGCTACTTTGCATTCAAAGTATGTGCTTTGGGGAAAGGCTTTGTGTATAGTAAATTAAGGAAGGATATGCAATTGGAAGCAAGGCGTGTAGCAATCAAAGGGTCTGGTTCACTACTATATTTAGGAATTTCTTTCCCTTTGATATCATTTCAAGGCTCACTTTTGGAGCTGGTACCCACAACTCTTGGCCATTCATCATTGAACAAGCATATAAGATTGTGCATGGTGTGGAGAAAGTGTATAAAGAAAGGTTTCTCTCTCTCTCCCCCGTAATTCTACTGGTAATACTCAGGGGCACCCAGTGAAGCTGAATGTTGAAAGATTCAGGGTGGACAAAAGAAAATAGTTCTTCACACAACACATAAGTAAACACTCCCACAAGATATAGTGATGGTCACCAACATGGAAGGCTTTAAAAGAGCATTGGACAATTTTGTGAAGGATAAGACTTAGGCATTGTGCCTGGTAGCTATACTATGTTCTATCTCCATAGTCAGAAGCAGAAAGCCAGTTGCTTGGAGACACAGGTGTAGAGAGTCGTGGTGTGTTCAGGTTGTACTTTAAGGCATCCCATGGGTTGGTCACTGTGCAAAACACATGCTGGACTAGGTGGGCCTTTGATCTGATCCGATCCAGCAAGGCCTTTCTTTATGTACATTCAACCATCTAGGGACTCATTACTCATGCAGTGTTGCATCTTTGCTTCCCACCAATGCCCTATTCTGTCCCCCACCCCGTTTATTGGGAAACATGACAGGTTGTATCTCTTAATCTGGAAGGATATTTCCCCCCCATAATGGTTGAGTCCCCTCACCCATGATCCAGTTTTTCAAAGAGTTATCTCTACTTCATTTAGTTTCTCACTTTGAAGGGCTGCTGCACTCCAGTTTGCTTCAGCTCTTATCACTCCGGTTTTCTTTTCCTTTCCCAGTTTCAGCCTCCCAAGTAAATAAGACCTAAATGAAAATTATCTCATTTGAAAGTTAAGCTCCTTCAAGAATGCTGTTCCTGCTTTCCTTTTGTTCTGCGGCTTCCTTTTATTTCCTTTTCCCATTGTGCTTTAAGTGTGCATTCTTAATCTTAAATGATTTCACAGGTAAATCTCAGTAGATTTTGTCAAAAGTCCCCATTGGCTTGAAGAGGACAGGCTGAGGGCTAGGACACATCACATGGTTGCTGCATTGCAGCAGCTCTCAGTGACTTTCCTGTGCCACACAAGAGGCTGGTAACAGTTCCGCACCCAAACCATGTGACACACCAAACCATGAGCTGCCCATCAGCCAAGGCTCTAGCTGCCTGCTAGATATGGGGTTGCCAAGCTCCTTTCAGGCAATGTTACGTGCATACATTTGTCTTGGTGGACCACCTGTGAGGTAGGTAGGTTAGGCTGAGACAGCATGACTGGCTCAAGGTCACCCAGTGAACTTCATGGCTGAGTCAGGATTTGAATCCTAGTCTACATAGACCAACATTCTAACCATTACACCATGCTGACACTATTCTCCTAAAGAAGACTTTGATGAAACGTTGGGCACATCTCTGCAATTACTGTATATTCCTGCGTACAGTATAAGACTACTTTTTAACCCAGGGAAATATTCTCAAAAGTCGGGGGTCGTCTTATACACCAGGTCGTATTTCTTAAATGCCGAGTATATGCCAAACTCTATATTTTAACTGGAAAAGTTGGGGGTCGTCTTACACACCCAGTTGTCTTATACGCCGGAATATACGTAATTGTTAACATACATACACCATATTCTTTTGCCTGTTAAAGTCTTCCTTAAAAATGAAAGTAGCTGCATCTTATTGACACACACAAAAAAGTACCATTGTTAAATACAGTGGTATCTCTACTTACGAATGGCTCGACTTACGAATCTTTCTACTTACGAATGGAGCTCCGTCCGCCATCTTGGATGATGTTTAGATAGGATTTTTTCTACTTACGAATTTTTAGATAGGGTTGCTTCGACTTACGAATTTTTTCTCCCAATGCATTCCTATGGGATTCGACTTACATTTTTTTTTTACTTACGAATGTGCGTTTGGAACGCACTAAATTCGTAAGTAGAGGTACCACTGTATATTATTTTGGACATTTAGGCATCTGACTAAATCCCACAACCAACTCTACTATCAGCTTTCTGCTCCCCTGCTTGATTATTTTAAGATAATTGTATGCCACCATGCTGAATAAAAATTTGTCCATGGTGGCTTCAAAATTAAAATAAGAGTAGATAAACTGCAACAGTATAAAATAGCACCCCCAACCAAAATTAAATAAGAAGATCTGTAAGACATATAGAATATAATCAGCAATACAAGATCCCTACCTTGCAATACAAGAACAACCTCGAAGCTACCAACGTGAGTCTGACCAAACTGTGGGAGGCAGTGGAAGACAGGAGTGCCTGGCATGCTCTGGTCCATGGGGTCACGAAGAGTCAGACACGACTAAATGACTAAACAACAACAACAACTACAACAACAGCTGAACATCACTGTCAAGCATTGTTGACTCCAACTCTGTTAGGATGATAACAAGTGGTAAATGCTCGATGCCTCATGGAAAACACCTTTTAGCATTTGATTTGTCTTTACATTGTTACAAGCTGTAGTTCAGACAGTTTGAGCATTCTGGCCTGATTTATATTTAACCGCCTTATTCCTCCAAAGTGTCTTGTAAATGTAGAGGTTTTCTGTAGATAGTGTTGTGTCATTCTTTCCACAGCTCATATGTTCAGTAATTGGGATCTGAATCCATTGTCTCCTCTGCCTTGGGGTGGTGATCAACGCTTTATGCTTTGAAGTGCAACTCACTTCTTTAATTTCAAGCAATACTTGCTTTTGCATCAATGTGCTATCGCATTATTTCTCATTTTTAAGAAGAGTTCTTGCTCTAAAGACCTTACATCAGTCAGGAGCTTTTTCACCCCTCTTTGTCAGATGTCACATTAATGCAGGAGTCACCAAAGTGCACCTGCAAAGGCCCTTCCTGGTGCCCATAGCACTCTCCCCATCAAGATTGAAAGAACAAGTGTATTGTAGCCAATAGAACAGGTGGCAGTATGTGCTTGGTTGTGGATGATCACAACAGGTTGGTTTTTTTCCTTTGTGCAAATGTGCCAAAGGGCCCCAAAAGATTGGCGACCCTGTCATTAAGGCTGCAATCCTGTGTACAATCAAGGGAACAAATCCTCTTAACCAATTATTACATACTTCTGAGTAAATAGCCATAGGATTGGGCATCATGAGGTTTTTGGTTACGTGTGTGTGCCTCACATTTATGATATCTAGCTTTTTTATGATGTTGGGTTTGTTTTGTTTGTTGTTGTTGTTTTTGCAATATCTAAGCATTTCTTTTCCCCCTAAAGGATGCATAAATGTTTTACTGAAATTGTATCCCTTTACATTTTACTTTTCTAATGCAATGCAATAAAATTATTGCATTCTTTGGATGAACAGTAGCAAGGGGTTTAAAATAAACCTTGAATTTTGACTCTGTGTAGTAGTAGCAGCTTATCTCTAATTGTGCCCATAAAAAATCTTGCCAAGTCAGATGGTACTAAGTAAGGGTGTGTGTGTGTGTGTGTGTGTGTGTGTGTGTGAGAGAGAGAGAGAGAGAGAGAGAGAGAGAGAGAGAGAGAGAGAGAGAGAGAGAGAGAGAGAGGATGATTATTCTGAAATATGGTCAATAAAGGCATCTTTGCACCTCAATTAGTGTATTGACCAGCAAACCATTTAAGGGCTAAAACATGGGACAAACCCTTTCCCCTCTCATTTCCCCCTCAGCACTTCCAAGGCATGTGATTCTGCAGTTTTCATTTTCATTTCCTCCTCTGAAGATCTGCCTTTTAATAGTCTGGTTCAAGACTCCCTGGTGTGTGTTAACATTCAGATAGGATAACACCTTGCAGGGTGAGATGCTGCTGAGTTTGCAGCCTTGAAAGAGATTCGGCTCTTTCAGTACCCAGGAAAAGTTGGAAGGTTTACCTATAGAGAACAAGTTGTTCACTTGGGCTATATAGAGTGCTCTCCTATGGGTGGGCCATGAAGTTAGTAAGGTGATACAGGAAGGACTCTGCCCATGTGGAACTTGTTTTAGGTTGATCGGTAGATCTTTTGAGCCTTTGGGGCACAGACTGCCTTATATTCTGTGTCTGCACAGCCTCCTAAGTAATGCAAATAATTACAATAATTAAATGCTAATGTGCACTGCTGTCTTTTGATCCTTTAGTTTTTTGGTTGCCAAAGAAAAGGCTTCGATCTTGTTCAGGCTTATGCTTAGCTTAGTTGCAAAATATGAATATAGTTATCTCATTCTCTCTTGGATCCTGATTTCAGCCAGTGCTGATATGTGTAGAGGCCCATTTTAAAGTCATTGTGGGCCCTGCCCGAGTCAAGATTGGCACGAGTCAAGAGTCTGCTGGGGAACTGAACTGCAGATCCCAAGTGGAGAAGCTGTAAGGAGCTGTGAACACATCGGGAAGAATGGGTCAAATATTGTGGTATGTGTGCTAATGGAATCAAATTGTTAGCTTGGTTGATGCAGGATTTAATATGGGGATCAGAAACTTGCAATCTCAGGAAATTTCTAGGTCCCCCAAAGTACCATTTTTTAAATAAATAAACCATCAAATGATGAAAGGTCACTTTTCTGTTCTTGAGATCGCACACCATGTCGATCAGCTGATTCACATATTAGCCATCAAGCAACATGGGACTCTCTTATGTACATGCACTTCTATGCTAGCAAATGAGGGAGATGGCATAATTACATGCTGCTTGTTGTGCCCAGGTACTGTGGCAGATGTTCAAAATAGGGAAGGCCTGCTCTCTGTGCAGAAATGACCGGTCCCTGCATGACTTACTTGTAGTTTGATAGTTGGGCAGGCATGACTATTTATGACATGTTAAATCCATGATGTAGAAAACCACACCTTGATGGTTGGGATTTTGCTTCCCAAATGACAAAATTCATCATTTTTTATCAAGTTGGATGCCAGTTCCTCATTCTCTTACTCCACTACTGCTTTTAGTATTCCCTAGACTCATTATACATGCGAGTTAAATAGAAATGGAATACCATTTATCCCTTCAATTTATTGTAACTACAGCTATTCCAAACAGCTTTTGATTATCTCCGTGTGGGTGGCAGTATTAAGGACCCCAAATGCTAAATTTTGAAGATGTCTAAAGTGGGCCCAGTTGATGTCATCACAAAGGCCCGGGGAATTCCAAAAGGAATGTCAGTTTCTTTTCTGAAAGAACCCAGAGGGTGCCTCTTGTTTGGTGCCGGCATCCTTCTCTTGTATGAAAGCCAGCTGTGTTTCGCTTGCTGTCCTAACAGCTGCTCAGGCTTCCAGTCTCTATGTGGCTTCCATTGGAAAAGGGGGCGGGTGGGGAGAGGCAAGCTACTGCTGCTGAGAAGCGCTTGTCCCTCTCCACTGTTGCAGTGAAAGCTCATTTTTAAAAGGAGAGCGATTCCTTGTTTGGTTTTTGGCACTAAAGACAGCGTTTCATAGTACTCTTGAGATGCCAGTTGATGACACTGAATCTGTGAACCGACGCTTGCAATCTGCTTGTGTGGCATTACTTCTGCCTGTGCTAGCTGATATGTTTACTTGGGAACTATTCATTGCTTCTTAGGCATCAGCAATCTCAGTAGTGACTTCCAGTTGTGTGTGGTGAATAGCTCTTCTAAATAAGAATAACTGAAACTGGCTGCCTATTGTTTATATCTGAGCTCTTTGTTGCTTGGTTTATGATCAAACAACTTGCAGCCTGTCATCTTTAAATGCTAATTAGCTGTTTGTGGCATACGGTTTTATGTAGCAGCCCCCACTCCTGCAAACATGGTGCCCGTCATATATTTTGGACTGCATGCTGCTGTCTTATGCAAGCATGAAAAGCTGGGATAGCTCAGTCAGTAAAGGTGAGGCACTCAATCGCAGGGTCATGGGTTCAAGCCCCACATTGTGCAAACCATTCCTGCATTGCAGGGGTTCGACTACATAATCCTCATGGTCCCTTCCAACTCTACAATTATATGATTACAATTCCCATCAGCTTCAGCTAGCATGGCTGTGTTGTCCAAAAGACATGGAGAGCACCAAATTGGAGAAGGGTTGACTAAAGCCTGCTTTTATACGATCATAGAATTGTAGAGTTGGAAGGGACTCTAGTCTCTCTCTCTCTCTCTCTCTCTCTCTCTCTCTCTCTCTCTCTCTCTCTCTCTCTCTTATTGGTTTTTACTCATGTTTTCCAAACATAACATCCCATTTTAAACAACATAACAAACATTTGGCTATCACAGCCTAGGACTTCCATCAACCTCGACTGATGGTTTTCTAACTTCCTTTCTAATTTTGCATTTTATTATTATAGCTATTGCTATTAAATCCAAATCCTAAACAAACTCCTTAGTCCTCTAAGGAGAACTATATGAATTATTGCGAGAGGACTAGGAAGTCTAGTCTTACTTCCATGCAATGCAGGAATCCTCCCCATTGGTGTCTCTGTGGTTGAATCACCAACCTTTTGGTTAACAGCCAGAATGCATAAACCCATTGCTTTATCAGGGAACAAAGCAGGACCTAGCCCATGAAAGTCTTATACCAGAATCAATAATTTGGGGAGAAAGCCTAAAACTGGATGGGAATGGATTGTAAGGATGATTTCAAGGCTCGCCCAGTGCCCTGGTGGGCTTGCATTATCCATTTTGCAGAAAGGTATGGGGTTTGGTAGCAGAGATTGTTTTGGATCCAAAGTGCTACACCTCTTTTTTTCCCTTTTCATTATTGACAAGGGAGTTTTGTTGTCTGTTGGATTAGTGCATTGAGGTTTCTGTTGTGCTCTGTGTTTGTGTTGGCAGGGAGCTGGGGGAGTAATCTGACAGCAGATTTTCCCTCCATCATCTGAGAGGGTGGTCTAATATATCCATTGACTCCTGGGGTACCCTCCCAGAGACTGAAGGATTGCACCCTTAGATATTCTTTTTTAAAGTGCAAGGGGACTGATAGATTTTGTTGCACCAGCATGTTAACTGCTCTGGAACTGGAATGCAAGACACTTGTACAGCCTATTGCTTATCCATTCATTTAGCAATTTTGATTTGTAAACTGTATCTGCAACCAATTTCACAGCATCCTTTTGAGAGAGGCACTGCTGCTCCCATTTTACTAAAGGGGATACAAGGCTAACCCTGATACAGCCAATATCACAGAAGTAGTTGACTCTGGATATCCCAGATTGCATTGAACATAAACTACAAACACTAGGATTTTTAAAAAAAGGTAATTGGAATTTTTCAGTCACTCATTTGGCTATTCATCATTTAAAAAACCCTTTAAAATTCAAGTTGGTGGGTACCTAATTGTAACACTTACCAGTAACTCATGATCTCCAATTAAAGTTCCATGTATAAGTGAAAGTAGTGCCTACTCTAAACCAAATGGGAATGTAAAACAATCATCTATTATTATTATTTTTTGCTGCTACTGCAGATAAAGAATAATAATGGAGTGTAAATATTTTATTAATGCTGCAATACAGGTTAAAGGTGTACAGATTGTATCTTTCCATATATCAGCACAGTGGATATTCCAAGTACAGGTACGGTGGTGGAAAAACTGGAAGGTGAAATAATGTAGTGGTCTCTGTAAAGACTAGGGAGGTAAGACAGTTCTGACAGTTCTGACAGAAACAGAAAGGGAAGTGGAAATAAGTTCTCTTATTTGTTCCATGTTTGGAATGGAGACCAGTCCAGTGAATATGAGGGTTATTTACTCTTATTATTGCTTTCAGTTTGCAAACAATACATAATTGATGGCACTTCTCTACTTAACATTGTGTTTTCTTTGCACTGAAATAAATGATGTGGAGTAACATAATTAAGTATGTAAAATTCCACTACAGCACAGGGGACAGTGACATAAATAATATAGTTTTGGTCAGAAGCCAAACTTCCACAGTTTGAAAATAGCATTGCATGCAACAGACATGGGTTGGAACAGAAATTGGTGCATTCTTACTGTCAGGGGGCCACCAGGGGTCAGTGGAGAGTCCAGGAAGTGGGGGCAGGGGCTCTCTGATGCAGTAGGCGCCCGGGATGGCAGCACTTTGGAACAGTCCGCAGAAGGTGGAGCTGACCCTCAAGGATGCTGAGAGGGGAAGGTTCCCAGAGGGAAGCGTTGGAGGGTCGGACCAGAGCGCTCAGGAGGGGGAGGTGCCAGAAGGAGATAGCACCAGCTCCCCAACTTGGCAGTTCCA
The DNA here is from genome assembly GCF_963506605.1 of Zootoca vivipara. Lineage (NCBI taxonomy): Eukaryota > Metazoa > Chordata > Lepidosauria > Squamata > Lacertidae > Zootoca > Zootoca vivipara. The sequence continues at coordinate 42,252,155 of NC_083287.1, read as the reverse complement.
GTGGGGAGAGTTCTCCACCAGCCCCATCACCCCAACAGCGGGGGGGGGGGGAGAGGCGCCCAGAGAGGAGGAGATTCAGAATGCCTAGCGTGTTCTGTTGGCGGAAGTCCCAAAGGGCGGTGCTTCTGGATTCTGATTCGGGATAGAATGGTCATGCTTTTTGTTGCTCTGTCTTGTACATATGTATATAATAAAACTCTGTAAAAACCAGCCACAGAGTTTGGAGCAGATTACTCGTGAGGAAGCAACCAGCACCATCACACTTACACCCCTAGCAGAGACCCCTTTACCCAAATTGTGGGTAAAGAGCTACAGTGGTACCTCTGGTTAAGAACTTAATTCGTTCCGGAGGTTTGTTTTTAACCTGAAACTGTTCTTAACCTGAAGCACTACTTTAGCTAATGGCGCCTCCTGCTGCTGCCTGAGGTACCACTGTACCCTTTCCCTCCTTCCAGTGAGAACTCCACAGGTCTACCCTTGAATAATGTGACTTTCAGCTTATGATTAGGTATCATTGACACCCAAGCATAGGTATCCCCTTCCTCAACTTTATTTATTGTCAGTACTTTGTGCAGTTGAATGCTCTCTAGGGTGACACACCCTATTGCCAAGTGGGAGTCACTCACACCAAGCTCCCTCCTGCTCGGGAGCAAAGGTTTAATTGGGCATTTGCACACTGAGAGTATCGTTTGAGTCACTTAGACTATGCGTGTTGAGTGATTTATTAAAAAGTCATTTCTGGGGATTTTTAAAGCCTCTGTTACTGCATTGTGTGTCTTGGTCTCTGGACAGGGTTTCTTTTGTAGGGTGACTCACTTTCTCATGTTTAACTTCCTAGTGTATGTTGGATTTAAAAAGAAAATAAAACAAAATATTTAAAAGAATTCAGAATGTTGACTGCACTAGAGAAATGAATGTGGAATGTGATTTTCTGTCACTTAGCTTTGTTTTGCACTTCCAGCAAAGTACCGGTGATTGATTTTTTCAGCAATTGAATGGTAACAGCAGTAAATATATTTACACAGTACTAGCAGTATCACACAAACATTTAATAATTGCCAAAGGAGCAGCTGAGGCAAACTAAGACCACCCACTCAGTTCATGACACATGCAGTATTTGAACTTCCTGGTTTATAGCTGAGTCTAGTTATACTACACAAACCCTCAAATTAGAAAGCATAACTATGAAACATATTAGTAAGAAGCGTTGGGCTTTTTGCTGCTTTATTGCTTACTGAAAGGGAGCAATAGAGGAGAACTGGAGACTGAGCCGGTTCAGTTCATCCATCATGACTCTGCTCTTCTGCACTCATGCAAGTGACTTCTTTCCAGGGCAAGTGGCTGACTCCCATGAGCAGTGCAACATTAGGGGAGATAGCTCATGGGAGATGCAAGAGGAATGCTTGTCAGCAAGGGAGTTCTGTGTCCCTAATGTGGCCAGTTCATCAAAGGCGCCATTGTGCCTGCTAATGCATAAGGTTGCATGGGAAGTAGGCTTCTCACATGATGCACATTGAAGCTGATTCTTAGCATAGAACCATATCCCAGACTCTACTGAATGGCCCTAGATATTCTGCTTTGCAGCCAGAAGTCAGCTCAGTGTGATAAGACCTTGGGCCTGATCATTTATGACACTGAGCAGACAGGACAGAAAACCTCAGGGGTGGAGGCCAAATGTGGACCTCCAGTGCCAGGCCATGTCCATATCAGCCTCGAGTTCTTTCCCTTGGCTGGAATGTGACACTGAGCTGAGATAATGCCTCTTATTGGTGCATGGAGAGAGGTGTGTGGAGGATGTGTATAGAAATACTTGCTGGAATGCATCCTATTATATAAAGGCAAGAGTCACATCCAGTGCTCCACCCACTTTCGCCTCTGATCATACCCATTATTCTTATGTGGCCATGGATGGTTGCATATGCAGGAATGCAGCCCTCAGCAGAAAAAGATTCCCTACCACCCTCTTTTTTTGCTGGCTCCACTTCAGGTTCTGATTCAATTCTCCAGTCCCAGCAATGACTGGCAGGGTTGCAAAATCACCCGAATGATTCTGGCTCTGCTCTTAATCCAACCCCTACCAGGACCTGACCTTGACTTTGTTAGCAATAACCATTGGGAAGGCTGTAATAGTACGAATCTTGTCCGAGGAGTTTAAGAATTTCATTGTACCCTTTCAGATCACATTTCCTGGCCACAAACTACATAAGCAAGATATCTAATGAGTAGTTAAAAATAAAGACACAGAGATCTACAACCCTTAGCATGAACCTTTCCATTAACATAACAGCGTAATGTCCTCGGGTCAATTTAAATCAATGAAACAACTTGCATGTCTAAAGTCTACTTGCTAAAAGGATCTGCAAGATAGCCACAAAGGAAGCTCATAATACAGACCTAGTCACATTGGGAAATGGTGGATCAAATAACATTAAGATTGGGAAGAATGCTTCAATAATAAAGCTGTTTAGCATTTTTTTACCATGGAGATTATTAAAGTTGTTTGCTGGGTATACACCATATGATTAAAGATACTCCTCCTCCAAAAGAATCATGGGAAATTTGTTTTACCCAATTTCCAGCACCCTTAACTAACTACAGCTTCCCAGATTCTTTGGGGAAAACATGTGCTTTAAGTGTGTGTGTGTGCGCGCGCGCACACACACACACACACACACATGCACACAGCTTAGGGCTTCCAGGCTCCTTTGCATATGAGAGGAAGGCTTCTTTTTCTATTTTGCCCTCAAACCACAGTCCCAATCTACTGTAGGATCCTGTTCTGAGGGCATAATATACCGGCAGCTGTCATCAAAACCGAGTTTGCTAAATTCAGACGAAACGACAAACTTTAGTTTGCTCCTAAGTGGAAGCAGAACTTTCCCCACATGCACTAAGGAAAGGCAGAAGGTGGTCAGCAGGGAGCATCTGACCCTGAGGGCACCTGCTGCTCCTTCTCATACCAAGAATCTGTGGTTTGCCACTACGGTATGTCTGAGTTGATCCTTGAAAGAGTATTTTATTTTAAAGAAGGGTCACAAGCTAAAAAGAAAAGTTTTCTGGAGAGGTGAAGATGGTATACTGGAACCAGAGTGAATAATGCCAGATCATGTTTTCACAGTGAGCTGTAGTCTTGTCTTGAAAAAAAATACACAAAGTTCTGCAAGATTAAAGAATGATTTTAATGAAGCAGTTTGAAGTTGTGTAAACACTCATTTTGGATTCAAGTGATTCAACCTGGGCTTGAAGTTGATTCCAAGAAGGCAATTACAATCTAAGACAGTTAGGCCCATATAAAGAAGTTCATATTCTGATTACCATTACTAAATTAAGATTGGGGCAAATGCAGTGGTTTCAGAATGAGTTCCAGATTGTCATTAGATGGCCACTCTAGGCCAAGTAATGACAGTGGTATACAACATCGTCTGACAAGGGCTTGGAAGATGAGCTCTTTAGGGATTTATTTTTAAAATGCACAGTGCACTCTCTCTCTCTCTCTCTCTCTCTCTCTCTCTCTCACACACACACACACACACACACACACTGTATTTTTGTAAATTGGGGTGACCATATGAACATATACTTTCATCTTTAGGAATATATTATGAAGCATATAGGGGGACAGGGTTCTTGGCATACATGTTGGGATGAAAAATACTTTTTAATGCAGAAATTTTCAAATCACAAACTACATGTCTCCTTATGCAGAATAATCATGCATATCTTTAAAGGATTTCTTGGAGGGCATTTCCTGCTACTTGAAGGTCAGATTGAAAGGCCCTTCTTCAGGTCCTACTATTGTCAGAAGGTTGTGACCAGAGTTGGTCCTGAAACTGTGTCTCCAGATCATTTTACCTGGCTGTTGTCTTTTCAGTGCCAGGTCACATGAACACTTTTTGGAGCACATTCTTTTCCTCAAAGATTTCTGGGCACTGTAGTTTAATCTTCATAGATTTACAATTCCCAGCGACTCAAACTGCAATATGCAGAATTCTTTGAGGGGAAAATCGTGCTTCAAATGTGCTTTGAAGGTATAGTGTGTACACAGCCATTGTTTGCTGTAGGAAAGACAATCAAGAGTTTTGTGGTACCTTTAATACCATCACACTTATTATGGCTCAAGCTTTTGTGGTTCACTTTGTGAGATGAATGAAGTGTTAATCCCAAGTTTCAGTCATACTGTCTGGTGGAGAGAGTGGAATCCAAAGGAGGTTCAGCTGGATAGTTTGCTAGTGGTCTTCATGAAAACAGTGAAAACCATTTTTCTTGAAGGTTTTATAAAGTGACAGATAGCTGATTGTACTTCATTGATGCTGTCGGCTGGCTTCTGGCTGCTGATCTGATTTTTTTTTTACTTGTTTGATTGTTTCAGATATTTTATTAGGTGTTGCTTGGGTCACTCACTGTTAGCTGGTTAGTGGCAAATTTTAATAGAAATGAAAAAAACCAAAGCAAGAATGCAAACTTGTCATGGTAATCAGCCTCCACATTGCATTGGGAAAAGAGAGTTCCTTGTATCTCCCAGCTGTGGTAGTACTAGCCTTTGAACAGATCTATTTCCATTCCTTATGAGTGTGAGGAGACCTAACGTTTCTGCCGTGATGTGCAGGGGAGGGCAATCCTGTTCAGCCACAGGAAAACCTTTCAGGAACCACATGAGTAAAGCAACCAATGCAACTCTCCCCTTTTGTACAATTAGCTGCATTCTAGCCACACAAAAGAAGTTCATGGGCTGTGCTTATTCCACACATTTAAAGTGCATGACTTCCCCCCAAAAAATCCTGGGGCAGTGTTAGAAACTGGAATAGGAATGCTAGGCGCCTTTTGCGACTGCATGGAGATGTCCTGGCACCACCCTTGGTGCCTAGCATCTCCACTTGCGTGGTTGCAGTCAGCTGGTCTGTCTGCGTCTTTTGCTGCCGCACTACCCTCACTAAACACCTGATTTGCCCAGCGGCACAGCAGCAAAAGACGTGTCTTTTTTTAAAAAAAAAAAAATTGCTGCCATGCTGCTAGGTGAATCAGGTGTTTGGCGGGAATAGAGCTGATGCACATCTTTTGCTGCTGTTGTGCCTAGCAGACCAGCTGATTGCAGCCAGGCAGGTGGAGATGCTAGGGGTCAAGGGTGGTGCCTGGACATCATCTCCATCCAGTTGCAAAAGGCTGGTTGTCAGTCGCAAAATGCAACTGGCTCCAGACTAATTTTGAACCCTGCCTGAGTGGGAGCTGTAGTAAAGCTCTCACAAAGCTACGGTTCTCAACACCTTAAGCAAAATACAGTTGCCAGGATTCCTTGGGAGAAGCCAAGAGCTTTAAACGCATGGTGTCTAGGCATTGTAGGTCAAGATTTACCAAAAGACAAGAAGAATCTGTTTATGTATGCGACAACAGCCGCCATAATTTTATTAGCTCAACGATGGAAAAGTGATGAAATACCAATGGAAGAACAATGGGAAGAAAAGTTGATGGAACATGCTGAAATGGCGAAGCTGACTGAGAGACTCAAAGATAAAGACAATAATGACTTTAAAAAAGATTGAGAACCTTTCATGATGTATATACAGAAACAATGTTCTGAGATGAACTCACTTGCAAGATTTGAGTAATACACTTAAAATGGACAAATATGAATAGAAAATATAAATATGAGGTTAAAATGTTAAGAATAGATTAATAAGGTGCAATCTTAATTTTAGTATATAAGGCATACAGAACTTTAAGCAGAAGAAAAAAAAAAGTAATAAACCAGAAAGGGAAGTTGGGGGAAGTCATGGGGGGGGGTGTTAATTGAAAATATAAAATGTAATCTGAACTTTTGATCATGCTAAAATTTGTTGTAAAATCTCAATAAAAATAATTAAAAATAATTCTATGGTGTCTATGCAGCTACACACAACTTTACCATGCAGGCAAGCAGGAGACATCATCACAGTTCAAGAACACAATCTAGACAGGCAAAAGAACTGAAGAGGGATGTGGAGCAGGGCTGGTGTGTGGTGTGGCCAAGGGAGGGAGGGTGTGGACTGGGGAGGGTCTCAAAGTCTGAACTGGAGGGCTGCATCATGATCCACCCTCTGCAATAGCAGGCCCACTTTAATATAGAAGTGTCACCTGGGGTGCTGTAAAAGCCTCTGTGATACTAGAACTAGACACAGTTCTAATTCTGATATAATACCTGTGATAAATTTAACACGTCAAATGCTCCATCCCCCTTTTTATTTATGCAGGCAAGAGCCGTATTGGCAGAATTTGGAGTTTCTATACTTGACTGTCTCCAGTACCAGTCTCTGTTGTTGTTGTTGTTGTTGTTGTTGTTGTTGTTGTTGTTGTTGTTGTTGTTGTTACCAGTAGTAGTAGTATCACTGCAAAATATTTTTGTGCCTTGTTTCCCCCCGGTTGCATTAATAAGACTTGTGAGAGCTCAGACACATTCATCTACAGGGAAATAAAATCTGAGCTCATGAGGATTGTGTTTCACTGTCGGACTAAGTGGAGTTGGCAGCATCTTAGCTTTTTTTGCAGCATGCGGGCACGGAGAGGTTGCCCGTGAGGCAAATCTTCACCGTGTCACAGGTTCGTGTTGTAACATGATAGCACACTGAGTGTTACGACATGGTTGGTCTTGCTGAGAGGGAATTTGGCACAAAGGCATTAGCACAATGGGATTGGGACTAGCATTCCCTGCTTTTCCTTACCTTACCCTGCTCTGACTTCATGCAGCACCATTGGGTGGGTTGCCTCACTGTTCTCCCTCTCTTCTTTCCCCATCATAGAACTGGGACAGTGGTGCCAGTTGTGAAAAATCCATATCTTTACATCCTGTTTCTTCAAGCAGGAAAGGCTCAAATGATGTTGTGACATGGAATGCATTTGTAGAACATGTACAGACAACACCCATTCTGGGTGGGTTGGGGTTTGGGAAGAGCTATGAGTCAGAGTGGTCAAAATGAAAATGTGTTGAAGACTCCCGCACTTGGTCTTTCTCTCACACATGGCTGCCTTCTTCCCATGTATGTGTGGTGACTTCAGTGAGTGACACAATGATGAGGCGCAAGCCTTAGTTCTCTAGACCTCCCTATAACCTTTCCCTCTGTATCAGTGTTTCCAGTTTCCTGTGTTCCTGCCAGTTTCCAAACAGCCAAGCTCAAAAGAGTCACTTCAGGCAGTATTTTTAGTTTTTATGCAACTAAAGATAACTTTGTTACATTTTAAGGGTATGTAGCCTTTCGCCTGGCTAAGAATGATGGATGTTGCATGCACTGGGCATAGCCCAAATAATGATATTACCGTGGTACCTTGGTTCTTGAACTTAATCCTTTCCGGGAGTCCGTTCGACTCCCAAAATTGTTCAAAAACCAAGGCACGGCTTCCGATTGGCTGCAGGAGCTTCCTGCACTCAATCGCGTCGGACATTTGGCTTCCGAAAAATGTTCACAAACCGGAATACTTCTGGGTTTGCGGCGTTCGGAAGCTAATTTGTTCAAAAACTAAGCCGTTCGGGAACCAAGGTACCACCGTATAGATAATCAGGGTCCTGATTTAACCCACAAAACCATTCTGCTGCCCCAGATGGGGCTGGGCAATGTATTAATACATTGTCCAAAATTGGTTCGAAGTCCACATTGTGCAAGTGATTTCATAATATGCAATGTGGCAATATATCGTGAATCACAATGTGTGTGCGTTCAGTGGCGTAGTAATGGGGGGCGGGGGGGGCAGGAGGCTGGACGGGGCTGACCACCTCCGACGGCTGCCGCTGCCATCGAGGAGAAGCCCCAATGCAAGCAAGACTGCCTCACTCCGCGGCTTGCTCGCGGGGTTCGCCGTGTGGCATGCCTCCTGTGCGCGCATACATCATGACGCGCAACACATATGCGCGATGGACATACCCTCCCGTGGGGTGCCTTCGGGTTTGCTGTCCTGGGTGGCCAGACGGCTAGCTATGCCGCTGTGTGCGCTATGTAAAAAAATGCAATATGGGAAAAACCATGAAGCTGGTCATAAGTTCTCTCATGATTGTTGCTTTGTACTATATAATAGTTGTAACAATATGTTAAAGGCAAATAATAATAATAATAAAAATCTAAGTAGTAGCAGTGGCCAGGATGTTACCCTATTTGCATCTACATCATTCCATTCCTATCTCAGACATTGTGATATATCACGATGTTGTACACTAGACATTGCTCTGCCCTACCCTCAGCCATGCCTACCTGCCCCATTCTTGATATGATAAGAGGCATCAGGGGATCAGAGGTAAGACAGGTAAAGGTGTGGCTGCCTCATCTTTGAAGTTTGCAGGCAGTTTGTAGTGAAACCTCTTGCAAACAAACTTAATATCCCCTCACCCTTCTGTCAAACTGGGTTCCTGTGGGGTGGGAGAAGGAAGGATCCAGTGCCCCACTCATGGATTAAGGCATCAGTTTGACTTTTTGAACAATGCTTTGGCATGATGTGAGCAGCCAAATTTGCTTCTTAATTTTTTTTAGATGATTCAAGGCTGTTGCAAGTTTTTACTTTGAGTAATATCATGGTGTAGAACAGTAGCTTTCTTTTTTCTTTTTTAAAAAAAGAAAACTCAACAGCCAACACATGTATCCACATGTAGATTTGCTGTGCAAAATGCTGAGGTCTGGATTAGCTGGTCCTGTTTAACAGCAGTGTTATTCTTAGTAGCTGGGATAGGCTGCATGGGATTTTGGGAGTGGGGAATAACTACTGTATTGGGTTTTTGCATATGCTGTAGTTTGTTGTTTAGTCGTTTAGTCGTGTCCAACTCTTCATGACCCCATGGACCATAGCACGCCAGGCACTCCTGTCTTCCACTGCCTCCCGCAGTTTGGTCATGTTCGTAGCTTCGAGAACACTGTCTAACTGCAGTTAGCCATTGCACAATGGCTATATTATTATTATTTATTTATGAGATATATAGATAGTGGGAGTGCCCCATAAGTTGTTAGTGCTACTACACTACTGAACTAGTATTAATTAATTTCAATGTTGATGACCTAGTGTGGCACAGTGGGTACATTGGGTTTGAATGGGAGAGACCTAGCTACAAATCACTGCTCCACTTCCAAGCCCAGTGTGTGCTTGGGGCATGCTGCCCTCTCTGAAGTCAAGTGGGGCCACCACCTAGCTAAAGCTCAGGAAATCAGAGTCTGGTATGACCACCCTGAATGGGTGACCATCTGAAACAGGCATAGGCAAACTCGGCCCTCCAGATGTTTTGGGACTACAACTCCCATAATCCCTAGCTAACAGGACCAGGGGTCAGGGATGATGGGAGTTGTAGTCACAAAACATCTGGAGGGCCGAGTTTGTCTATGCCTGATCTAGAAGAAATGAGTTTCACAGTAGAAGAAAGGCAAGATATTAATGTAAGAAAATGAGTAAAACACCCGACTTGGAGAACTGTAAAATGCACTGACATTCTTAGGTCTTTGCTGGCTGTTAAGGGCTGCCCTGGTTTATTGTCTGCTGGTTTATTTTGCATTGTCATTTTAACATCTGGTGGTTGTTTTCAATGGAACACTGCCTTGTGATTTCAAAAGGAAGGCAGTATATTGATATTTTAAATATAATAATGATTAAAATATGTTGAATTGTATGTCTAGAGCACATTTGTGTCCATGCATATACTAATGTTTTTACTGAACTAGGGATGAGTGGAACAAAACAGTTACATTCCATAATAGTTTTGAGATTCCCGGATCCTTTTGGTTCTGCTCTGGTTGACTCTCAGTTGAAGGCACATCTTGTTGCTGCTTAACATGCTGTCTCTGGGTTCATGTGGTAATGGTAAGCCCAGAGTTCAACAAGCTATGTCTTACCAGGAATGAGTGAGCATGCTGCTGCTACACACTGCTCAAATCCTTCCCTCCTGTGCCCTTTGCGATGCCAGGAGGAAACAAACCAGAGTGCAGGCTTAGTCTTGTGTACAAACCAATCCTCAAGGGTTGTATCTCTCCAAACAAACCATAAGAACAAGCCAAGAACAAATAACAGTCTATTCTTGGCTTTTTCTCATTGTTTATTTGAGAGAAACAAACCTTGAGTGCTGGTTTGCATGTAAGCCAGTGTTTTGGCTTGTTTCCTCCTGGTGTGGCAGAGGATAGTGGGTGCAATTGGAGCATTGTGCACCTAGTATGCTTGCACATTCCTAGTAAGCCAGGCATGTCCAAAGTCCGTTTAGGCAGTACATGTCCTGGGGTAAAGTCCTAAGAAGCTCAACAACTTTGGTCAGCCCTCACGCATGTTCACTTCATCAAATCTGGCCCTCTTTGAAAAAGGTTTGGGCACCCCTGTGTTTAACTCTGGCTCACAGTTGAATGCAAACCAGTAAAGTGTTAGTAAATAATGAGTGAGAGCACCAGAGAGTAATGAGGGATGAGGCAGCCATAGTTAGCAACCAGTTCCTAGCTATACAGAGGGGTGTCAACCTGGGACACAGGCATGATGCAGGAAAGAGCCAGAAAACTGCTAGAAAAGAAGTTGCAGCAATGTGCAAATTCCTGAAGTAAACATTTTGCAATACTAATTAAAAAGAAAACAGAATAACATTTGCAGTCATTTCCAAGTAAAGAATGGCCCTAAACTGTGTATGTACAGTTTTGTAGAAACTTTTGTAGAAATAAATCATGGATCAGTGTTGCAATTGATGGTTTAACTTAATATGTAACAAGAAACAAGAGCCTTTTTGTTAGTGAAAGTTCTCTTGTTTTTAAAACTCTTACTAACTGTAAATATAGTTCTGGAACAAATGAGTCTGCACTGTTAAGAACCTTTTCAGACTAATCTTGATCAAACAACCCATTGCAGAGCTCTCTGCGCTCTTTGTTTATTCCCAGCTTTGGCTGGAGTTGCCAGGAATTCAACCTGGGGTCTTCAGTGCCAAGTGGATGCTGTACCACTGAGCTATGGCCCTTCACACTCCATTTATTTGTTCATGGAGGCAGGAAGCTGGACTTCATAGATTCTTGTCTGGACCACAGGAGTCTTCTGTTCTTCCTGTGCCTTTTTTAAAATTAAAAAAGTTAATGATCTTTCATTTGATTGCATTTTACTTATGGGGTTTGTATTTTAGCATGTAAGTTGATTTGTACATAAACCCTAAAAACCCCAAACCAATTTCTTGCCTAAAGATAACAAAAACAACTTCATCACAAATCACCTGTTTTGTAGCTTTATGTAAGTATCTTTCCCTAGAAAAGGTGCGCGATATTTGTCCTATAGATGCTGAGAAAACAATATATGTTCTTTAATGCTATGGTGGCCATTTTGATGATGTCATCTCAGCTGTCTGCTACACATAAGAGAGAGGGGCCTTAGATATACTTCAACTTTGGAGGACTGTGAATCAAACAAACCCATCTGTATTTAATTTTCTCTAACTTTACCATTTGGGAAAGATTGAGGGCACTAGGAGAAGGGGATGACAGATGACGAGATGGTTGGACAGTGTTCTCGAAGCTACGAACATGAGTTTGACCAAACTGCAGGAGGCAGTGCAAGACGGGAGTGTCTGGCGTGCTTTGGTCCATGGGGTCACGAAGAGTCGGACACGACTAAACGACTAAACAACAACAAACTTTACCATACAATAGGCAACATTATGTTCCCTGACTTTGTATTTTTAAACAGAGAAGTTACAAATATATGCATGGTGAAGGGTGGTGGAGGAGAAGAAGTTGAACATAGTGTGTTGTCTTGCTCAGAGTCTACATTCTCCTTGCAAGTTGTATAATGATGTTACTTTGCCTGTAAGGATTTCTGGCGCTAAAAGACCAGCTGCTCAGGCTCCACTATGATAATCCCAGAGTTCTGACCTGGTTCTGCATATAGATAACCTCAGCTTCAAAAAAAGCTAAAGTCTTAATATCAAAGTGGAATGCACTGGGTTCATGTTACAAACATCCTATAAAAATAATATTGAGTGTCCATTTTAATATCTAGCAGGATCAGAAAGCCCTGAAAAAGCCTCAGTATTCCAAATCAGTACTGGAATATGCAGCAGCTCCATGTTGGAAATTTAAGGTGATATGAAAGTCAATTTGTAGAAAGAAAGAAACTGTGCGGTTCTTCCTTCCCAGTTTGGTTATGGTGCAATACTTTTAAGCATTCAGTGCTTGGAATAAATGTAAATGTCCCTCTGTTTTGTTGGGGAAGCTATATTTCATAGGGAGACCACAGGTTTGCCATCTCTGACCTATAATTTTCCAGCATCTGGCTCCACAGTTATGTTCCTCCTGGCCTCATATGATTAACAAAGCCATGAACATGGGTTAGCTTCACCCCCCCCTTTTGAGCCAGCAGGACAGGTAGCTGGCTACATCCAAGAGTGCTGACAGCATAATTTCCGGAACACTAAATTTTATAATGTGCTTGGTAAGGAGGTTCTGCAGCTGTGAAAATGTTGTTTATGCTGATCTACAAAACTGAAGGTGTTTAGTCATTGTGACAGATACAAACATTTTTCTATTTTTAATTTTTCTTTGCAGGTACATGCACACACATCTGATATAATTGGCAGCAGTGGCTAAATACGAATCCATGACCAGTTTAGAATATACCTAGTTAAGTTGGTTTTTGTTTGTTTTTTGCAAGAATTTTGGGATGCCTAGAAAGTGAGACTTAGGTTTTAGACGGGGGGGGGGGGATTTTCACGATAAATGAGCATGTGTTGCCAAGCTGATGCCTTCCAGCATATGCTGGCTGGAGCTGATGGGCATCGGGTTGGCAAATGCTGAATTCAGGTTTAAACTGGTTGTTGAGTTGGGTACAAATGGAGAAACTTTCTGTACTTCTTTAATTGTGGATCTGCAAGATGTAGGCACACACCCATACACCTTACACCAGGCATCCCCAAACTGCAGCCCTCCAGATGTTTTGGCCTACAACTCCCATGATCGCTAGCTAACAGGACCAGTGGTAAGGGATGATGGGAATTGTAGTCCAAAACATCTGGAGGGCCGAAGTCTGGGGATGCCTGCCTTACACACTCCAAACCTGCTTAGGATCTTGCTCCTGTTGCCAAGATGCAAAGTAGAGATCTCTCTTTAACAAAAGAGGATTTGGCATAATTTGTCCTGTTTTGCAGATGGCACGTGGTTAGAACTCTCCCCAACAGTCACTGAGCTGGTTCTTAGCAGCCATTTCTGATAAATTGCTTTTGAATCAGTGAGTTTGTATCTGTAAGTTCAGGTTATTTAGTCAGAAGCTGATATACATCAACTACAGAGTAGGGCTATGAGGACAACCATAGAGAAGGGGGGAAAGGGGGAACCAGTATACATACACACAAAAATGAGTGGGCGAAAGTCCATAAAGGCATTGCCCCCCCCTGCTGATATGCTTGTGTGTGTGTGTGTGTGTGTGTGTGTGTGAGAGAGAGAGAGAGAGAGAGAGAGAGAGAGAGAGAATATGAGATTGATAGAATGTTACTTGAATGCTCCATCGTGAGTCACTTTGTGCTCAACTTTGTTACTGGAAAAGTGGCATGCAAGTATCAAATCAAAGCAAGTTCAAATGGATCCATGACATATCTCTGGCACCTGAAACGCAGCTGTTTGCAGGAAAGGGGAGAGGTCAGGGGTTAGACAGCTGGTTCCAAAGCCAGCATGTGAAAGTACTGTAAAAAAGCAAAAGAAAAACGTTTTATGTTTCAGGATGATGTGACAATTCTCCTGACTCATTATCTGAGAGCATACATAGATATGTTTTGTAGTGCATCTACTCTTTGTGGAAGAGCCTAGGTTTTTTTTTTTTGCAATCATCATAATCAATAATAAGAGCGACTCATCTGAGATTTCTGAAAACATACTACTTACTACTACTTTGCCAAACTTTTATTAGGCATTACAAATATATGCCATCATAAAGCATCCATTTATTAAAAAATTAAAAGATATACAAATAAACAGCCATGTTTATGTAATGAGGATTTCCACCCGAGTTTCCTCCTGCTAAATAGTGCCATTCACCACTCTGAGAGTTACTATTGATAAAAACAGTCACTCTTGCAGTTACCGTACTTCCAGGTTAATGTCAGACAGAATCTGATATTTTCATTGTTCCGTGATGTTAGGCTACCCAAAAAATGGGGTAGCTCATGTTTGAATAGCTAGTTGTACAATGGACAGTAGAAAAGAATATGTTCTACTGTGTCTGGCACATTAAAAAAAACATCTGCAATGTCTATAGTTTCTGGGGATGTTTAAATATCTGCCCTTGACAAAAGCATTCCATTGGGCTAACATAAAGGCCTCGCATTGGACTGGAATTACAAATTCTGAAATATAAGTGAGCCTGTTATCTGTTGTCTTTAAACCATAAATCTTGGAGATTAATATTTATTTACAGCTGACTTGATGTTTTGTTTTTCAATGTCCCTTAATCTGATTTGAATATTATGATGAATATATTGTTGTTGTTGTTGTTTAGTCGTGTCCGACTCTTCGTGACCCCATGGACCATAGCACGCCAGGCACTCCTGTCTTCCACTGTCTCCGCAGTTTGGTCAAACTCAAGTTCGTAGCTTCGAGAACACTGTCCAACCATCTCATTGCTCACTTGAATTATACAAGAGTTCTAAGTCAATACCAATAGATCTGATTTTGCTATGTAAGAGTTAATACCATCTGGATTTATAAAAGTCCTTAAGTAAGAAAGCAGACTTGAAGGTTGGCAACGGAAATGGCAACGCAACCAGTTTTCTTTAATAGTGCTAGCCCACACCCAATATTCCATTGTGTTTATACCTAGTTCTGCACACATCATCTCATACCTGGGAATATTTATATTTTCTAATTTGTGTAACCTTATTTGCAGAGAATTGCCACCAAGTAAAGGCCACTGGCTTATTCCGCACTCCATTCATGCTGAATGAGAGCAGGGAAAGCACTGGGTTAAAGGAGAATATAAGAGGATCTCTCGGTGCTCTGTTTGCCATCATCTTGTATTTGCCAGTTTGTGATCTGTGATCGTAAAACTTGATGAAAGGGAGGGAGGTGATGCTAGATGTCAGTAACTGATCTGGTGTTGACAGCAAGTGCCAGTTTAAAAAGACGTTTAGGGAGATGTGCAGTGCTTAAGGCAAAAATGTTCTTGTGCTGCAAGCAAAATTCTGATCAAAGAATAAAGAAAATGTATCTGGTGTAAATAATAATAATAATAATAATAATAATAATAATAATAAACAAAAAATATGGTTGTGCCTATGAAGAAAGGGTTTTAAGTCTGATAAAGCTAAGGAGCTGACCATTTTTAGGAATGTGTTGGCCACTCTTGCCTATTTGCCAGAATGGGAACCTGGACTACTTTGGTCAAAAAGCAGAGGGCCACAGCCTCTTGGCTGGCATAGAAGGGCCATCGCTCAGGAGTGGAGTACGTGCTTTGCACACAGAATACCCCAAATTCAGTTCCTTGCAACAACAAGTAGGGCTGCGAATGACCCCTGCCTGAAACTGTGGAGAGCCGTTGCCACTTGCTGAAGACAATACTGAGTTAAATGGACTGATGTTCTGACACTATACGGTTTCTTCCATATAGGAATAACATTTAGGAAGGTCAAGCAAGTACCTACTTGGTATGGTTTTGGGTTGAGTAGCTAGGTGTGTGGGAGAAAAAGCTAGAAGTGGCATCTGAGAATTTTTAATTAATCCCAAAAATATCACCATTATCTAGATGAAAGCTGAGGAATATACTTTCCCCCAACTCCCAGCCTAGTGGGAATTGTAATCCAACAACATTCAACGGGCCACATTGTCCTGGTTCCTGCCCTAGAGAGAACATGGGGGGGAGCTGTAGTTTAGCTAGCAGAATCTAAGCTTCAGAGTTTGACTTACCGTAGGTTTGGTTAAGAGGCTTCCCTCGAGCTGGTTAGGTAAAGTCTGAGGCTGTGTGCCATTTTTCTCCCAAGCCTTTGGGAGCTTTTCCCACCACCAGTTCCAAGATGGAGTATAGTTGCACAGCCTGTTGCCTGGTCTAATTGTATGCAAACTTTGGCCTACTTTCACATGCTCTCTGTGAGCAATCATTTCAGATATCTGGGAAGAGTCACCTTGTCTCTTTCTCAGCAGCCTGTTGGGTTGAAAGGATGGGGAGGGGGCAGAGAGAAAAGGAGGACATGTGGTGGGGAGACCCCTACCACTGACTTCAGCCCCAGCCACAGTTAGCAGATGGGGCCCTCCTACTTGTGATTCCCAGCAGCCGGGATGCAGATGGATAGTGCCTCTGACACTGGAGCCAATATAGCAACCATTACTAGTAGCCACTGTTAGCCTTATCCTGCGGATATTTATTTATCTAATGAAATGAATGGACCCCATTGTTTCATAAATAGTTTTCATTCATTATGAAGTGAATGTACACCCCCAGGCCCATTTAACATTGCTTCCCATTCAGACACTGTAGCCCACGGCAAATGCTATTGCAGCATTCATTATCGGTTGCATTCATCATCTGTAGAAGTCGAGGCTAAGGAGCTGTATCTTCCTCCCCTCACTAGAGGAGTCAAAGCTCTGGTTTCCCATCCTTCATCAGAAGCTGTCCAGATGCTTCAGGTTTGCAGCCTTCTCAGCCAAGATGATTTTAAAGAGAGTTTCCAGTAAAAAACAACAACCTTCCATTGTAGGGATTTCAGTGAGAACCCTCCAACATTGGCTTCTGTCTGATTCCATATGCAAAGAACCCCTGCTGACCTGCGTTTCCTGCTGCTTCCACACATGCCATAATTTACATTTTTTTATTTCAGGCTTTCCCCGGAGCTAGCTAGATATTGCAATGCACATTTTACAACCGTGAGAAACTGGCAATATTTCTCTCTCTGCAGATATCAGTGACTTTTCAGTGCCTGAGGCCTTCAATGGCCTGTGATCACAGATACAGTTTTCACCTTATTCAAAACCAGAAGAGATGTACTGCCTCTTGAATCAAATATATCCCCTTCAGGCTGACTTTTTAGTTGTTTATAGGTCTAAATGTACTAAGCAAAAGAACTTGATTGTGCTTTCCATTTTATTTTCTCCAGATATATTTTCCCATTTTGGGGTGGTTTGTTGTTATATTATATATATTTATTATATATTCACTTCCACTTTTTGTTCACAGATGCATATATGGATGGGAACCACTCTCTTTTCCTAGTCTGTTCCCAAACCATTTGGGATTGTGTGGGAATGAAACAGCCACATGGATAGGGTAGTGATCAGGTGTCAAAGATCCATATAATCGTTCCTCTCCACACTCATCTGAGAAGTTTATAATTAAACACATTTTTTTTTAAATTGTTGCATTTCTATCTTGCCCTCTAAGGGTTTCAAGCTGGTGTACAGGTTTCCCCCCTCATTTTATCTTCACAGTGCTTTCAGGTAGGTTAGGCTGAGAGATGGTAACTGGCCCAAGGTAACTCGGTGAGGTTCCTGGCTGAGTCAGAATTTGTACCCTGGTCTCCCAGTTCCTTGTTCAGTGCTTGAAGCACTACACCACACAGTCGTTCATTCTGCTGCAGTTGTGTGTGAGACTGTAGCAGGCATCTCTCTCTTCCTCCAGCCTTGTATCATGCTGTTAAAATTTTTGTTTTACTGTCCAGATCTGCTTTCCCCTCTTGCTTATTTCAGGTATTGGAACTCTTAACTAGCTCAACCGAAAGCATCATTCTGAACTGGAAATTTTCCTTTTGCAAAAACCCTTATTTCAGTTTCGAAACACTCATTAACCATGCCAATGAGTCACATTAGAGCAGGGGTGTCAAACTCAAATTCATCGGGGGCCGCATCAGCAGTTTGGTCACCCTCAAAGGGCCGGTTGTATCTGTAGGACTATGTGTCCACTCTTTATTATCATAAATTATTGTCACTGCATTCAATTATTACTGTTTTTTGTAATAATGTAAGTAATAACTAGCTCTGAAAGCAGAAACATAGTCAGAATAATGGCAAGTAGATATTCAAATGTACAATTATTGTACAATTTATTGAAAAATGATTTTTGGTAACTGCACTGGGTAGTGGAGGCTCGCTAGGGTTTCATGCAGGACCCTTGCAGAGCTACTAGTACCTGGAGATGCTGGGGTCCTTCTGCATGCAGGACAGATGTTCTGCCAGTGAGCCACCACCCTTCACCAAAGGGACTGGCTGAGGTTGACTCACTGAAGCTGCTCTCCTGGTTCCAGGGTTTAAGGGCCAGAAGTATAAAGCAGCATCCTATGTTTCTGAGGAGAGGGAGAGGGAGAGGGAGGAAGGGAGGAAGGGAGGAAGAAAGGAAGGAAGGAAGAAAGAAAGAAAGAGGGAGTGGGAGGGAGAGAGGAAGGAAGGAAGGAAAGAGGGGAGAGAAAGAAGAGTAGGAAATAAGGAAGAGAATAAAGAAGGAAAGAAAAAGAAAGAGGGAGAGAAGACGGAAAGGGAGAAAGAAGGAAGGAAGTAGAGGGAAAGAAAGAATAAGAATGAGGGAGAGGAAGAAAGTTGGGAAGGATGGAAGGAAGAAAGGAAGGAAGTAAGGAAGGAAGAAAGGAAGGAAGGAAGAAAAGAGGGAGCAGGAGGGAGAGGAAGGAAAGAGGTGAGAGAAAGAAGAGTAGGAAAGAAGGAATAAAGAAGGAAAGAAAAAGAAAGAGGGAGAGAAGACAGAGATAAAGAAGGAAGGAAGGAGAGGGAAAGAAAGAATAAGAACGAGAGAGAGGAAGAAAGAAAGGGAAGGGGGGGGTCGCCGCCTTGATTCAGCGCCAGAAAAGAGCGCAAAGGGACCCAGGGGCAAAAAGCATTTCCCCGGCCCCAGCTGTTTGTCGGCGCTTTGTTGGCGCGGCGCTTCAGCAGCAAGGTCCCACTGCTGGGTCCTGCTGGCTGGGGCGCTCGGCGGGCCACATGACGAGGTCTGGCGGGCCGGATTTGGCCCCCGGGCCTTGTGTTTGACACCCGTGCATTAGAGCATTATATATAAGCTTGTGCAGAATGCATGCTTTATTCTGATATGGGTATTTAATGGTTTTTGGCAAGCAACAGTGTGTTGGCTGGGAGGAGGGTAGGACTTTAAATTGAGCAGGCAGTGGGGCTATATAGGTTGGAGATATAAAGCAGGAAACCACAAAGAAAGGGAAGGTCAGATAGCTGTGCCGGATGGAGCTGAAATAGTTGATTATTTATCCTCACTGTAAAAAAAGAAAGAAAAAGTGAAACCTGCACTTGCTGCAGCTGTTTCTTGTGCCAGAGTCACTCCCTAATTGCTTAATATGAAAGATGAATTCCTTTTTTTTTTACTCTTTCTATCTGTGTATCACCTTTATATCCCACCTTCCCTCCAAGCAACTCAAGGGGGCATAAATGCTTTTCTTCTTCCTTCCCTTTATTCTCACGACAGCCCTGTGAAGTAGGCTAGGCTGAGAGACTGTGACTGCCCCAAGGCCACTCAGTGAGTTTCATGACTGAGCAGGGATTTGAACCCAGGTCTCCTAGGTCCTAGTCCAACACTTTCCCCACAGTGATGGAGGCCATGATGGCCATCCATTTGGATCACCTTTAAAAAAAGGAATAGAAAAAAAATCAGCGCGGGGGGGGGGGGTAAGGCTCTCAATTACTAGTCAGGCTTGCTATATCATGCCTTCACGGTTAGAGCTGGCAGCCACAGGAGGGGGAGAGTTCCATTGTGCTGGGGTCTTGCTTGCAGGCTTCCCACAGACGAGAACAGGATGCTGGCTGGACTAGCTGGGTTGTTGGCCCGATCCATCAGGGGTATTCTTAAATCCAGAGATACATACCGTACATCTCTTTAGGGTCGGGCAAATGCATTTATTATCACCACCCTGGCAATACTGGTGACAAGCAGTAGCCTCTGTGCCAGTGGTCAGCCTGGCTGGACACTGGCCAAGGACTCCCAGGGCTCAGAAGGGCCTTCATCACTCTGCCTTACCACCTAAGGTACTCACTTGCCACTGGTTCCAGGTGGTGGTGTGTGGGCGCAGCTTGGAAGCTCAGCTCAACTTCCGTCCACAGTCGACCCACAGCCAAAAATGTTAATGACAGAGGGAGGTCTAAGAGAGCAGGGAATAATTGAGGAACACTCTGAACATAAATGCAGGTGGTCTTTTAAAGTTGTTATGGCTAGGAAGTTATACTCCCCTTCTCCCCTCCCCCAGAAATTAAGCTGTACTTTTAGGGAAGAGGCCTCAAATATTCACAAGGAGCCTATCCCTGTTGTGGCTACTGCCCTGTGGTGTTCTAGGGGCACCAAAGCATTTCCATTTCTACTTGCAAAATATTGTGGAGAGCATGCACTTGTCCTCTTCTCCTTCCCTTCCCTTCCCTTCTCTTGCTGCAGCTCTGGTCCAACAGAGGAATTATAAGGGCACAAAAGGAAAAGAGAAAAAGCAGTCAATAACATTGGAAAATAATTTCCTCAGTGTTCATTGTTTGCCCACAAAAGTTAAGAACGGTTTAATCCCTTTTTATTTCACCAGTTTTAGTTACGTAATGCCTTTCAGACTGTTTGTGGCCTGCTCTTGGTTGGGTTGTTTAGCTGGGGAATTGATTTTAAGAGTCCGTATAAGATTTTTTGCATGCTGGATTATTATGATAACATTTATGCACCCCAGGGCATACTCCAGCATTTAGTTAATACACTCCCTTTGCCTGTGACCTTACATTTGGCAATGAACCAGGTGTCTGTGTTAATGAGCCAGTGAAACAGGCCTTGTTATATCATCCCATCTCACAGCAATACTGCTCAGCGATCAAGGGAATAACTTATAAGTGATTATTGAAGTGTGGATGTGTGAAATGAAGAAAATTTATACTCCCCATTAAAGTTTCTTTGTCTCCTCTTTTAGCAAAGAGTAGTAGCTTTTGTTTCTGAGATTTTAAGTTCTTAAACTTTTCCAATGTGTATCTAAAGGGAATCTTTACTGAGTTTGTCATAACAATAAAAAGTGTTTCAAAAATCTTTTATCAGTTTTTTGACTGAAAATGGATCAGGCCTCAAAAAATGCTCCGAATCCTTGGGCAACATCATTCAACATATGCCATTTTAAAGCGAGAGTAAAATAGCAGAAATATAAGAGACATTAAGAAGTCTCAACTCCTTCGGGTTTGAAAATAAATCATTGGTGCAACCTGGTTTAAATTATTTTTAAAGAAAAAATACTTGTTATGCTTAACAGCTTGAGTTTAGCTAGTCATCAATTCACTTTGGCAAGCCACTATGACAGACAGTGTGGTGTAGTGGTTAGAATGCTAAGACAGTGGAGATACGTACGTATTCAGATCCCTACTGCTCCTTGACACTCACTGAATGACCTTGGCTCATTTAGTCTCTCTCAGCCTAACCTTCCTGACAGGGTTATAATGAAGATAACATGGGAGGGAGGTGATAGGAGGGAGTGAACTTAGTAAGTCTCTCTGAGCAATTTGTAAGAAGGGCAGGATTTAAAAAGTAAGTCAATATACAACATATTATCTTAAGTCGCAGTGGCTCCTTAGCCATATGGAACTGCTACTACTTGTCTATCTTACTAGCACCATTGTGAATGGTTCTTGAGATAATGACCTTGTTTGCACATCACAGCAAGCCAAACTATGGGTTGCTGGGATCGCACAAACATTCTGGCTCCTGGGAAGGAGCTTGGGCCCACTTTGCTCTCCTCAGTCAACAGATTGGCTACAGATTGTAGTTAAGAAAGAGATGCATTAAAGACAATCCCAGGTTCAGATGACATGCTAAACTGTCTCAGGTAGAGCTTGGTCTCCTCGACGCTCCTCATTTTCTCCAGCTCCTGGTAGGGCAGCTGCACCAGGCAGTATCTTGCCTTAGTTGCCGTGCTGTGCCATGTGTCTCTAGGAGCAAGCATGTTCCATGCAGTCCCTGTAAGCCATAACTTGGTTTACTGTGATGTGTGAACCAGGACAATGTAATGTATGAGAAACCCTTGGCACCCTTATTGAACATTAGTTATTCTTATCAGTGTGGAATGTGGCACCCTGGCTCCCTTTCGGAGCTCCGTCTGGATTGCAGTCCTCAAATTACCCTGCAGTAGCCTCACTGGCTATTCTAGAAATAAGTAAACAGTTGAAGGATGAAGTTGATGGTTCTAAATTTTGCTTCCTCTTGTCTTGGTATGTGTAGATGTAGTCACACATATCCAAAAAAAACACCAAGGCACGTTTTCTAAAAAGTCTGGGAAGCACTTGTTGTAATGGAGAACAAGGAAATCAGGATTCTTACAGCATTCGTCATTATGGAAATGGCTCAAAACACAATTCTCCCCAGAATGCTTGGCTCAGCAAAAATAGGTGCAGCCATCAATGCTTTCCATTGTTTCAAGGAACGGTGAGAACATTTTAAAGGTGGAAACTTGAGGATAATATTTTAAACATTCCAACTTGGAGCACAAATCTTTCAAAGTTGATTGCTTTGCTGCCTACAGATAGTGGTGTATGGTGATGTTGAGTGTTCCATGAAAATCCTGAAGGTGAAAAAAAATTATACTTAAAAAAGAACGGGTAGATTGATCTACAAAGAGTTCTGCATCTCTTTAGCAGAACAGTGGATCTTATGAACACTTTAGGAATGGAGTGTGTTCAGAACTGCAGGATGTTAATAATTGAGTACACTCTCCCTTCTATATGCAGTATCTAATAGCCTACAAATCCAACTTGCCAAATTTCTTGCTATTCCCTCCCTCCAGTTCTTTCCCTTGGTCTTTCCAAGGCTCCCCTTAATCTAAATCCTACCCATCAACTTCCAGTTTTTTAAAAAAGACAAATACACATTATCAGTGGCTCTGAATCAACAGCCTTTGGGAAGGGGGTCATGCATCTGGCATTGTGACCATGTAGATGGGATAGGGTTTTCCGCTTTTTAAGCTACCCATGATAACAAAAAAGAGTTGAGCATACCAGTGCTATAATCTCAGTAATTATGGTTGCATTAAGTAAGAGCTAGAATCATTATCTTGTGGTATGCAGAGACCAGTAGTGTTAAGAAATTGGTCTTCAGCTGGGGCTCTGTATTGGATCGTAGTCTGGCGTAAAGTGCGTCAAAACAGCAACAATAATGCCATATAATTACTGTAGCAGGCATGTCCAAAGTCCATTTTGGGGGCCTAATCTGGCCTGCCAATTTAATCCGGCCCCCGTGGCAGTATATGTTCTGGGGTAGAATCCTTAAAAAAGCTCAGCAACTTCAATCCTAAAAAAAGCTCTCACACATGTTCACTTCATCAAATTTGGCCCTCTTCGAAAAAAGTTTGGGCACCCCTGCGTGTGTCTATAGTCTGTAGTCCTTCTCTTTCTAGTTATTACTTCTTGTTAAACCAGCCTTTGCCCTCCAGATGTTTTAGAATACAGTCCCCATCAGTCCCTGTCACTACTGGCTGGGATTGAGTAGAACAAAACATCGGGGGTATTCCAGGTTAGCAAAGGTTGCATTACACCTTAATCATTGCAGAAAAAGATGGGTTCATTGTTGTGATCTGGTCAGGGTTTTTCCATGGTATTGGTTGAAGTTACTGTTGATATATTGTGTTGGTCCTTCTACAGATGGGCTGGTAGAACCATTCATAATGGTAACTCCCCAGATATTTCTTGTTTCATACTATATTTTCATGATTTTCTTATAACTCCATCTCCTTTTGGATGAAATCTGAAAACAAAATATCATTCTACCCAAAAAAACCCTGAATATTAACTTCCTTTTTTTTTAAAGACATTTGTTCCTTACCTGCCTATGGTAAAATCAAACTCTTAGTAGCTTACAAATAAAAATATAAATTGCACAAAAAATTAAAAACAAACACCAATAAGAACAGCATAATAAAAACCAAGTCTGAATACGATTCTATGATTCTAGATGCCTGTGTTAGCCCATTGCACAGGCAGAAATCCTTGTGCCAATGGAAGACCTTCATTGGATTACACTCCCAGGATTTTAGTGGAGGTGTGACTAAATTTTTTGTGTGCAATTAATATGTTTATTAATTAATATTTTCTCTTTGCCTTCTCTGTTTTTCTAAAGGTCAGTCTTTGCCATGACTTCATTACTTGGCTTAAAATATTGAAAAGGCTGGAGCAGGATAGTTTCCCACAGAATGAATGAGCAGAATAGTGTCTGCACACTTTGCCACATACCTTTGGCTCTCGAAGGGCTAGAGTCTTGCTTTCCAAGGAAAAGAAGAAAACTAAGAATTCATAACATGGCATAATTTCGGGTGCCAGGGGGAAGCTCCTCTCCCCTTGACCACCTGTGGATGCCCATACTTGAGACCCTGCAGATGTTGTTGGACTCCAGCTCCAGTTAGTCACGGCTGTCATGGCCAGTTGTTGGGGATGATGGGAGCTGGACTCTAGCAACATCTGGAAGCCACATGTTCACCATCTTTGCTCTAGTCACACAAGAAGGTAGATGGCAGCTCTGTAAAAGGTCTTTAAAAGTTCTCAAAATTGGATGCAGTGTTCTTGAATTTCAAAAATGCAGAAAAGATGCACTTAGATATTTTGCACATTAATTTCATGTAATATCAAAACCAGATTTTTTTAGGGATTTCTTTTTAAAAAAGAGCTATAGAAAAATAAGAGCTCTAGGTTTGATGCTGCAGTTTATTTTAATGAAAGACTACTTAGTATTTGCACAGCAATTTAAGTGCATATGAAACATTACATAATATCTCTCTATCTTATCTATCTAGTACACATTATCTGAGTAATCCTCACAATAATCCTAAAAGGTGGGCCAGTATTACTGCCCACATATTAAAATAAAAAAAAATCATTCCAGTAGCACCTTAGAGACCAACTAAGTTTGTCATAAGTATGAGCTTTCGTGTGCAGGCACACTTCTTCAGATGCATGCACACGAAAGCTCATACCTATGACAAACTTAGTTGGTCTCTAAGGTGCTACTGGAAGGAATTTTTTTAGTTTGTTTTGACTACATCAGACCAACATGGCTACCTACCTGCCCACATATTGTAGATCAGTAGTCTTTAACTTTTTCAGTCCCAGAACCCACTTTTAACCCAAACATGCATTTGGGGACCCATTTCTTAATCTTTTACCACATATTCACATGTTGGTACTGCTCCTGTTGCAACCCACCTTGGATCAGGCCATGACCCACTAGTAAGTCCCAGCTCACCAGTTGAAGGCTTGCAGATGATGGGAGGGAGAAGCCGAGGAGAGAGTGGCCTGCTGAAGTAAATGAATTGCAGAGCAAGGTTGGAACTAGAGTCATTGTGATTCTTGCCTCAGTATCCTTGCCACTATGCTTAGAATTTTGTTACTGTCTAATAAAGGGCTTTCACCCAGTATTTCATAAACTGAATAGCACTTGCTAATGTTGGAAAATTCCAGGGCAATGGGACAAGGATTTGGGCTCTTAATTCTAATAAATAGTAGACCTTTTATTCTATTCCAAGATAACTCTGAACTCCTGTTACATCCCAATTTTTTCCTAGTAATGTAGCAGATGATGAGCTAGTTTGGAAATGAATAGTGGTGGAACAGGCTACATTTAATGTACAAACTGACTTTTCTTATTGTGCCCCCTACTGATTGAAAAATGGAAGTGCAGCATATGAGATCCTCATGATCCTTCCTCAATTTTAATGGGAGACAAAGAAGGCGTGAGAGAGAGAGAGAGAGAGAGAGAGAGAGAGAGAAAGCATGAGGTCTAGAGATAGTTTAGGCAGGAGTTTCAATTGATTACTGCCTTGATATTTTGGCCATGCATTTGAAAATCTTCAGAGGTAACTTTATTTAAGTACATCATTCTCTACTTTTGGCCTTGGGATGATAACAGGATTTGAGACAACTGCTTCCCACAAGCAAAGCTCTGATACCACCTTGGCATGCAAACTTGCACTTCAGTTTATTTCTGTAATAGCAAAAGGACAAAGTCCTCGAAGTCAGTGGAAGCTTGTTGATACATGCATGGTGTTTAACAAGGAAGTCTTTTCTGACAAAAAAAGAAAAGAAAAGAAAAAAATCTCACGTTCCTTGTATACAAAGAAGGAAGATAAAATTTGAATTAAGTACTGTACGTCAGTTAAAGCAAAGCATCTGCATTGAGCCGGGGAAAAATAGTTAATGGCTTGATACATTTATTTATTTATTAAGTTGCATGTGTATAAAAAAATGATAATGGGACAAGTAAGCCAAACAGAAAACACAAACAACTTAGGTAGCTAACCCTGTGTAGAAGTGTGTGGGAGCTGCAAGACAACAGAGGTAGATGTTGGTGGAAAAGCCTTGCCTGTCAGCAAGATGCAATGTGTAACTGATCAATAAAGCATTAATCTCTTTCACTCAGCACTCATTGAGTCATTTAGTGAAGATTTGGCAAGTTTGGATGCACAATTATCTTCTAGTACGAGTGGTGGCTGGTGCCCGTAGTATTTGATAGGGTGGAAGGCAGGGAGACCAAAGGCAGGTGGGCTCAGAGCCAATGAGAGGAAGAGCCAACTAATTATAGCTTTGTCTCCATCCCTCTTCCATGCTGAAGTACTCAAAGGACAAAAGTGAGACTAAAGAGGAGGAACTTTAATCCCTTGGTCGAACTGAACAAAGAAGGCAGGTAGGTGAGGCTAGGTTTAGGCTAGCCGCTAGGTTGTGTTGTTCATATCAGGAGATGGGGAAGCATTGAATTGACTCTGCTGGTGTGTTTGCACTGCATCAACTTTGCTATCACCTTGCTCCCCACCCCCATCTAACCTTTCAGTAAACAGCAGCAAAGTGACCTTCAGCAGGATCACCACACTGTCAACTGCAGGATGGAGGGCAACAGCAAATCTATTGTTTAATTATTATTTTATTACTATTATTGTATTTTGGCCTCATACAATAAACTACAAGTTATGCTAAGTACAAGCAATAGCAATGCTATTCTGCAGTACTTTGGTTTTGGAACGTTATGTCTTTAAGCACTGAAAAGTATCTGCCCTATTTTTTGAAAACCATTTTAAGACAGCTTAAGGTTTATAAACAGGGGCTGGATGGCCACTTGTCATGTATGATCTAGTTGAGATTTCTGCATTGCAGAGGGTTGGACTAAATGACTCTCAGGGTCCCTTCCAACTCTACAATTCTGTGATTCTATAATTCTATAAGACTAATATGCATTTTGGAATTTGTCTTCAGCTTCTTCCCTGTTTCCAGTTCTGTTGAACATGTGTGACAACATGTTTACAAACTTATTTTTTAGGACTAGTAACACAGTTAACATATTTTCAGCTACAGGTAGGTAGCCGTGTTGGTGTGCCGTAGTTGAAACAAAACAAAACAAAAAATTCCTTCCAAACTTAGACCAACTAAGTTTGTCATTGGTATAAGCTTTCATGTGCATGCACAAAAAAGTTCATACAAATGACAAACTTAGCTGGTCTCTAAGGTGCTACTGGAATGAATATTTTCAGCTGGTTGGTTAATCAGTGGTTATCCAGTCAGGCAAAACAAAGCCTCAGGTCCATGAGCCAAATGGGCTCCTCCAGGCCTTTCTGTCTGGCCCTCAGGACTTTCACTATCATTGACTTTGTTTCATATAATCCTTGGTGGTTTTTGCTGCAACGTGCCTTTGAACTCTGATAATGCCCATTGTCTGGATGGAGAACAGAAAAGTGTGTGGATGTGTGGAAACTAGCCTGCTCTACAAAGCTAACATTTACATTTGTTGCCCCAAACATTTTTGCTTTTGGCCCCACCCACCACTGAAGGTTGCCGAGAAAGAATTTGGTTTTTGGGCTAAAAATATTCCCACACCACTGCAGAAAAGAGTTTTAGTTTGCCTACATTTCTTTTTTAACTACAGTGTCCCAGTCCAGTTTTGCAATCATTGCTACTTTAGTGTTCAATAATTTATTCTCTTGCAATTTTGCGTGCGACATCCCATATTGAGTTTTAAAGCCCGAAACGATGCAAAGACAATGCCTCAGGCCCTGAAAGTGAGAGAGCTGTTCCATGTACTGATCACCTCTGATTTTCAGTATTTGATTATTCCTTTTAATCTTGAAAGAAGGAGATGCTCAAATAACTGCACTTGATCACTTTAGATTATGGGTAATGCCATATAACATCCTGCCTTGCCAAATTGCTTGAAAGTTTTTTCCTCTTTTAACACCGTCTATGCAAGTAAAACCTATTGAGACTCAATTAAGAATTTTATTAGGTTTTCTTACAGTTAAAAGGATGGGCAATAGATGCTGGATAAAAGGCATGGACTGGCAGGCTCTACAGCTGTAGGGAATTTTGCTCACTTAATGATGCTGCTGCTTTATGTTCCTTTGTGGCAGTGGAAATAGCTACTATCC
The DNA here is from genome assembly GCF_963506605.1 of Zootoca vivipara. Classification (NCBI taxonomy): domain Eukaryota; kingdom Metazoa; phylum Chordata; class Lepidosauria; order Squamata; family Lacertidae; genus Zootoca; species Zootoca vivipara. The sequence continues at coordinate 42,223,876 of NC_083287.1, read as the reverse complement.
AATACATTCATGAAACTGCGTGGAAGTAAGTCTCTACCGGTAGATTTTAGTCCTCCATGTATGTGAGTTGTTTTCTTCTAGTAGTTACCCCATTTGTTTATACCGTTGATGTTGTTTTTGTTTGAATCAAATTCGTAGCACTGTAGTTGTTAGCGGTTGCTGACGTCGACTATTCTTTATTTGTTTAAAATATTTATATACCTTTTATTTTTAAAAAATATCCAAAGCAGTTCATAACAGTAATAAGCAATAAAACTGTGAAACTAATGCAATATCTATGAAAACTTTACACAGTATTTATTTGCATCGGCAGTATTTAGCAGTACGTAAGCCTGTGAATAGGGACGCAGGTGGTGCTGTGGGTTAAACCACAGAGCCTAGGGCTTGCCGATCAGAAGGTCAGCTGTTCGAATCGGCACGACGGGGTGAGCTCCTGTTGCTCGGTCCCTGCTCCTGCCAACCTAGCAGTTTGAAAGCACGTCAAAGTGCAAGTAGATACAGGGCCATCTTAAGCATATCTGGCGCTGTGGTGCGAAGATCCCTCCGGCGCCCCCCCCCCCCCGTTTCCCAGCGCGGATGTCTGGCGGGCACCGCAGTGCGGCGCCCCCTGGTGGCCTGATGCATTGCGCCACCCAGCCTTGCCTTAGGGCCGGCCCTGAGTAGATAAATAGCTACAGCGGGAAGGTAAACGGTGTTTCCGTGTGCTGCTCTAGTTCGCCAGAAGCGGCTTTGTCATGCTGGCCACATGACCTGGAAGCTATATGCCAGCTCCCTTGGTCAATAACGCGAAATGAACGCCACAACCCCAGAGTCAGTCACGACTGGACCTAATGGTCAGGGGTCCCTTTACCTTTACATAAGCCTGTGAATAACTGTTAAGGGAGGCCTGGGTGAACAAGTTTTAACATACACTGAAACTCCAACAACCTTATCAATAAACCATGTATTTGTTGCTCTGTGTGGGGAATAGGGGTAACCTTCCAACCCTCATCAACCTTAAGAAGCTACAGTTCCCAGGAGTCTTTGAGGGAAGCCATGACAGTTAAAATGGTATAATAGCACTTTAAATGTATGGTGTGGGTGTGGTCTTGCATTCATTTTTAATATTAGTTATATTGCCCTTCTTCTCATTAGGAGCCCAGAGTCATGTATAACATAATAAGTGCAATTGTTACAGTAATTTAGAACATGTTAAATTTCATCTCTAAAATACATAATACAAGATTACCGATCTGCTGGCAACATTCATATCACCAAACCCCAAGCAATCAAGTATACTTTCATTGTATGTCTAAATGATATCAATGTGGTGGACAAATTCAGTTCCTCAGGGAGAGAGTCCCAGAACTGGGGTGCCACCACAGAGGAGGCCCTGTCCCAAGTTGCTGCCCCACAGGCCACACCAACCAGTGGCACCACAACACAAAAGTTACCAAATTCAAAAGGATTTGAGGTTTCGAATAAATCAGGAAAAAGGGCAGATGTCTATCTTCAACATTTACAAAAATAAAATAGTTCCAGTCTCTCCCCCCCCCCCCCGGTTCCAGATTGATTGTGAAACTTCAAGTCATTCCCCCTTCTTCATTACACGCAGATAGTTGTGTTTGGGGTGGGGGGGATTTTGCCATAAGCTAGGAAGACTTTCTCACATCAATCTGCTTGCTGTTTCAATGAAAAGAATCTTTTATTAAAACCGGTTAGTCTACAGGGCTGCTGTCAAGTTTTTATGTTTTGTTATTTTGCAAAGTCGGAGGCATCCAGACATGTTTAAGGTTAACTGAGTAGAGAACAGTGTGAAATTTGATTCAGGCGAGTCAGAAAGTGGATCACTACATTTGTTTTTACAGGTCTTATGCAACCCAGACAACTCTTTTTACACTTACTGCATTTTAACCCAATGTATTTTTATGTGATTTCAGCAGTTCTCTTTCCAGAGCTGAGAATTCTTAACTTAGAACTCATTGTGCAAAAGACTGCCCACCTCCCTTTTTCACTATGCAAACACTTAAGCTGATTAGTTCTTCTGAATTAAGCTGCTATTCAGACTTTTACTATAGAGATAGTTCATTCTGTATGGTTTCCATTAAAGTGCATTTTCATGTGCTGTTTCTCCCTCATGAGTCTGGTCCTCTAACTCTCAATTTTTAGGGTGTTTCACTTTTGAACAAGCAAAGGAAGTGGGATTTGTAGGCATTGCCAGTCAGTGCTTGCAAAGCCCTGTTCCTTTGCCCACATAGTTTGATTTTAAAACAATGCAGGCAAAGTAAAACCATTCAGGCTGGTATAATTACTTAGTTCCAGAAATGTACCATTCTCCCCATTCCCTCCATTGTGACCTTTCCACCTATGGAAAAACCTATTCCCCTCACAAAGCTACAGTTGTCAGAGTGGATTAACAGCCATTCCCTCTTCAGAGAACCCTTCTAACAACTCCTGGCACCCTTAAGCTACAGCTCCCAGAATAACAACAACAACAACAACAACAACAACAACAACAACAACAATATTATTATTATTATTATTATTATTATTATTATTATTAATACCCCACCCATCTGGCTGGGTTTCCCCAGCCACTCTGGGTGGCTCCCAACCGAATATTATAAACACAATACAGCATTAAACATTAAAAACTTCCCTAAACAGGGCTGCCTTCAGATGTTTTTTAAAAGTAAGATAGTTGCTTATTTCCTTGACATCTGGTGGGAGGGCATTCCACAGGGCGGGTGCCACTACCAAGAAGGCCCTCTGCCTGGTTCCCTGTAACCTCACTTCTCGCAGTGAGGGAACCGCCAGAAGGCCCTTGTGCTGGACCTCAGTGTCCAGGTAGAACAATGGGGGTGGTGACTCTCCTTCAGGTATACAGGACCGAGCCCATCCTCCAGCCCTTCCCAGCTTGCTTTTATGAGCCAGGATGGGCAAGGATCAAGGAGACAGGTGGCTGGTTTCACTCGTCCAAGCAGCCTGTCCACATCCTCAGGATTCTTTGTGGGAAGCCATGACCGTTTAAAGTGGTACCAAAGTGCTTTAAATGTATGGCATGAATGTGACCTAAGTTTGTCATCCAAACAACAACTCGTCCTCCCACTAAGCTGTAGTTGGGGGGGGGGGGACATTGAACAGAAACAGGGTGGTTTTATTTCAAGTCAGTCCAGTCTCAATTTCCCTTGCCCCACTCACCATCTTTAGAGATGTAAACTGTTTGTTTAAAAGCTAGAATTTCATGCATGAAACAGACAGAATTGCTATAAATCAAGCCAAAACTATTAATGAATGTTGTCTAGTATTAAGTATGACATGTCTTTAAAAAATAGCTCCAGATGTTCCTCATTGCACATTCTCATTGCAGGGTCTGGGCAAGATGTGTAGTCAGCATGTCTGTGTCTTTCCCCCAAACTTTGTTTTTACATAATCTTCAGCCAAGATGTAGAACTGTGCCACTGCTGATGCCAAACCATCATTTGACATTACATCTGAACCATCTCAGATGATGTCTTCCCTCCCTAGAAGTAATTGGGCCAGAAACGTGAAGAGTGAATTTTCTTGTCCCCAGGAAAAGAATTAGAGAATAAATAGACTTGCCACTTGGTTGCTAGCCTGTGAGAGTTTGTGGCCTTTGCTTGCCAAATGAAATTAAGCAGCTGGAATTGTGGCTTTTTGGTATTAAAATGACATCCAAGAGCAGCTAGTTAATTGACCATGACTGTCATTTTCAATTGAGTGGCTTGGGACTCTATCTTTTAGCCTGGTAGTAGCTGAAATGGGCTAATGACCAATTCATGTTGTTCAGCACCAGAAAATGAATAGGCACTAATTTTTGTCGAGAGCATTGGGGTGGTAGTTTAATGTAATTTGAGAGATTAAAAAAATAAATCAGTATTGCTGGAAAGTGTTCCATGGAGGAAGGAATTAGCATAATGTTCTGCCACATAAATTCCTGTTCGTATTCAGCAGCTATCTTTTGTTCGTTCTTTTTTAATTCACAAGAGTGCTACATTTCTGTGCAGATGTCATTTGTTGCCTGGAAAAGTGTTCTTAATGACTATGTGGAAGGATTTAGGATTACTGGAATGAAGCAAACACTTTCTGAGCTGTGACACGGGGATTCCTACTTGATCCTGCTGTCAATTTAGTTTCCGTTGCTAATTTCTTCAGCTTTCATAAATTTTCATTGATGTAGAAAAGGAATGGGGAACCCATAAGCCTCCAGACATTTCAGAACTAGAGCTCCCATCATCCCTGACTGTTGGGTCATTCTGGCTGGAATTGATGCAGCTGGAGTCCACTAACCTCTGGAGGGCCACAGATCTCTGATACATAAGTTATTTAGCACTGTACATGCTTATTGAATAGAACCATTAAGTTAGCCTTGTTGGCCTTTAAGAAAAATTATAAAACCCTATTTATCTTCAAGAATCTAATATGTGTTGGCAAAGTCACTTAAATAATGTAGATAGAGTCCAGAGACAAAAATGCTAATAAAACTTTACTGAGGAAACGGAACAAAACAATATATAATTTGAGGAGATATACACAGAGAGATTTTGGTCTTTCCCTGGGCATTGCTTGACTCTTCATATCAAAATTTAATAATTTTCAACAGTAATATGATGATGATGAGGCTAGTGGTGATGAAGGTGAGGACCTCTTTAATCTCTCGTGACCTGGCAATGGAATATGGTCCCATGATGTGGTCTGAGGGCACATGAGGTCGCCGCCTTCCTGATGATGAGCAGGTCTGGGTCTGATCGGTGCCTGGATGGAAGACTTCAAGGTTCCATGATGGGAGAAAAGTAGGGTGTAAATGTAAATGTAAATAAAAATAAAATAAATATATGCCCTCTGAAAAGAAGCTCAATTGATACCCTAACTCTACTATTTTTTAGGGTTCAGGTTACAATGTTTTTATTCTCTCAGTCATTTTAGGACCTCATTTTAACTGTTCCCAAAACTTTTCCAGTCTGCTGTTTTATGGTGTATTTTATTGCTTTTTAAAATGGTACAGCACCACCCATGTGCATGGTGCTTTTTGAGATACAAGAGGACAGATTCCTGCTGTGAGGAGCTTAGAATCTAAAATTCAGCGTGGGAAACAGTGAAAGAAAGGAAGTGAAGTTGAAGCAAGGACTGAACAGGAAAGTGATACCGTACATGCTTGTTTCAAGTTGCATATTCTTAGGTGGAGTTACAGTTGGCTGTTTTGCATTTTGGGGGGCAAACTTTTCATGTGTGTTTGTTGCAGCTGCTGTGGTAGCCATAATGGGACAAGATTTTATGAGGGATAGTCTGCAAATAGCTTCAATATCTTGCTGACTAGGGGTGTCCTGCCATACAATAATTTTTGCGTGTGAGTTGGGAAGCAGTTACTGCTAACAGTGTGCTTCTTCCCCCTCCTGCAAACAAAGAACACACATTATACATTATATTGCAAACCCATTCAGCCTTATTTTGTCACCTAGTAGGTTTGGGCTCCATTGAGAAACCTCACAGAAAGCACTGTAACATGATTACTCTGAATGTGCTGGCCACATCTGCTGTTCTCTGCCCCCCCAAGTCTCCCAGCTGCTGAGTTTTTGTTAGTTAGTTGCTTGATTACATTTCTCTAACTGAAATCCCGAAAGGCATGCCTTCTGAATGAGATGTAATTCAGCCTCTAGTGTTTGTTGTTTCTGGGTTGTTGGACTGAAGAAAGTAATAGGAATCCAACTTGTACAATAAAAGCTGTGTGTTTCCCCACCTCAACAAACAAGCCGAATGCTTGCTTTGGCTTTTCCTTTGAGCATGGCAGAAGCATGCATGGAAAAATATGATTATTAGCAAATTAACAAAAGGAATGCTTGCTTTTTAAAAAATAGGGAAATGGACATATTGAATTCCCTCCTCCCTTTGCACTGGTTATAATTACAGGTCCTCCAACAATATGTTCCAAATGACTTAAAAACAGGGCAAAAGATACAGAGCAGATTTCTCACCCTTTCATAAATCCAGGCCTCTGAGAAGCATATCACTGGGTTCTTTTTTCAGCTCAAGCCTAGCTTCCTATGCTCAGTACCGCAAGAGCAATGTCCATCTAGATCAGGGGTCCCCAAACTACGGCCCCCGGGCCGGATGCGGCCCAATTGGCCTCCCAATCCGGCCCGCGCCGCCCGCTGCCGCCGCCCGCTCTTACGGCGCGTGGCGCGGCGGCGATCTTCAAAATCGGCAAAAAATGGCTGAAAATCCTTTGTGCGCATGCGTATGGGCCTCTCCCGACCCAGAAGAGGTCATTTCCGATGCACTTCCGGGTCGGGGGAGGCCCATACGCATGCGCACAAGCGATTTTCGGCGATTTTTCCCCGACCGTGTGCGTGTGCGCATGCGCACGGGCGCGCACTCCCCCGCCCTCCGGCCCGCCGCGCCGGAGCCCGGTAAGTCTGGGGACCCCTGATCTAGATCAGGCATCCCCAAACTTTGGCCCTCCAGATGTTTTGGAGTATAATTCCCATCTTCCCCAACCACTGGTCCTGTTAGCTAGGGATCATGGGAGTTGTAGGCCAAAACATCTGGAGGGCCACAGTTTGGGGATGCCTGATCTAGATAAATGGGCTGTAATTATATATATATATATATATATATATATATATATATATATATATATATACACACACACACACACACACATTATTATTTTTCCTGTTTTACAAAAGCGCATGCGCTGTCTCTTTCTTCAGGTTGTGTTTTCTACAGATCAGTTACATTTGTTGTGGACATTGGTGTTATATGCATTATAGGGCCCATTTCCTACATTCCTACATCCATCCTTTTCAGCTGTGCTTCCTTCTCATTGGTATTCTTTTCTGTGGTTCCTTACTGACTGCCCACTCCTGGCATGCTAAAAGCAACTACTGAAGGCATGCCTTGCTATTGAGGAAGTAAGTGCCCTCAGTGTGGTGGGCCTTGTCATGGCTGAGGGTATGATTACCTAAGAACATTTATGTAAGAACCCTACTGAATGATCCAAAGGCCACCTAGTCCAGCATCCTGTTCTCATAGTGGCCAGCCAGATGCTCATGGGAAGCCTGCAGACAGAACCCAAGTGCAACAGCAACTAGCAATTCCCAGCAACTGGGATGGAGGTAGTCATTGGTGGCCTTATCATCTGACTAATCTGATCAACTCTTACAAGTAGTTCAGGAATCAGGATACATTCCCGATTCAAGACAGATAAAACAATGTGCTTCTTTACGCAGTCCATAGTTAAACTATGGAATTCACTCCCACAGGAATTCTCACCCAAGAAAGCTTGTTTGACCCCCACTTCAATGACATATTGGTCTGATATCTAGCAATGACCGTCTGGTTTTGACATGCTTTTGACTTACAGAATCACTTGCTTATCTCATCCTTATCTGTACATTCCTTTGCAGTGCTGTTCTTGTCATTTGCTGCTGAGTCTGTTGCTCTGTGCCTTGCTTTCTATTTATATATTCTTTGCAGGACAGAAAGGCAGGATAAAAATATTTTATTAATAAAATGTGTGCTTAGAATTGGTTTGATTTCAGTGCAGTTTAAGAGCTGTTCTGCCCTATTACACAGATTAATGTAGCTGGCAAGGATGGTAGATTCATGGACTGTACCACTTCAGATTGCAGATGGGGATGTATGTATCACATTTTAAATATTTCCCCTAAAGAAAAAGCTCCCTGAATGTACTGCCTGAGCACTGTGATGAAAGGGACTTTTGGTAAAGTTTTCACTTTGCTGAGAATATTTTCTACACACACAGGAAGTTTCTTATGAGTCTCCTACCTGCAATCTGTGGTCTTACACATTGGAAAGGACATTTTTTCCCGTGTAATCTATAGATTCCCTTCCCTTAGATTCCCTTCAATAAAAAAAGGAAAACAATTAACAAACATTAGGGGATTTTAATCCAGGATGCCTGAAGTGTTGCGAGCAGCTGATTCATAGTTCCATATGCTGAGTTGCTGCTGCTCACATAAGAACTGTTGCAATCTTTTTAAGTATAAGCTATTACTTTAGCACTGTTCAAACAGTGCTCTCTGCTGGCCTTCCTTTTGAAACATATTAGCCTTACACAAATGTACTTTGAAATCCTTTGTGTTTGTGATGTTGACATTGTGATCATAAATATATAAATCCTTGTTACTAACATTTAGGCATACACAAAAAAGCAGGGCTTTTAAAAGTTTACAGTGTCATGAAAAAAATTGCTTGGGAAGTTTTGGGAATCTTTTCTCTGAGCATTAAGATTTGCTGAAGTTTCTCCTGTCTGAGAAGCTTAGGTGACATAGTGTTGCATTAAAATATTCCCAAAGAGCTACAGTTTGGCTGTGCCTTGTCATATGATGCTCCACTGTAAAGAAGAGGCTTTCAGGTGATATCCAGCTAAGTCATTTTCAGATGAGACCCATTGAAATGGTTACTTAAGTCTATTGATTTCAAGGAGGTCAACTCTAACTAATGTTGGATACCACCCTCTGTGTTGTTAACAGAAGAATACTGCAATATCTGGTTTTTAAAAATTTATTGTTATCATTTCCACAGGGTTGCTTGGCGAAATCAAGAGCAGATAACCGTGATTAGTGCTGTTCATGGTTTGTTGCTTTAATCAGAGAGGCTGTGTTCACATGCAGTGCTAACCCATAGTTAAGCACTATGTGTGATAGTGAGCTTCAAGCTTTTGTGTTCCTCTTCTCCCTTCCCCTCAAAAAGAGGCCTGCATGTCTAAACTGTTGTTTAACTTTATATATGAATCAGGCCATACAGCAAAGCTATGATTTAGCTCGCTGCACTAAGCAGTGCTTATGTTGGGAGACACCAGTGACATGTGTTTGCTATCTTGAAACAGGCTGGAGAAGTGGCAAAAAGTGTCTTTGATGTGGCTTGCATGGTGCAGACATTTTGCTTAACTACGGTTAATGCAAACTTACTCCAAGCAGCAGTTTCCATCTTAGATTGTTGCAGTCCTTGATCATGGTTTCAATATTTAGATGCAACACCTAGCCATGGTAAAGAGAAGCAAACCAAAGTCATACGTTATGTATGGGTATGAACACCATGGGTCTTTACATTCCTTTTTTACTATCAAGTGAGGACGTTTTCTAGCCAAGTTGGCTTTGTGAATGAATTTCCTTGAAATGTTTTTAGCTTTACTTCTACATTTCTTGAAGTCACTGAGCAATTGACCTGCAATATTTGTGTTGGGGATGAGATTATTTCTGTATAGGTAGAAAAAACATTTATTTCATAGCAATCTCTGAGGAGCATGCCATAAACCTGTAAAATGTTTACAACCTTTAGGTGTAAACTTGGCTTCCTTGAAGTTCATTGCTTTAGTCTGTCAGTTGCAAAATACTTTAAGTCAGTTTCAGAATGTCATCAAAGGGAAAAACGTAACTGGGTGTAAGCAGGAAATAAGAGGCTTCACTTGTTTTTACTTGTGGGGTGTGACAAAGTGATCATATTGTTGTGCTGTTTTATGCAGTTTCCTGATAAACTGGCCTGTCTTCTTACACACTGTGTAAGCTGAATATAAAGCAGCGGATATAGATCTTATAATTATAGCTTCCCTATATATCAGGTTAAAAAGTATGCATCGTCTTACAGGTGCATATGCATTATACTTACAGCCTTACCCAAAAGTTATTGAAAATGTTAGAGCAAGGATAGCCAACATAGTGGCTTCCTGGTGTTGTTGGACTACAGTTCCCATAATCCCTGACTATTGGCCATGCTGGTTGGGGCTCACTGGAGTTGCAGTCCAACACCTTCTGGAGGGCACTCCATTCACGGCCCCTCATTTGGAGGTTTAGACTATGAGGTCAGGTGTGGTGAACCTTTGGCCCTCCAGATGTTGCTCAACTACAAGTCCCACTGACCCAGGCCTTTGCCCGTGCTTGCTAGGATTGATGGAAATTAAGAAATGAGGTGCACCTGTTGGATCAGGCCAATGGCCCACCTAGTCCAGTATCCTATTCACACAGTGGCCAACCAGATGCCTTGTGGGAAACCCTCAAACAAGAACTGAGCACAAGAGTACTCTCCCTTCCGGCAGTTTCCAGAGACAGGTATTCAGAAGCATCACTGCCTCTGATGGTGGAGGCAGAGCATAGTTATAATGTCTAGTAGTGACTGATAACCAGTCCTCTTTTAAAGCCACCTAAGTTGGTGGCCATCACTGCCTCCTGTGGAAGTGAGTTCCACAGTTTAACTATGCACTGCATGAAGAAGTACTTTCTTTTATTTGTCCGGAATCTTCCTCCATTCAGCTGTCCATGAGTTCTAGAGTTATGAGAGAGGGAGAAAAAACATTTCTGTCCACTTTCTCCATGCCATGCATAGTTTAATAAACTTCAATCATGTTTGACTATTCTCTAAACAGCCTTTCACAGGGAAATCATTCCATCTCCCTGATATTATTGGTTGCCCCTTTCTGCACCTTTCCCATTTCTACAATATACTTTTTGAAGGAAGGTGATCAGAACTTTACACAATATTCCATTTGTGGGAGCACCATAATTTGTATAATGGCGTTATGATATTGGCAGTTTCATTTTCAGTTCATTTTGATCCCTAGTAGGGAATTTACCTTTCACTGTCAGCTCAGACCCTACAAGTTGTAGTTCGGCAACATCTGGAGGGTCAAAGGTTCCCCACTTCTGTTAGGTTAATGCACCTTTAACTAGAGTGGAAGAGCTGTATATTCTGAAGTAGATCTGCATTCCCACATTATGATTACATATCTAAAGATTGAGCTATGAATTTGGAAGCTTGCCCCTCCACTCATTCTGAATCTTGTCTCAGCTGATTTACCTAGTTGCAATGTAGATATATTTATACCTTACAATGTTGTTCTTAAGTATGAAAGAAAGTTTGAAAAACACTGGCAATGCAGGATTTGGTGGAAAAATAAGGCTATTGGTTTGAAAGAGAAAATAAGAACATTTTTCATCACTAGACACCTGTTGAATGCAAGTGGATAGATATTATTTTCATACCTGCTTATGAGATCCTGCAGTAATAGAAGCTGCTGTCAAACTAGTTTAGGGTGTTCCTTGCCTTGTCTAGTCTTGCTGACATACTGTTTTATGTAATACCTTTGCTGAACAGGAAGAGTCGCAAGAGGCTTGCCTCCAGCTGCTGGAGAATGGCATGTAGGGATTTTTTTTTATGGTTGTGGTTGTGAAATAGAAATAGAGCCTGTCTCCTTTTCTAAGATTCTTTCACGAGGGCAACAATGCCTGTTGCAAATTCATAAGACATCCAAGAGCAAACTAGGTTTTAATAAGGACACATATAAATGTAAGGCTTCTTTTGAAGATAGTTGCACTAATAAGAATCAAGTGTTAGGTTCAAAGTGCTGCCCACACAGTACTTCACTGTTTCCCAACCTGGCACTTTCCAAAAATGGTTGGACTACACTTCCCCCCAAGCTCCAGTTTGCATGAAGGGATGAAGGAAGTTGTAGTCTACAACATCTGGAGGGTGGCATATGGAAGATCTTCCAGCAGGGAATAAAATGCTGTTAGTTAGTCAGCATCACTACCTGTTTTCCTGAAGGATAATTGTGGTTTGTGATTTGAGGATCAGTGGCCCTGTCCAGGGAAAGGGGAGTTGGTGTACCTCTGTCGTGGCACCTGGGTTAACCTTTCAGCCAATACTACTTGTTTATATCTACAAGTGTGCTGGTGCAAGACAATACTGCAAAACTATGCAGGTTCTCTAGTAGATATCAACAAATAACTGAATGCCTTGCTGAAAGTGCAAATACCACCTTGTTGTAGTCCACACCTCTATTTCTCTGCCAGTATTTTCATTATGCTAATGGAGTATTTAGGAATTTCTTGTAGCAGTTGAGGTATATTGTACAACAGAATAATAATCACCTTTTGCATGTCACTCCCAAGTTTAATGTTGACATTGAAGTTCACCCAACTGGAGATACCTGTCTTGCTTTTCTTTCTGATCTTCCCGATATTTGTTTGGTGTGTAATGGGGTAAAGCAGGAACTGATGTTGCAGAAAAAGTTGTGTTTGCTAGTAATCTTTTAATATCAGCTCCATTGTCACCATAGGCAACTGGGCATGGAGGAAGCTGACGTGTGAATCTCAGCCTTACTGTTCTGGAGCCAGAGTTAGAAATAGAGGAAGCTGACTTACATTGTGTCCGAGCCACTGGTCCCCCTACCGGTAGCTTAGTACTGTCTATGCTAAATGACAATGACTCTCCAAGATTTCAGACAGGATTCTCTCCCAGCCCTAGCTGGAGATGCTGGGAATTCAACTTGGGACATTATATTTGCAGGAGTTATGGCACTTTCTCAAACTGGATGGAGAACTTAGGGCAAATGCACTGTTAGGGTCAATCAAAAGGCAAATTCAGTTTCCAGAGACTTTCAGATATGGAACCTCTGCACACTGAGTAGGTCTTGTGCCACTGCGTGACTTCTCTACTCCTCAATCCTTGTGACGAGAAATAGGCAGTGTTTTTCTAACCATGAGTTTTCTCAACTAGAAATGGACTGTAGTCCATAAAACGGTTTATGCCACAATAAAACTGCCAGTCTTGGTGCTGCTAGACTTTTTGTTCAACAAATACATGTCATGGGTACTTATACTTTGTGGATACTAAAAAATGAGGTTGTCATTTGGTAGTTAGATAAGAGGCTAGAAGTCCTCAAAGTTTTATTTAACAAGTTTAATATATTGCTTAATCAACAAAGATTAGCAGTTTACATAAAACAATATGATGTATTCATTTTAAAAAATACCGATAAAATCAAATGTTGAAGTATAGACACATGCACTCCCCCCTCTCTCTATCACACACACACAAAAACACACACACACGTTTTAAAACAAATGTATATGATAAAATTATATTTGCAAATCCTTATGTTGACTCTGGTGATTTTTATTTCATGCACCACTGTCAATATGTCAACTAATTGTGCTACATATATGCATAAGCCACATGCACACATAGTCCTGTTTTTGTTCAAAACCTTCCTGCCCATAGGTGGAATTAGCAGAGCTTCTATAAATATAAACTTTTGTGCAATGTATGAACTATGAAGGAGCAGCACAACCATGTCTGGGCTAATGATATTAAAATAAGATAGTTTTGCTTTCTAATGGGTTTTTCTTTCTGAGCATGAAATCAAAGTGTGTCCTCCTTCCCTCTGCTAGTTGTGCTGCCAACAGTGATGTGATTGGGTGGGGAAAGTAGGCACTTAGTACCACGAAGCTTGTTAAGTAGCTTGCAGGATGTTTTTTTCAAACAGCAAAGAGAGGGAGTGTAGCAGCAAAGCAATGGGCACGGCAAGAACATGAAAACACCCAGTATGTAGATTTTGATGAAAAAAGAAAGGAAGGAGAATATACAGCAAACTTTAGTGACTTCCATTAAAGAGGAGCCTTGTCAATATTTTTTTCCTGTGTTATGCTGGCAGCAACATAATTGACCTAATAATTATTTGGGATTTATTTTCCTCCAGCAGATTTCACACTTCCTTTCACTGAAGAAGTGTGCATGCACACGAAAGCTCATACCTATGACAAACTTAGTTGGTCTCTAAGCAAAAATGTACACTGAATAAGAATGCAGTTTTTAACAGGTGTACCCTTACAATTACAGTATATTTTCAAACATCTGGTTGGTATCATTTACACTCCTGGTTTGTGTATGCTTAAGAACAAAGGTTAGGTTCCCATATTTTAAAAGTGTGTGGATTGACCCTTCAGAGTAGTGTGGAACTGAATAATGCCAGTGAGGTAGAAAACTGTTTTAGTCTGCTGCATAGGTTCTGTATAGATTCTGCTAGATATTTTGAAATGTAACCTCCACCCCTCATTTTATATGTTGCCTATTTGTTGATGATCTACAAGAACTAAGAGTTCTACTCATTTATCCACCTCAGGGGACCTGGTGACTTCCCACTTTTGCAAAATGCTGTGCTTGACTGACATTACATGCATAAGTTATCACTGTTAAATTTCAGGGACCTGAAAGGGCAGAGGAGGGAATAGACCCATGGGAAATGGTGATCCATGGCATGCAAATTAAGCATCCAACTTGCACATGCTTTACATCATACAAAAGGCCCCAAGATCAACCCCAGGTATCTGCATGTAAGGCCGAAATGTCTCCTGCCTGAAATTCTGGAACGGTGCTGCCAGTCAGTGTTGACAGTACTGAGCTAATTTGGACTGATAGTCTGACTCAGTATAGGGTGGCTTCCTTCATTCCTATGTATCATTAGGAAGCAGGGAATGGAAGAGCTACAAGCATCCTTGAAACCTTTCAGTAAACAATAAATAACAAGAATTGCTGGTTGTGACTGTGTGACAACATGTTCAGAAACATTTGAACATGGAATGGGAAAAAAGATGAAATCATTTTAACAGCTTTCAAGCAGCAATCTTCAACCAATCTTAATAGAAATTAAGTCCCCTGGAAATGAATGGAACTTATTTCCAACTTAACATACTACCATACATACAAGGAGAGTTTGTAGCTTAACTGTCACAGCTGCAATCTGCAAGATGAAACTAGCAAACAAATGGATAGTTGGCACACAGCTTGTACGAAAATTGTTGCCATGAAAGCTGAAGATTAATTATACCCCTCCCATTGCAACTATATAGGAACATTCCTGGATTCATATGCTTCAAGATTAGGCCTCCTGGAACCTTAGTTGACCGAACGAGTTCAAAAGCTTCTTCTGTCTTAAACCAAAAAAAATTCTGCCTATCCCTGATGCAGATCAGTGGAAAGCTGTACAGGGCATGTCCTAATATTGGCTCCAAGCACAACAGGTTTGTGATTAACCGTTCAAGAATGTTTTAGTTGCTCATTTGCTATAGTCTAACAATGCCCTTGGCTCAGTACTACCTGCTCTCTCCATGACAGAGTTTGCAATCTGATTCATCTAGGGTAAACAAAGCACACTTAGAATAAATGAACTGCAAACCAGAGTGAAGACTTGGGTCTCTGTCTACTCTGCATTCCTTGCCCTGGTCATCTCTTGTCTAGAAGAGATTACTGAACCTCCTGTCTCTTTGCTGTTTCTCCAGTCATGTTCTAACTTGCTTTGTTGATTTGGAAATGTGTCTCCTATGTAAGGTTCTTTTTCTGACTTAGTCCAGCAACTAAGACCTTGCAACTCTCCATTTTAACCTCTTCTGCTAGCTACCTGTCAGTCTGCATTGACTTCAAACTCCCTGTCCTTGGCTGCACTCCAAAATGAGTGTTTATATGTGACTATAAGAGAGTCATTTGTGTAAGGGAAGATTCCTTTGTGCTGGTTCCCCCCATCAAGTTGCTTCACCTCAACAAGGATATTGTTGAGTTAGAAATGTTTCAGAAAACATCAACCAAAATGATCAAGGGGGTGGAGTGAAGAAAGGTTGCAGTGTTTCAGACATTTTAGTTTAGAGAAAAAGTGAGTAAGAGGTGACATGATAGAAGTTTATAGAATCATGCATGACATGGAGAAAGTGGATAGGAAAAGTCCCACCCCCATAACACTAGAATTCATGGACATCCAATGAAGCTTTTGTGCTACACCTGTGGAACAGTGGCCTGTTGGAGTCATAGGACTGGACCAGCTAGCCGTGCCCATGAACCATAAGGACTTAGCTGTGGCTCATTTCCAGGGAACAAGGCTATTTGTGGGGTGCAATGAGGGTGAGGGCACACCCCCATCAATGATTCTTGTAGATGGGTTCACTCCTGGGTGAGAGATTGGAGCAGCCAAGGTGGGTGGGCTGTGAGTTAACCTGGCTTCCAAGTGAGAGATGGGCCAAACAGCAGTAAACAATCAAACAAACTAATATGGTGCTGATGTAGATGGAGGAATGGTCTGAAATACATAGAGGGCAAGTTGACATTTGGTTTTTCATTGGCAGAGAGATTTTGAGTGAGTGAGGAGGGGACACTTTCAAACAGGCCTTAGTTGTGGAGTTACCAACCGTGGAATAATTTTTTGTTTATTATGCTTTTTTTCCGTTTGCAGGATCCAAACTACTGGATACAGGTGCATCGTCTGGAACATGGTGATGGGGGAATCCTTGACCGTGATGACATTCTCTGTGATGTCGCGGACGATAAAGACAGAGTGAGTATAAAAGCTTGGAAGATTTTCTATATAAGCACCCAGAAGCTTTCACTCATGGTACTCACTGTATAGCTAGAGTTCAAAAGGAAAGATGGGATAGAAAGGGCATTTTGCAAGGTTGGAAACAAATAATTTTGGGATATGAAAGAAATCATTTCACATATTTATGGCAGTCCTAGTTCTAATTGCAAATCAGAGTGAGCCTTGGGCCATCAGATGGTTTATGACCACAAACCTCATAGTCCCCAGGCAGCATGGTCAATGTTCAGGAATGGGAGCTGCCATCCAACCCTGTCAGGGGGCCCAAGGTTGAGGAAAGCTGGGATAGACTGGAAGACAAACAAAACTTTCCAGTATTGTCGCCGTAATGCACTCAAGTAATTTGAAGGCAAGAATTAAATTAAGCAAGAAAGTATGCTTAGTCGAAACATGAGTGTGTTGCATGTTAAGATCTTTTTAAAGGCATAACAGTCCTAAAGACCCTGCGGAATGTCTCTCCTCCTTTAACAGGAATGTGGCCCTGGTCAGTAACTGGTTTTACTAGAAAAAGGTGGAGGCCCTTTCTCATACCTCAAAGTGGACTGAAAGCAAGTCTCATTGATACAGCTAACCGCTCCCTCCACACACCTCTCTTGACTCCAATACAACCATTGGGAGAGGATGTGAGAAGTCAGATGACACACTCCAGAGGGTAGATTTGGCTGTGAGGCCTCCATTTGTCAGTTGTTTGTGTAATGAGGTGGTTTAGGCTCCTCCCCCCCCAAAAAGGGGGTGGATCTTCTGAAAAGACCACACAAGCAGAACTCTCTTAAAATGACATGAAGGCATGTAACTTTTCCCCCTCCATGTTACCGTGTGGCTTTTACATTTTTAAAGGTAACTTGTCATCACTCATGTTATCCCAAAGACTTGAGCATATTTGAGGTTTTGTTCTTCTAGGTCAACTTTTATTACTGACACTGTGTGTGGGTTTTTTTTTATGTCAACAGTTTATTGCTCACAGCTCTTGACTGCTGCATTAAAGGCAACCTCATTACTGTATTGCAACAGTAAATGCTATTGTGTCTGTGTCAGCGGGTGAGATACCTGTCCAACAACTGAAGATGATCTCCCACCCCCCACTCCTCATTCTCCCAAGTTCTCTTTCCTTTCTTTTGATGACAGTCTCCCAAGTTGTTGGCACTGTGTTCATGGGTACATTGTAATCACTCACAGTGGTTGTAGAACTGCTGGATTGCCTTGAATTGGTTATTTGAGTCTCCTTGCTTGTTTCTGCCAAATGCTTCTGCCCATAGTGTTTGCCAATGGCATACCTTTCTACACCCACTTGGAGTATAGCTGGCTTTTGATGTTTAGTCTTTCTTTCCTCCTGTCATGAATGGTTTTCATTGTACATTGTGAAACCTTCTCTATTTATAGCTCAGTCAACTTGGTATTGTGTCCTCTGGCCTGGCACGCTCTCAGGCGGGGTATTTGAACATGTGCTTTTGAGGACCTGTTTAAAGGCTACTGCACATACATGTTGGAGTCCTACATGTGCAGGGGCTCCTTGTCTCCCCACCCCAATAAAGGGGAATGCTTAGCTCAGAATGATTTTTTTGCTGTCTTTATGTTCAACTTTAAGTTCTACTCAGAGTAGACCCATTGAAATTAATGAACCTAAGCCATGTCTGACCATGTGTCTACTCTAGAACTGAATTCCAAACTGATAGTCTAAGACCTAGTTGGGAGATACTGGATTTTCTTCAGCCCTTGTGCCATCATAGGCCTTCAGCCATTCTTCCATGTACAGAAAGCTTTTAAGCACTAAACTCTAGAAATATTTTTATATTGGTTTTATGTCATATTCACACTAGCATAACCTTTTGAGGGCCTTTCTGGAAGGTCAGACTCCTCAACGATCAGTTGCCCGTTGAATTCAGATTTGCTTTTGCATTTCCAGACCAGGCAAAGCATAGTTGATCTTTGTACAGTGCAAACATTTCCCAATACTGTACAGTAGTTGTCTCTGTTGTAGAGAGATACAAAAGAGATACATTTTCCTAAAGGGTTGGTGTGTGTTTTAAAACAATGTTGTTATTCTTTCAGTAGTGTTTAAAATTAGTGTTTCTATTGCTACATTCATGTTTGAACTGTAAAAAGAATAACTGTGAAAGAGTAAGTTAAGGATGTGGTTGAACAAAGTGCCCCCTCTCCCAAAAAAATCTGTGGCAAAGCTTGCACAGACATTTTAGACGTTGTGCTGACATGGTGGAGGGGCTTTAACTAATTGGTAGAGGTCTAATTGGTAGAGGTCTAATTGGTAGAGGTCTAATTGGTAGAGGTCTAATCTAGGAAGTCCCAGGTTCAATCTCTAGTACCTACAATTAGTAAATTGAAACCCTAGAGCAGGCACCCCCAAACTGCGGCCCTCCAGATGTTTTGGCCTACAACTCCCATGATCCCTAGCTAACAGGACCAGTGGTCAGGGAAGATGGGAATTGTAGTCCAAAACATCTGGAGGGCCGAAGTTTGGGGATGCCTGCCCTAGAGAGCCACTGCCAGTCATTGTGAGTAGGCAATACTGAGCTTGATGGGCCCAATGACCTGATTCAGCATAAGACAGCTTCTTGAGTTCCTATGAGTGTTTGTGTGTGCCGGTGAAAGAAATCTTAAAAGAAAGGTTATAACTTTGAATAAACAAGCTTGAAAACTGTGTATAAGAATTGTACTCAGCATCACTCCAAGAGTCACTTGGAGTTTATTCAAAACCACAATAACACAGGAAGCTCGGGTAAAATGTATACCGCAGATGAGGAAGTCAGGCCAAGAAGATGGCCTTGTGGTTGACTAGCACAATCAAGGAGAAGCCATAATAGGCAAAAGCACTTCCTTTAAAAAGTAGAAGTGCTTTCCCAAGAAAGGAAAATGAAAAAGCTTCTCAACCTCTGGAAAAAGTGGTGCATGTTTTCACGCAAAAAACAAGACTACATTCTAGAGCAGGCACCCCCAAACTGCGGCCCTCCAGATGTTTTGGCCTACAACTCCCATGATCCCTAGCTAACAGGACCAGTGGTCAGGGATGATGGGGATTGTAGTCCAAAACATCTGGAGGGCCAAAGTTTGGGGATGCCTGTTCTAGAGGATAATATTGCTATCAGTGTTAAAGATCTATGAGGGAGGAACTAAATTGTTAGATGGGAGAGCACTGTAGTTTTTTTAAGAGTGCTGGGAATAGTAGCTCAGTGAGGTGAAAACTACAGTTCCCATGATTCTTTGGGGGAGCCATGTTCTTTAAATATATGGTGTGGATGTGACCTCAGCCTTCATTCTGGAAGACATCAGGCAGGTTCCCCCCCCCCCCAAAAAAGTGACATTCTGTGGCTAATTGACAAATTATTAAAGTCACTAGGTTTGGACTGCATTCAATTGTGAGTTCTTAAAGAACTTTAAATATGAAACCTCTGATACTCTAACAGAAATAATAGGTGACTCACCTCTACAGTTTGCTGCCTTGACAGAGGGTTGGCGGGTAGCTTATTAATGCCATTAAAAAAACATTTCCTTCATAATTTCATGGAAAATCTCCATTATAGATGGAGGGTTCTAGCCAACTAAATTCTACTCAGTGAAGACATGTTGAAAGCAATGGATCTAAGTTATGTCTTTTAATTTCAGCAGGGTCTGCATACAACACTGGGTACAACTCCGAATTACAAAGTGTTTAGTTGGGCTTGCTCAGTTGCCATTTTCTGTTGAAGTGACTCAAGAGGTCCATTGGGTGGCTGCGCAGCTATAAGGAGATGTGACATAATGTAAAAACATATCTTCCCTGATTTGGCACATGGTGTAAGACTTTGAAGGTGCTTGTGCAATGTGAGGCAGCAAGCCTTTCTTTACCTTGTCTGCAAGTGTGATGATTTGAATAGATATGGATATGTAGAGTAGGGAGATGGTGTGCTTTCTCCTGCTGGCGTAAACATAAGTCAGTGCAAAGCTATATCAGATTTGTACTGGCCTGTTTAGGAATTATTCTGCTGGTATGTGGCTGGTACTGACGGCAGAGTGTGTCCCTCCCTGACATAATGTGCAATTATTTCAGCAATTATTATGCTATTTGTTACCACTCCCTCTCCCCTCACCCTGGTAAACCTTTATCTCTCTGATACTTGAAAGAAGACTCTGGTAATAATTTTTTAATGTTTTTTTTTATTAGCTGGTACATCATAGGGGCTAGGAGTTTGTGCTACGGGTGCTAGCCAAATTTGAACATGATGATAACCAGACTTTATGGCTTATTGTGATGGGTGATTGGGTGGCATGCACAAGCACACCAGTCATTCTCAATAAAGCACAATAAACCAGAAGGTCAGTCATACTGTTACATGCAAATGTGACTTCACCCTCTCTCGGCTTTATCTCCCCCTGCACAATCTCTGTAATATGGGAATATTAGTTCTCATCTACTTTACAGGGTTGTTGTAAGAATTATAACCAGATAATGTATGTGAAGCGCTTCGAACACTTCAAAGCACTATAATTGAGAATAAATTTATCAGTGTAACAGCTCCCTTTGTGGTCTGCTGTGCTACTGTTGCTAAAGGCTGTCAGCCATTCATTTCCTCACCTTTTGCTTATGAATTACAGGAATGATGTCAACTGTGTTTGCAGTCACCTGTTTTCCAGTGGAGATGCATAAATTCCTTCGCTTGGCTTCCCATCCCTTAATATTCAGTCAGCATTTTTGCTCCTGTATAACTCTTCATCTCTTATTTATGCGCTCGGGAGTGCCGAGATGCAAAGCGAGGCGATGAAGGGGGTAAGAAAGCGGAGGTGTCTAGACCAGATTTCCACATCAGTAAGTCAGTGTCCCTGCCCTTGATTTGTGAGGTTGTTTGTCCTGCCCTCTGTTTTGCAAAACAGATTAGGGTGCTATCTTCTTATTGTTGATCAGGCACATCCTCTGCAAAGACTTGAGAAAGGGAGCCCAAGGAATTTTGTTGTGTGCTTTTGTTTTGAGAACTGTAGGTGGTGGGGACGAGAAGTTCATTTTAGTAGATCAGTGCTGAACTGGAGTTCATAAAACATTCATTGCACAGAGCCATGTTAAGTGATCAAATTGCTGCTGAAATTTCCAGTGAGATAACAAATTGCTTTATGTGCAGAACCCCATTTTAAAGCTCTGCAAGGGTTCTTTATCCCTTTAATTAATGTCTGGCTGTTATTTGCCTGGCTGTAGAAAATGCAGGGTTTAAGCAGCTGAAGCACTGTGAGCGGGGCGTGGGGGGGGGGGAGAGAGATGATTGAAGGAAGTACAGTAAAGCAGCTGGAGATGAGGCTAGAGCATTTTACATATTGGTGGCCTGATTCTTTTTTTTTAATTTTCCTTGACCCTCTCAGACTTCTATTTACACAGATGTAAGTCCTGCTGAACTCAATCAGCAGCAAGTGATTGAGGTGAGCAAAAGAGAGCTGACCTCTTTTCCCCTATAGCCTCTATTAGGAATCTGATTCATAATACTGTATGTAGCGTGTGCCATTTGTTTCTAAAGCTCCTCATTGTAAGTCTGAATTGCTTCTAAAACACAGTACAGTCATGCCATATGTGTTGATGACCGGGAAAGCAGAAGCTTTCATGGTCCAATCTGCTGCAGTGGTAATTGCTGTTTGAAATACATTTTGTAGCAACATTGTGAGCATTGCTTGTGTTCTTCCACCAGCATTGCCCAGCTGTTTAGTAGTGAGGGAGAGGTCCTTTGCACATGCTCAGAGGCATCAATATTTATCATTTCATGTGTTTGTGGACTCCAGAATCAAACTGAACCTCGTGAGCTCTGTGTGATCAGGTTATGCTAGAAACACGGCGGAGGCGTTCTTTGAATGTCCATCTATAGGGGAAGGGGTCATAGCTCAGTGGTTTCTGTGTTGCATGCAGAAAGTTCTGGGTTTAATCCCTGGCATCTCCAGATAGGGCTAGAAATCCTGCCTGCAGTCCTGGAGAACTTTTGCTCATCAGTGCGTAGAGCATACTGAGCTAGATGGACCAATGGCATCTGCCTCTGTATAAGGCAACTTCCTATGTTTGCATTATTCCCATCCACCCCTGGAATGTCTAATGAATGATTCAGATATAGAATAGCAGGTGACCTGCTGGGGATGGAACACCTCTGAGGCCTGGATTTGCCATTAATGTAAAGGTACTCCTGCATGCATTTCTTCCTGTTCATGCTCTCTGATATGCTCGCATAGCTGTGTTCTGGTTTTACTTTCTCTCTCTGTTGTCTTCCCACATTCTTTCTGTAAAATTGTTCCTTCCTTGGAGCAGAGATTTCTTTGTTTATTGTGGTTATGTCATAAAGCATTGTGCTATTGCCATCATAATAATGTATGGCTATTTCAAATTAGAGCTGATGATTGGACTGCTTTCTAGTAGCAAAGGCCATTTCATTACTTTAGAGCAAGGGTGCAGAACATTTTTTCAACCCAAGGACTACTTTATCTCAAGTCCAGCTTTCTTGGGACTGCATATCAGTGGGGGTGGAGCCAAAACAAAAATGGGTGGAGCCAAAGCCCGGTGGGTGGAGCTAAATCAGGCAGTGCTACCCAGCATGCTCTAAATCATATGCAGTACCCCTCACACATACACAATATACAGGATACATCTGTACTGTAGTATATGCTTACATAGTGTGACTGCATTCACATCTTACAGCATATGGGATGCACAGTTTTCTGTCATATTATGCTTTCATCTCAAATAGCCAACATGGCGCTCTTCAGACATTTTAACAACAACTCCCATCAGCCCCAGGCAATGTGGCCAATGGTAAGAGGTGTTGGGAATTTTAGGACAAAAAAACAGAGAGAGAGTACAATGTTAGCTACCCCACTCTAGTCAACAAGGCTGTTAGTGCCACTTGTAGGCACTGTCATCTGGAATAATGTATGGCTTTGACTCATTAGGCTTTTGACTTGGTGCAATTGTTTGGTAAAACAAGCAGCATTTTAGAAATAATTATTTGGTGAAACAATAGGCATTTTAGAATTAATCTGTGTGCCAGTCATTAACTATGTTAGAAAGGTAAAGGTAAAGGGACCCCTGACCATTAGGTCCAGTCGTGACCAACTCTGGGGTTGCGGCGCTCATTTCGCATTATTGGCTGAGGGAGCCGGCGTAAAGCTTCTGGGTCATGTGGCCAGCATGACTAAGCTGCTTCTGGCGAGCCAGAGCAGCGCCTGGAAACGCCGTTTACCTTCCCGCTTGGAGCGGTACCTATTTATCTACTTACACTTTGACGTACTTTCGAACTGCTAGGTTGGCAGGAGCTGGGACCGAGCAACAGGAGCTCACCCCACCACAGGGATTCGAACCGCTGACCTTCTGATCGACAAGCCCTAGGCTCAGTGGTTTAACCCACAGCGCCACCTGTGTCCTTATGTTAGAAAAGAGATCTGCAAAATACAATGGTAAAACAGCTGTTTTATTTAAAGTGGCATTTGAAGCTTTGTTGGAGTCAGTTTAAAAGGATGAATTGAGGAATGTTAGCATTTGCACAGAGCACTAGATTTATGAGGATGAGCTGTATTGATCCTAGGATTACACAACTTCTCTGGCCCCCAATATAGCCATGAAGTGCCTGGAAGCTCTCACTTATGTTTTAGACTAAGCACAGCTTGTGACATTGGAATTCAGACAAACTGTGGTTGGTTTTAACTATGGATAGTAGAAACAAGTCAACTTCAAACCATATGTTATGAAGCTGGCTTGTTTTCCGTAAGCTTACTAGGGGTTGTCCTCAACTCTAAAGTATGGTTCATCTAAAAGAGGCCAAGACGTCTCCTGTCTTATGGACACACTAGCAGAGAAGGGAGAAAGCATGTGAGCCTGGGGCTTGCTGCATGTAATGCTACATTATGGTTTAGTGTTGCATGTGAACTGGTTAAGTATCTCAGGATAACCTCAGTATCTCAGGTTTTTGATTGTTTTTCTGTTTGTCCTCTTGCAGTATAACCTGAATACAAGGTAGAAAACATTGTTGTTATTATTAGGTATTTCAAAGGTTGTGAAATTTTTGATGCTGGAGGAATTCTGTTCAAAGGGAACTGAACGTATCTTCACAAGTTCCTTTTTGCATAGTACGTGAGCCTCTTCAGGTGTGTTAGTCTGATTTAGAAAAACACCCAGAGGGGAGCAATGGGATTGACTGTGCACTAGCTCCATCCCATACCACACTCCATGAATTTGAGAAAACTGGGATTCTGAAACACATGGGGAGCCTCCATGAGTACAGATGACCCCCTACTTAGGATCATAAAAACAGAAGAAGTGCCCTGCTGGATTTGAATAGAGACCCATCTAGTTGAGCATCCTGTTTTCACAGTAGCCAGTCAGATCCCTATTCTGCCAGAATGGAGTGCAGCAGCGCTCTTCCCACTGGAGATTCCCAGCAACTGGCATGCAGAGGCAAAATGCCTCTGATAGTGAAAGTGGTGCAGAACCATCATGGCTTGTACTTCAGAAGTTTGCCTTTAAACTCATGAAGGGTGAAGGGAATCATGATGGGGGATAGACCTAGTGCAGTCATTCCCTTTGCCTGTCTTGCTTGTTTGCTTAACTTGGAAGGAGACTATCTGAAGAAGGCTATGGCTTGAAACGGTATATGATGATGATGATGATGATGATGATGATGATGATGATAATAGCAGCAGCAATTGTAATTTCTGATGACACTAAACAAACACCTGAGGTTATCAAGTCTGACATTTGTCCAGTTTCTATAAGGTTATATATCTATTTAAAACAAAGGATCTTAGGGACATTTTGCTTTTCTAAACCATACTTGAGAGGCTGTTGAGAACAGCAGATATCTCCATGTTATCCTGTTTACCAGGGTAAAGGAGGAAAATTCATAAGCAGTTTATTATAGTTGGTCTGCAAAGCAGATGTTGCATGCAGGCTGCCAGCATTTTGGCAAGAGTTCTCCTGATTCAAAAGCAAAACCGCACACAAAAATGTGTTGTGGTTTCTGCCACCCTCAGTTAAAAGTGCCCCCAAGGAATACTAGGAAATACTTCTCTGCCTGTTTGGGTTTTCCACCATGTTGGATGACTGTATCACGCTTCTTAAGATCATGGCAATTCTAGACCTTCTGCTGTTGTTGGCCATGTGGCTCATCAGAGCCTTATATTCCTAGAAACATTCCTTATGACCCACAAGGACAGGTTTTAACATGACAGTGGGGTCCCGTGCTTGCTATATGTTGCAGAATATAAGTCTGCATCATGATTAATCTAGATGGGTTTTTGTTGCATAAGTTGGATAAATAAATGAGGCTATAAAGAGTTTCCTAAAAATGGCTCCTACTTAACTCAGTAGGTTTTACTCCCAAGTAAACATGTAGGAACTAGGGACCTGCCCATACTGAGTTGGACCATTGGTCCATCTAGCTCAACATTGTCTATACTGACTAGTAGCACCTCTCCAGGTTTCAGGCAGGTAGACAGAGAGGCCACTTTTATCTAAATCTGACCTAGAACAATGGCAGAATTTTGGAGGATATGCAAAAAGGTAACCAGGCTGTCAACATATCTGCTTTACCACCACCACTGCTAATGATGAACTATTGGATAATGTTACAGAAGGGTTTAACAGTAATGTTAGCATGTGTTTCTTAGGACTGAGCTTCCTGCTTGTTGAAGCAGACTGTAATGTAGGTGTGGATTAGCTGGTAGCCCATGCCTTAAACCAGAAGGACAGTGTACAATTTGGATGTGCAACACTTTTGTAGTCAATCATAGCATTTTATAGTTGAGCAATGATCTTCTGTGGCAATTCAGGCAAATTTACAAATCTAGGCCATGTTAGCATTAGCACACCCTGAACGCTGACTCCTCTTTTCCATTCATTCAGTGACTCTGCCATTAATCCTTATCTTGTAAAGAGAGAAGAATGCAGTTATACTTTAAAGCTGTGAGTGTGTATAACAAATCATAGCCCTTTTATCTCTTGACATTTGGAGGGTTTACTATAACTCCTCACATGTGTCTCCTAGAAACAATGAGATTTATACTATGAAGCTCTGACCCCCCACCTAGTTTTGGTTAAGGTGGTCCTTGGCTGAAACCAAATTGCCTATAAATTGTTTTCACTTGTTTTATGTGGAATGGATCACACACACACACAGGAGAAAGATCTCTTAACTCAACACAGATCATGTTCTGTTTAAGGCAAGGCTAGTTCTCCTATTAGGAAAGCCTAATACGTATTCTTGTTTACAATCATTGGACCATGTGTGTAATTGATGGCACTTTTGAGTGGAAAACCCAGCCAGATGGGCGGGGTATAAATAATAAATTCTTATTATAAAGTTATTATTATTTGCCTTCAGCAGAAGAACAGGTTGGGTCATGGGCTGGATCAGCTCTTCCTATGAATATGTCTAAAGAGTTTCTTACACATTCCACAGAGGGAAACCTGGAAGGGCTCTGCAGCCAATTTCAGTTTTCTGATAAGTATACTATCTGATACATACGTATATGAAAGGGCAATGTGGCTCCTAGGGAAGAGCTGATCTCAGTGTCAAAGTATCCTCCCTGCATGCAGAAGGTCATAGGTTCAATCCCTGGCAGCTGCAGGTTAGGTTGGGAGAGAACCCTGCAGAGCTGCTGCCATTCGCTGAAACTGAGCTAGATGGACCAACAGGTCTGACTCAAGATAAGGTAGCTTCCTATGCCTTCAATTTCTTTTCTCATGCATATGTTTCCTGCATCCACGCTTTGCAGATTTGGTGCATTCTTATAATATCTTAGCGAAGAAATGTCAACTATGAACCTAAGCATCATTCCAAGTTTATGTACCATATGCTCATAAATGCAAGTGTTTGGGCTCAGTCATGCATACTTGATATCTCATTACTCAGTACATGGAATGTCTGAACTTTCTCCTTTGCACGGTTTTTGTATAGTGTCATGAAAGCTTTGTCTCTGATGGTGGCTCTTTTATACATGCAAGTCATCAGTTGATGCTGTGAGCACTGAAGGGTGATCATGCCCGTGAAAGCTTGCCTTGTAGCCGTGATGTTCCACAGTGGATTAAGACAGGGCTGAAGGCTGCATTTCATTGTAGCTATCCTTGGGGGGGGGGGCTCATGCCTGCATTGAGTGGGGCTAGTGCCAAGCTGGGATGGCTCAGTACAAAATGGGCAGAGTCATTTACAGTGCCTTTTTTTTCTCACCATGAAGTTGTCACAGTATGTGCCACAAGTTTTTAACTACAAAAAAGAGGTGTCGGTACTGCATGCCATTGAGTACCCCCTAAAAACCATTGGCTATATACATAAATAAACAGACAGGATACCTCAGTTGGGTAGAGCACAGTGCTGATAATGCTGAGGTTGCAGTTTCAATCCCTCTATAGCAGGGGTCAGCAAACTTTTTCAGCAGGGGGCTGATCCACTGTCCCTCAGACCTTGTGGGGGACCGGACTATATTTTGAAGGAAAAAAATGAACAAATTCCTATGCCCCACAAATAACCCAGAGATGCATTTTAAATAAAAGGACACATTCTACTCATGTAAAAACACACCATGGGCCGGACTGAGAAGGCGATTGGGCCGGATCCGGCCCCTGGGCCTTAGTTTGCCTACCCATGCTCTATAGAACAGCTGCACTAGATGATCCTCAGGGTCCCTTCCAGTTCTGTGATTCACGCACAAACATGCACATGCATTTGTAACACTCACACATAACAATCAAGCATCATAATGTAATTACATACAGTAATTAAAAATACAGGACAATGGGAACAATGGCAGATATTCCTGTCATTATTTTCAGTTAACTTGTCTGCCTTGATGTAATCTTGAAGCCCCAAGTGTTTTTTTAAATCTCTACTGAGAAGGAAAGTGCTTCATGAATGCTTGGTGGCTTCCAATTTTATATGCAGAGGATTCTCTTGCTTGTAGAAGAGAAAGTTGAAGTTATTTTGAATGTACAGAGTTCCATTTGAATTTCTGGATCCCAGCCATTGCAAGCTGCTTTACTACTTTAGACCTTGTTGGATTGCATGCCATCTATTTTTAAAAATCTGGTAGCTCCAGTCTGAATTTGCTTACAATGGCTTCCCACTAACACAGAGTCTGCGCCATTAATATGCTGCTGGTAACTTTCTGGCACATAATTCATAAGCTACTGCTCATATGAGTCATAAGCTACTGTATAAATGAGAGGCTAAGCAAATTGGAGGTGTCTCAGGCTCGGAAACATACCACATCCTGGAGGGCCAATCCAAATGATATATTTAAATTTAAGACAAAATATATGTAAGGGATTATATGCAAATTGAAATTTAATTAACATATATTTTATGGGTGGGCATGTTGCAACTTTGTTGTGGGCCTGTTGTTGTCTCAGGCAGCCTGATGCTGCCCAAATTGTACATACCCTGCAGGCCATGAGCTGTTGTTGTTAGTGTTTTGGTTAGGCTATCAAGCACATGATGGAAGCAACACTGGCACTTTTGGCACTGCCAGGTCAGTTGTGTAACCCTTGCTAAGGCACATTCTAAGTTAGAACTGGTTTTGTTGTTAAAAAAATCACAATGATCAGTTGTGTGGGAGTGAGTGATAAAAATAGGGTCAACTTAATTTCTCATTTTCTTTTCCAAATGGAACTTCTTTTTTATATATTTTATTATAATATATAAATATATTATTATATTTATTGACACATTTTAGGAAGAAAGAGGGCTTCTGTTTCAACCTAGTATCTTTAGCCAGGTGGCTCTTGATACAGTAGATACTCTTGATACGTAGATACAGATGTTACAAGGAACAGACCTTTTCTGGACTGATGCTCCAATCACTTTACTCCTTCCGTTGGCGCAGTCACTGCTCATTATCTGTTCACACACCAGGAGAAGTCTGCCCTGTTCACCCAAGCCATCACCCTCCATTAAGCTGATCTGCTGTTGCTGGTTCACATGTCTTTAGGCTGTTTATGCTTGATTTGCTCTTCTTGGTGTTTTATATTGTTTTCAATTGCACTTGTAAGCTGCCTTGAGGACTACAATGCTGGAAAGATGGGGTATAAAGCTTTTAAAATAAACATTTCCAAGATGTTAAAACTGGCAGCTCTTAATTACCGAGAAATTGAAAGCAGGCAGGCAAAGGATGAAAATGCTCAGCATTTTTGGCCTGTGTGTGTGAGGGTGGGAGCACATTTGAAATGTGGCTTCAGTGAAAGTTCTAATGGTCGGTTTGTCTCTGGAAACTCAACCCAGTTGATACAATACAGCTTGTGCAATGAGTCTGTGCAAGGGAGGAGTTCAGAAGATGGCTTTGAACCCCAGTTGAGCTGCTTCACCTCCACCCTGTAGGTGCTGACACTACTTCCACACCCTTTTGGTTTGCATTAAGTTACCTTTCCTTCACTTTTGGTATGCTTCAGATGGATAAGCGCTGCGGCTTTACATTAGCATTGCATACTGCTTTTGGTATGAAAAATCTGCTCTCACTTCCCAGTGACAGCAACCCTTAGAAGAAAAGGTGTCACCATTTGAACACATGACAGATGCTTTCCGAGTGGCACCTGTTGGGCCAGGTCACTTGCTTTCCTGTAAGACTGAAGGCATTCGACTCACTCGGAAAGTTGGAAGTGTCTGGAAGTTGCTGTCTGTGTGCTGCAACTTGGGGGATCGAAGGCCTGGATTTGGTGCTGCCATTTGTGGATTTAAATGGAAGACAAACCAAGAATGAAAATGAAAAAGAAATCTAAGTCATTTTCTTTTGATCGCCGAAGGGATTCGGTGAAAGTTAAGAGGCAGACTAAATCTCTCCGCTTTAAGTCTGCTACCTTGGAAACCTGTAAAAGACAAGGGAAAGACAGGCAGGTTGGTACAAGTTCATTTTGCATAGTTCCTAATCACATGATGTTAATACAGTTCTTAATTTTCATTTACTAGGTGCAGTTCTACTCAACCCCCCTCCCAATTGGTTGTCCTGCTTGCCCTTTTTCTTTTTTGCATGGTTTGTCTTTTTCCCATTTAGTGTAACTTTCCCTTAATATTGAGTCCCCAGATTTTGTTGGGCTACAACTCTCAGCACCCACAGCCCATGTGGCTGTCAGGGATGATGGGGGTCCAGCAACATGTGGGGATACCAGGTAGGTGAAGGCTGAGCTAGAGCAGCCTTGTTTGTTTTCCGAGGATTTTGTGAGAGGGTGAGATGTGAGCTTTTATCTGCTTTTTAAGAGCACTCTTGTGGATGATCATTACTCTGAACTAGATCCTTGGCTGTTTTGAAATCCAATTATTCAGGGTCTGGCTGTTTCCTCTGCTAATTACTTCTAGTCCCAACCAAACAGCAGTTCAAAACAGTCACAATCAGAAGTACCTTTCGGGGCACCTTCTGGTTTGGCTTTGCTGCTAGGGCTGGCAGGTCCTAATTTACATGTGTGTTTTGTGAAATGATTAAAGAATTTAGAAAGCTTAATGTTTGGCAGAGGTGTGTGCCCGGGTGTGTTTGTGTCACAGTGACCTTAAACTTTGCAAAGAAAGTTCATAAGTACTATGGGCAGAATGGCTCCTAGGAATTCAAATGTTAGGTTGTGTTAGGTTGTGTGGAGCTGAACAAACAGAAAAAAGTGCCCCTCGCCTGTTCCGGAGGGACCAGTTTTCTTTTACCTGTTCTTATCCTGCTTCTCTCCCTTAGGCACAGGCATTGGTAAGAGGTTTAAGGGAAATAAACACATGTTATAAACATATGGGGAAGCATAAATGGTGGGGAGTTACTCTTAGCAGAAGAAAAGCAAAGATAGGTGAGCAGATACAGGTAGCCATTACACAGGTGCATTGTGATGTTATTGTAGCATGTAAATGGGGTTTGTTGCATGTAAAACATATAAAATTAAAAATGCCAATATACTTACAGATAACCCAAATACCTACCTATTTTTTCCCCCTGAAGCTGATTTGTGACTCCCACAGTGAGCAGGTCTGAAGCAAACCTGAAGAAAGATTCTCAAAATCTACCTCTATGTGCCCACAAACTCATTAAAATGAAAGCTTTTTTTTGTCTTTCCTCCATTTTTACGTTTATTTAAGACATTTATATATTGTTTAATTCTCATTTTTAAGTGTTATACATAAAAACAAACCACAAAAGAAAGGGAGAGTAAAACAATATTTATCAGAAAACTGAACACTACTATAAAATGCCTGCTGGAAGAAGAAAAGCTTAGACACCCTCCTGGCTTAACTTCAGGCACAGGGAAGAAAGAGGCTGTCAACTTGCAGTCCACTGATGTATGTTTAAATGTGTTTCATTTCATTTGTAGATTGTGCTGCTTCCGTGCAGATTGCAGAGTAGTGTATGAACAGTAATATAAAATTCTAACAGCTTTGTCCTCTCACTCATCTCCCCAAAGACCAAAATGGAAAAGTAAGCCATCAGTTGGTGCCAGAAGATGAATATTGAAGAGAACAATCTTATTTCCGATGTGGGAGAGTTCCATAGGTCAAGTGCCACTGTAGAAAATATATGTCTGTTGACATTTCCCCATGCAGGGTCTTCCATGTGAATCTAAAGACAAGAGTTTGCCTACATTGAGAGAGGGGCTTCTTCAAGTATTTGGGTCCCCAGCTGGAAATACCATACTGCAGACTTGCCAAGGGATTCATGTCCACTGCAGCTTGTTCATAATCTTTTAGCACAATCTCATAGAGTGCTTTGGAATAATTCATTCATGAGTGTACTGTAGCATGGATAACTGTGATTAGGCTGTCCTGGTCCAGGAAAAACTTTAGCTGACAGACCAGAGCTGTGCATAGACACTGCTAGCTACTGATGTCACTCAAACTTGCAGTGAGAGTTTGGAATCCAAGAGTACCACTAGTGAAACAGCTCCTGGTTGCACCCTGACTAGTTCTACCCTAACTCGTTCCCAGTTGTGGGAACCAACTACCATCAGTGCTCCCATCTTGCTCATTACTGCCTTGGTGCAGTGATTCAGCACCTGTGCAGTTTTACCTTACTCAGATGGGATAAAGAGATAGAACCTAGTGTCATAGAATCATAAAATTGCAGAGTTAGAAGAGCCCCAAGTGTTATCTGGTCCAACCCTCTGCAAATAGGAATCTCAACTAGATCATATCCAACCTCAGCTTAAAAACCTCCAAGGAAGGAGAGTCCATCACCTCTTGTGGGAGTCTGTTCCACTCTTGAACAGATCTTACTGCCAGAAAGATCTTCCTGATATTTAGTCGGAATCTCCTTTCACTTGAATCCATTGGTTTGGGTCCTAGCCTTCGGAGCAGGAGAAAACAAGTTTGTTCCATCCTATACGTGACAGCCCTTTAAATGTTTGACCATGACTATCTTATCTCCTCTCAGTCTCAGACTAAACATACTCAGTTCCCTCAACAATTCCTCATAAGGCTTGATCATCTTGGTTGCCTTCCTCTGCACACATTCCAGCTTGTCAATATCCTTCTTCAATTGTGGTGCGGTCGCCCAGAACTGGACACAGTACTCCAGGTGTTGCCTGACCAAGAGAGAATAGAGCGGAACTATTACTTCCTTTAATCAGGACTGCATCTCACTGTTGACTAATGTTGAACGGTTGGTCAACTGTGATCCCTAGATCCTTTTCACACGTACTTCCGACAAGCCTGGTGTTCCCCATCTTATATTTGTGCAGCTGGTTCTTCCTGCCTAAGGGTAGAACCTGACATTTGTCCCTATTGGAATTCATTTTATTAGTTAGGACCCAGTTCTCTAATATTGGGCCCAGTTCATCTTGAATCTTGTTTCTGTATTCAGCGGCATTGGTTGCTTCTCCTGTGTTTGGCGTGACCTGCAAATTAGATGAGCATCCCCTTAATATCTCTGTCCAAGTTGTTTATAAAGATGTTGAACAGCAATGGGAGCAATATAGAATCCTGCGGCACCCCATTTGTTGCTTTTTTCCAGAATGTCAAGGGACCAATAGTGAGCATCCTTTGTCATCTGCATATTGGTGATGCCAAGCCCCAAATGCCCAGATGACCTGCCCCAGAATCATCACATAGGTTTCTGCTTTATAAGATCATTAAATCCAGAGTCAAAAATTACTACACACTGCACCAAATGTGTTAATGCGAGGAAGCAGCTGTAAGGCAGAGTAGTAGGCTAGACGTCCATGCAAAGGTTGCTGCTAGGAGGCACATAAGATCAAGACAGGTCTTGCATTTAAGAGTGGAATATTGATTTATTAACAATAGGAACAACTCCTTTACAGGCTCATGGGTGTTTCTACTGTACTGTATACTACATTATTTGGATGAGTGCCACAGACAGTGCCTGACCTCTAGTGGCCAGTGGAAATAGTAGTTGAAATACAATATTGTTTTCATTGTGTTGTACAAATCACACACTTTGAATCCCAACAATGTTTTCTGACCAGACTACATTTGCCTGATTAAAATTATTATTTCCTCCATAGTTTGAGGCAAAAATTGCCAATCACATGTTTAATTTTTTCCCCATTTGTGAAGGATTTAAAAAACAAAACAAAGCCAACAACTGGGAATCATTGGATCCTTCTTTTGAGACTGTAATTGGGATGGGGAAACTTTTTCCAGCCTGAGAGCCTTATTCCCTCCTTGGCAACCTTCCAGGGGCCACATACCAGTGAGAGGCAAGCCCAGAAGCAAAAATTGAGTGGGCGAACTAATGTAAACCTTTGCTTTGTACAATAAGCCACACTATTCAGAGTTTTCTGCACATTATATCTCTCCATCCTCTATCCAGAGAAGCAAGAGGAACTATTACAGTTTCCAAACACATTCTAGCCAAGCAAAAGTGCTTGTGAACATTGTATTATTTAGAAACCAGACTGTGGTTTCAAAGCCCTGAAACCTTCCTGAGATGAAGAAGTGTATGTTTTTTGTTCTGGTTTTTAGTAAAGTTGTATAATGTTGCTGTTGTTTCAGCAGCATTTGCCAGATATGTGCTTTTTTGGGATGTTATCCTGTGATTTATTTGTAATATCTTATTTTGTTACTCTATCTATTGGCCTTTTAAAGAATAAAACAGTAAATCTGTCCATCTCTCTCTCTCTCTCTCTCTCTCTCTCTCTCTCTCTCTCTCTCTCTCTCTCTCTCTCTCTCTGTGTGTGTGTGTGTGTGTATGGGAGTATACAAAGTATTCTGGGCCATTAGTTGCATGTGTAACATGCATCCATGTAGACAGGGAGGGGCAGACACAAATCTAGACTATGTGCTCAGGCATTCTGATCCCCATTAAGTACCCTAGAACATGCTGGGAGCTCAAGGAGAGACTGGGTCCACTAAACTCTATGACAATCCAGTTGTCCATAAATATGGCAACTCTGCTAGTATGGATTGTGCCTTTAACTTTATTTAGATTTTTCTTTTCTGCATAGCAGCCAAAGCTTTGCACCAGGCTACAGACGCAGTAGGGTTTCATGCTGGGGCAGTCAGTCAATTTGCAACGGGCACTCAATCCCATGTGCTGCATCTGGCTGTGATCCTACAGAAATGGAGAGTGCAACACGGAAAGAGAGCTTGTCTTTACTATTTGTTGTTTGCACATGGGGAAGCTAAGAGAGAAGGCCAGTTCCCAAAGGTCCAAGGATTCTATGATTCTGCAGCTGATGTGGAATTTAAATTCCTTTCTGTAAATTTCAAGTTCCAGAGAATCTAAGAAGCAGAGACCACTCAAGATAGGGGGTTGGGAACCTCTGGCCTTCTGGATACTGTTGGACCCAAAGTCCTGTCAGTCCCAGCCAGAATGGCCAGTGATCAGGGATGATAGGAATTGTAGCCTAAAAACATCTGGAGGGTCATGGGTTTCCCACCTTACTTAAGGAGCATACCAGAGTTACACTGAAAATAATGTGTAATAGAAATAACGTGCCATCAACTTTGAATTGAAAACAATGTTACGAGCTGATTTAGATCATAAACAAGTTTCATGCTTGTTTCCTGGGGTTTGGGGTGAAGGTGTATGCAGGCCTGATAGTGTGGCATGCTTTTTACCGCAGGATTGTTTCTAATACTTCATAACAAAGTGACCATTCTGCTGTACTTTAAAAATCAACTTGTGCTTCTTGACGTGTCTGTTTCTCCCCTTTTTTTGGTGAGACCATTCTCTTTGCTTGGACCATAGATGGATTACAACGGTACTGTATTAAGTTTCAGGGCAGTCATTCCTGATTTAATAGGAACATAGGGTGCTGCCTTATCCCATGTCAGGCCACAGTAGCTCAGTATAGTCTACACACTGACTGGCAGCATCTTCACCAGGATTTCAAACAGGAGACTTTCCAGCCCTGCCTGAAGATGCTGTGGATTGAAACTAGAAGCTTCTGCATGCAAGGCAGATGCTCTACCACTGAACTGTGGCTCTGCGATATGTATGTTTCCCCCCCCTTGATTTGTGGACTGTAATTTTCACTGACAGTCTTAGTGGCTTTTAGAAGAACAAGTGTCGGCAAGCAACATCCCTTCCAACAGATGCTGCCTCATCTGACTATAGCCTAATGACTGCAGCATCTGGCAGAACTGAGGATACAGTAAATCCTAATGGTGTTTCATCTATTATTTAAAATAGATTGGGAGAAAAGGCAAAGGCAGCTGTGCCATACTCTGCATTGCTTTGCTGTCTAATGCCTTAGAAGGGATGTATTAATTTTACAGCACTGTTCATTTGTGGAACTGGGGTGTCTTGCGCCTGTTGACCCTTTTATGGGAAACTGCATGTGAATGGCATGCTGTGGTATGGATCTTTTCATCAGTTTCAGGAGGCTACTTCACCTTTGTATGACCTGCACTACAATTTCCATAGAGACTGAATTATTGCTGTAGGTGTTCCCCCCGCTTTTTTGCATTGGGTAAGTAGCGGGCACCTTAAACCTGTCACAGACTGGTTCCTTGATTCTGGTTTCTGGAGAGTTGCTGCAAGTCAGTGTAGACAATACTGGAGAAATGGTCTGACTTGGTAAAAGGTAACTTCCTTTGTGTCTTATAAATACAATACAGAACACAACATTTATAAAACAGAAAGCCCATGTGAGGGAGGACATATAAATCATTAGAGCCTGACATTTTCCCATAAAAAATGATTTGATTTATAAGTATCCTTCATGTTGTCAAAATGTATTTTCTCCAAAATGTTCCCTTTTTAATTTAACACACATTTCCTATGCTACAAAGTAAGCTGCCAAATAAAGGACATCTCTCTTTAGCAAAGAGCCCTGAAAGAACGTTGACAAATAATACCCTAGCATTAGTAATTCAATTATTGGGCTCCAATAGATTCAATAACAGGGAATGCAGATGTAATTTTGAGACATCAGTCTTTTTCTATCAGTCCTCTGCACCTGTTTGTTTTTGTACAGTGCTGTTAAGTATTGACAAATTGTTTTATAGACATTGATGTATGTTGCCCCTGTGAAAATATTACTGTAGCATACATTGCCTTTCTCAAATCCAATATGGTTTTCTGAGCCACAGAAAATGTTCTTCCTCATTGGAGGGAAAGAGGTTGCTGTTCCTCGACAGCACACATCAAGTTCTGAAGTACATGTGAATGTACATGGCCTCTCATTCTGTTTTATTGATGAAATAAGCTATATTGCTGTCATGTCATGGCCTGATGCAAAATCTCACAGAGAAGCGGGCAAGGCTAGTCAGAAGTTGCAGGATGACAGATAGCTTTGAGTGAGTGAGTTGGTCCAACAAAAGACTGAGAGCAAACTGAGCCTTTTGAAGCTCCTGCTCTCAGACTATGTCTTTCAGGCTGCCCACCCACCCACCCCAGGCCATGCCTTGTGATGCTTAAAGAGCCAACCCTTCTGCCTGAAGATGGGCATTCCTCTGTTATCTAGTCACTTGCCTCATGCGCTCCCTGCACACAAGAGACTAGCTGAGGCTCTGTGCTCTGGCCCTACAGATACAGGAGGTTCTTATGGAGGCTCATGTTACTCAGCTTCATTTGTTTCCTGCCCTGAAGCAGCAGACCCAGAACCTTGTGCCTTCTTTGGCTCCACAGCTGGAAAGTCTGCAGCCACTGACTCTGAGGTCATAGCAATTAAGTTGCATTGTGTGCTCAGTGGCTGAATTCATCCTGGGGGTTTTGGATGCTTATTTCTGGTCTCAAGGAACTTGAGAATTTATTCTTTGATAGTTTTTTTATGACCATGAAGACAGGAGCGTTAGGACATTTGTCTGTGTATTATCCCAGTTAATTAGTATGAAGGTCTGCATGTTCCACTGAAGTAGCTATGTTAGACTTTTGCATCAATAGAGTCTACAATGTGCTAGTATTTTAAAGTGTGTGTTATGAAACTGGCATTTATTCTGAATGGTGCAGTTCAAGTTTTATCTGGCTATGATAGCCTTATTACAATAATGTGTTAGTTAAACAGTTATTGGTTATGTTATACGTAATATTTTTTTCTAAGTTGCTCTGGATACTTGTAAAAAGAGCAGATATACATAATAAATAACAGCAAAATAACAGAATAGATTATGAAAATTGAGAGTAGGGGATTCTCATTCATTTTAGGACTCTGTTTATGCTGCAAATTTTAACTTAATATGGCAGAACATCCCTGCAGGGTTCCAACTTGCCTTGCATTCTGAAGAATTTATCTAGTAGCTTGGAGGTTCTCAAACTGTGGTCCACAAAGTTCATTCTGGTGATCCATGATGTGTCTGTGAAGAACAGGGGCAGCAGCAGCTATTCTGTAATTTTAAGAAGCTCTTGGTCCACCTGAAAGGTGAGCAGGATGGACCAGAAGTTAAGGGGACATGAAGCAACTTGAAAGGAAGGGAAAGAATTAGGAGGAAGAGATGATGATGATGATGATGATGATAGAAGCAATAAAAATACAATTAAAACCCATACAACATCTAGCACAATCACTACAAATGACAGGGGAAAAAATCAATAAGTGGCACACCAAGATGTTAAGGAATTTTCAAGTGGCCCTCACAGAAAATGGTTTGGGAACTGCTTGTGGTAGGTTGTTATTTGCAGTTTTAGCTCATGTGTAAGCACCCTGACTGAAATTCACCCAGTAGATTTATAAAACTCAAAACACAGTTACTGCTGTACTCAGCATAAATGGATTGATGTACAGATTAAAGCTGAACATGTGAAATGCAAACAAAACAAAGCAACAAATATCAATGGTGTAGTGATTGCATTAAAACATCAGTCAAAATTGAGTAAAGCAGCCAATGCAACATTAAATGGAGAATATTTCCCCCCCTAAATAAAAATGTCTTCCTTTAGATGGCGAAATGCAGCCAGAATTGGTAATTGAAGGGCAGGGCCTGATCAGCTTTGGAATTTCATTCGTAGTGTGTGTTGCTCAATGTGTACAATTGTGTGTTTTTAAACAAAATAAAACAAAAATACTGCCTATTATCCAGTGTTAACGTAAAGAACCATGTACTTTGCTTAAAATGCACTTAAATGTTCTTTACATCACAACAACAACACACATTCTAGTAGTTTTTTGTGTGGCTGGTTATAGTTGATAAGTTTGCCATCCAGAATTCCTTTAGAGACAGCTTCTCAGTCTGTGAATGTTTTTAGGAAAGGTTTGTGTTTATGTGAGTGTAATAGTGAAGAAAGCCATTCAACAGAGATGAATGCATCAATAGGAAACTTTATGGGAAGCCAAAACTTTGCTGTTCAATGGACTTTTCTCTTTTAAAGAGCAGTGACATGTGGGAGAAGTTGGCATGGGAACGGTACAGCAGTGTCAAGCGAGAATTTTGCAGACGTATGTCAGGGATTGGAGTATGAGAGGGAAAAACACAGGCTACTCAAGCTTGATCTGTGGGGAACTGCAGTTGGTGCTTTCCTTGTGAGCATAGCAAAAAAAAATGCAAAAGAAAAAAAAGTCAAGGTAGTAAATAAACATGATATCCACATATAACATAGATATGAAAGAATTTAAGAACCACAAAAATGTTTGCTTATTATTGTACAATCTTATAAAATTTCACAAAACCTAATATTTCTTACTTTCAAAATAATTTCTTTTGGTACAGTGGCTTTTTACTGACCATCTCAGTAGGTATCCATATAAATTTTTATTTATTTATTTATTTATTTTGCACCCCCTTGGCTTGGTGCCCTGTGTGGGGAAACAGCCCATACCACCCTAAATCCAGCGCTGGCAGTGTTCAGAGTGGTTTGGAGCACATTTTCCCTCTTTTTCTCAATTTCAAACCAAGAAATCGTCATTTTCAGCTCATTGTTCTATTAATTTACCTTTCCCCCCTAATAATCTTAGTAATCCTTACAACAGGCCTGTAAATGAGGACAGATCATTATCCCAATATTGCACACAGGGAGAGTGGTGTTTGTGGCTGTGTGTGTGTCCTGCCTTCTAATTCATAGTACTAATGAATTTAGTACAGGCAGCTACTGTTTTGTGCAACGGTTGTGTTCCTGGCCCCTATGTACATGGCAGAGTGTGTGTAAGCCTGCTTTGTCCATTCTGCCCTTAACCCGGCCTCTTCTAGGGCCAGCGTGATGCAAGCTTGCGATGCATGTGTGCACCGTCGCGCATCAATTGGACACACATAAAACGGGTGTTGCCTGTAGTTAGGGCTGCCATACGTCTGGAATTTCCCAGGCATAACCAGGACTTCAAGTGTAAAAACACCACCTGGGCAGGTTTCTTAAATTTTGCAAAATGTCTAGGTTTTGATGGCAGCACCATGGCAACAGCGGTGATGAGATGGAAGCCCGCAGGGTCTACGCCCCATCACCTTCCTGGCTCGTTTGCTCACCTTTTCCTCTTCTGAGGCTGTAGCTCGGTGGGCAGGGCCACGATTTCTATGGCCGCCAAGACCATTTGCCAGCCACTGGAGGGGGGGGGGGAAGGGGAAGGCACAGGAAAGAACCCCATCTCTCGCTTGTTCAAAATCCTTGCAAAAGAGAAAGAAATAATCTGGCCAGCACTCCCCACCCCATCACCGTCAAACTGAGAGGATCTTCCAACACACTGTCCCCATTCCCCTGCTTAAAATGTAAAAAATGCATCTGTGAGGGATATTTTCCTTAGTAGAAAAGTGTGGTGGTGGTTGGGAGGAGTCTCTCTGTGTGTGCATTTGCTGGACTGCTTTGCAAGCAGCATTCGCAGGCAGAGAGAGCATGGAACCTGCGGGCTGCTTTGGGTCACTCCTGCCTCCCAGCTGGGCAAGGCGGTGGCAAGCCAGCATCATCATCACAACAGAGCCCTTGCTTCAGGGCTCTCTGATGCAGATGCTTCATTGATGGGAGCCTAACGCAGCTCCCACCCCGTCTGCCGGAGGCATGGTGGGAGCTCCTTTAAACTTCTAGGTTGAGTGGCGGGCAACTGCGCACCCCTCAATGGAGAAGTGTGACAGACCCCACACCTCCCCAGTTGAGCCAGAGATGGGGGTGGGGGCTCTGTTAGACATTCCCCCCCCTGTGGCACCCTCTATTTTGGTCTTCAAGATATGGCAACCCTAACACTGTAGTGATTTAATAATGAGTCATAGTACTAATGAATTTAAGGTCCCCAAGTGAATTCATTGCAGAAGCAAAGCAACATTTGAGCCAGGGGTTTAAATGTACATTGTCCCGACTGTGACAAATTCTAAAAGGGAATAATCTACACTTTGGTAGCTGTGCTCTGACCATTGCTGTTAGGCATTTACAGATTTCATTCCCTTTTAATGTGTGTGATTCTTAAAACCCCAGCAGCTTGTGATCATTTGGAGGTTTAATTTAACCCTGGAAAGC
Source organism: Zootoca vivipara (assembly GCF_963506605.1). Taxonomy (NCBI): domain Eukaryota; kingdom Metazoa; phylum Chordata; class Lepidosauria; order Squamata; family Lacertidae; genus Zootoca; species Zootoca vivipara. Next base: position 42,182,985 of record NC_083287.1, on the reverse strand, counting down.
ATCTGTTGGGCTGGTCTGGTCACTCTAGCATATGAGCTGGTAGTTAAGGAAAAGGCTGTTACAGTTAGTTCTGTACAAGTGAACATGGTGGGATTTTGCCGGTGGCCATCATTCAGACAAGAGATAATTACATCTTCAATTACACACTTTACACGAACCTCCCCTGTGTGCCTTAAAGCTTATACAGACAGCCGACTAACATGCCTGTGGTCTTTAGTTCTTGTTTTAGCTTGCCCTTTTCCAATTAGTTCACAATTCCAAATATCAGGGAAGGGGGCAAGTAGATAGAAGAAAAATTGTCCTCCATTTAATAAATGAGCTGGAGTAGGGTATTATTAATTTAATGGCATTAAATCAATAGCAGCATGCCAGTCTCTTTTGATTTGGTAGTCTGAGGTTGGTATTGTGCTGACCTGACAAATGAATAGAAATGATCACTTGATGGTTTGGTCTTAGTTCCTGGTGGAGTGTTGTTGATCCTGTCTTATTAGTTGCCAAATGATTGCTAATTAGTGATAATGAATTATTCACTTTATTCCTTGAAGATGTGCATTGGCTTTGAATAAACAGTGTTACGTTGGAAGAGTAGACCCCAAGAAAGATGGACAACTCCTTCATGAAAGGCCTTATAGCACAATTAGGTCAGTATCCTGCAGCTTCTCTCCTTCACTAGTTTTTTTAATGCTGCTTGAAGAAGGATTGCATAGAAAATTTGCAGCCTGTCAACAACTGTTTTAGTGAACACACAATCAGAATCCATTTTGGATGTTGTTATACTTCAGGATTCTCCTGTTGAAGGCAGTTTTCCTCTCTTGATTTTTTGATTTTCAAATAATTATGCCCTTTTAGTGTGAAATTCAGTGCCTCAAGGTTAGTCTTAAAATAAATAAATTATAATTATAACTTATTCATAACTTACAAATTATAAGAACAAGTGTGGGGTGCTGGTTAGAATGTTGGAGTAGGAACTGGGAAACCAGAATTAAAAATCCCCACTCAGCCATAAAGCTCACTGGGTGACCTTCGGCCAGTCACTCACTCTGAGCTTAAGATAAAGGTAAAGGGACCCCTGACCATTAGGTCCAGTCGTGACCGACTCTGGGGTTGCGGCGCTCATCTCGCATTATTGGCTGAGGGAGCTGGTGTATAGCTTCCAGGTCATGTGGCCAGCATGACAAAGCCACTTCTGGCAAACCAGAGCAGCGCACGGAAACGCCGTTTACCTTCCTGCTGTAGTGGTACCTATTTATCTACTTGCACTTTGATGTGCTTTCGAACTGCTAGGTTGGCAGGAGCTGGGACTGAGCAACGGGAGCTCACCCTGTCGCAGGGATTCGAACCGCTGACCTTCTGATCAGCAAGCCCTAGGCTCTGTGGTTTAACCCACAGCGCCACCTGTGTCCCTCACTCTGAGCTTAACCTACTTCAAAGGGTTGTTGTGAGGATAAAATGGAGAGGGGAAAAAACTATGCATGCCACCTTGAGCTCTCTGTTATAGATTTGAAGTTTAGAAAGCTGTATCTCATTAACAGTTTTGAAATGGAAGAAAAGATACTGTACACAGTTTTCTATGTGATCAAGGGGCACAGCCATAATACCTAGAATTGTGTCTGAGTCGGATATGACTAAACAACAACAACAAAAGCCTGAAGTATTATTATTTAAAACAGTAACTACCAAAGCTATTAGATACATTGGCACAGCTTCAGATGCCATAAAGCTGGGTCAACAGTGTGGTGCCCATGGACTCGCTGGCACTCTTGAGGACTTCTCTGTGTTGCAGAGTATGTTTCATGTCATCATATTGAAGACAAGCGCAGCTGTAAATGTTAAACTGGTTATTCTCACTTTCTGTTTGTCTGCCTATCGGGTGTGGGTTAGCAGGCAGAAACATCCAGATGGGATTGTGCTCGTGGTATTATCAGATGTGTGCACAAGTGCAAAAAGATTGGCATCCTCTGTCTTAGAGTCATGTGGCAGATAAATATAAGTGAGATTGTATTATTTATATAAAATGTGTCTTGTAAGGTTCATCATCATCATCATCATCATCATCATCATCATCATCATAGTCCTTATAAATATTATTAAAAGTTGGAGGTGGTTTTGTTGCAGTATATTTCCCATTATGCACTCATGCATACATAAGCCTGGCCGTCTTGCAATTTTTATGTGGCATCTGTTTTCCAGTCAGCAAACATTGCCAAGGCCTTCAAAACAGATAGTGGCTAGGCCAACAGGGAGTTGCTTAGGCCATTTCACACATTCTCCTGCAGACATGTTGTTGTTCTTAATGCGTGTGTGCATAATTAATGGAAGTATCTACCCAAGAAAGACATGAACAGGTCATTTTTACCAGATGGTTAATTATTACAGTTAAAAGATTTGGAAATACCTAGCGTGCCCTTTTGGAAAGCATAACAAAACCCAAATCGCCTTTGATTTTGATGGATCGCTTCTATTGTGTTAAAATGATGATTAAAATTATTACTCACACCTAGGAAAAACATTGATTAATCTTCGTGATGGCTTTATCAGACAGGTAATAATTACGCTATGCTGGAAATGCTGTGTGTGCGCACACACACATTTGCATTTATGTGCTGGTTGACTCTGTCGCGGGTCCAGGCTTTAATTAAAATATTTCAGAAATCAGGAAATGTCTCCTTCTGTAATTATAGCTTCAGTAGCAGCATTTCACATGGAAATCAGTCATATGAAAATGCGTAACACTGCAGCTGGTAAATTTGTTTGAAAACGATTATATATAAAACAAGTGCCTTTCTCTTACCAGCAGCAGAGAAACCAGTTCAGAATGTGAAGCTGCCTGGATAGAAAATATTATATAATGAGAAGTCTTATAGCCATTTCAGAGAGTTCTGCAGACTTAGATCATTGAGCTTGCACTGGCAAACTTAAATGTGACTTCCTTCTGATTGTTTGTCATTTGAGTGTTCTCCTCAGAGTAAGAAAACATTGTTTTTGTTTTCCTGTATATGTTAGAATTTCCTCCCTCACTCTCCCATCTGGCTCCGTTTTACTCAGATCTTTGAATTTCTTCCAAATAGTCCACAGTTCTGTTCAGCATACTGCATTAAATGTGATGCCAATAGCCACCTCTAGTGTTCAATCTCTTAAACTACAATAGAATATGCCTTTGCAAAGCAAGCATCCATAATTATAATACGATAATATTGGTGATTCCACTAATAATATAATGCTTCCAGGTTAATGGATTTTACTTTTGTAATGAGTTCTGCTTCTTGCTCAACTAGACCAGGATTTCTACAAGTCTTTAAAAAAATCATTTTTAGGAAGTGTTGCTTTAATAGACAGTTCATAGGTTAAAGGCAGATACTTATTTGTTAAAGATCTGGAATGGAGGCTTTAGCGCAAAGTGAGTGCTAAAGCTCAGAAAACTGAGAATTCTGTGCTTCGGCTGTACAGTTCCTCTTTCAGTTGCATGGACCATTATTTAATAATGTGAATGAAAACTGAAAGGCACATACATCTTTCCAAGGAATGGATGAGCTGTTTTATGACAAGCAATCATTGCATTAGTAAAATATGCCCAGAGATGGAATGCCACATTTAAACATGCTGCCTCCATGCCATCACAATATATGTCTTACCTTTCTGGGGAAAGAGCTGCACCTCAGTGGTAGAACATCTGCTTTGCATGCACAAAACTCAAATTCAATCCCTGGAATTTTCAGGGCGGCCTGGGAATGTCTCCTGTCTGAAAGCTGTTGCCACTCAATATACAGTGGTGCCTCGCAAGACGAATTTAATTCATTCCGCGAGTCATTTCGTTTTGCGAAAAATTCGTCTTGCGAATCATGGTTTCCCATAGGAATGCATTGAAATTTCTTTTTTTGCCCTTAGGAACGCATTAATTAAATTTCAATGCATTCCTATGGGAAACCGTGATTCGCAAGACGAATTTTTCGCAAAACGAATTTGTCTTGCGATTCACCATCAGATCGCAAGACGCATTTGTCTTGCGAAAAATTCATCTTGCAGGACATTCGTCTTGCAAGGTACCACTGTAATTATACTGAGCTAGAAGGACCTATGGCCTGACTCGATATAAGGCTGATTCCCCATGTTAATTAGCAAGCCAGCAACTTAAGCTAGCTTTGCACTGACACACAGCCCTAGCCCAGTGGTCAATAATGATACCAGCTGGTTTGCCAGTACAGCACCAAGTACTTGTGCTTACAAACTCCGAGAGCTGCCATGCCTGCAAGGTTCCTCCATATGCTAATCAGCTAAATATTGATGCCATCCTGGAAATATTTTTGTTTTAGTTCAAGGTTAGGGTACAAAGCCCATTTTATTCATCTCTCTCCTCAGTTTTAAGCTGTTAAATTAGGTTAGTTTATTTGCATTCTTTTGTACAATGTTGTAGTAACTGATTGTGGCGATCACACAGGGTCCCCGGACATTTGACGGTCAATTGATCCCTGTGCCACCACGGTAACTCGCTGCCACCAACCAGGTGCTTCCTGGTAATCACTGAGTCCAGTCATAAATTTTGAAAGTGAACACAAACTTCAGTTTATTTATTAAAGATTAACAAGCGTATGGTTTCAAAGATGGTATTCAGTCAATATATTTTCTTTAGTTCCTATACCTTCCTATACCTTCCACCCTCAAGTTCACAAACAAACAAACCTCCTCCCAGTTTCCAACCAAAACTGCCTAGGTTCTTATCTGATCCTCACAGATGCTGACTGTCTCTGACTCAGGTTTGCTTTCTTTCACACAGACTAAACCAACCCACAGACTCCCCTCTCAGAACTCTCAACTCCCCCACAGCTCAACTACAACTCAACTCTCAACTCTTCTCTCTCACCCCAGGGCTTATCTTATACCCTATCTGACGCCCCCCCCCTGGGTTCTCATTGGGTAGACACTTAACTCATTCACTCTCACACAGGGCTCACATCACTAGCATCCTAGTGCAAACACCACACTGATATTTTTTGTATTTACTTGTAGACTTACTGTTTAGTGAGCAACTCTGGGGACAATTTTGTGGAAAGGGGGCATACAAATAAACAGAAGGATGAATGGATGGTTAAGATACTTTCCTACTCCTTTCTTCTACCTGCCCTTTTGGTCCTGATCAATTATTGGGAAATTGTACAGGAACATCAGGTGTGTCCTATGCTGTCGGAGTTTTGAATAGTTGGCAAAGAAGTGAACAGCTGAAAGTACTAAACTCTAAAACGGTAAAATTCAGCAGTATATTATGTGAGGAAGAGTTTCTTTGCTTTTCAGTAGCATATTCATTCTCCATTATGTTGGCTAGAGCTCCATCTTTTGCCCACAGGCAGCAAATGCACCCCAAAGTTGAAGGACGTAGGTGTGACTTGGTCCTCCTCAACTCAAGTCCATCTCCTACTTTTATCCGAGGCAGTTTGGCTTATCTCTTCTTCCTTGCTGTTTTCTTGAGGTTTTTTCCCTGTTGTGTTCCTTCCTTCCTCTTCCCATCCTCCAAGAAGGTCTTCTTATCTTTTCTCTGTCTTCCCCCTGTCTAAAGTTTGGTGCAGCTGGAATTGTTTTTCACCACCATCATGCAAAAAGAGTCCCTAGCACTTGTTGTTCAGAGGTATACTGCCTCGGTCTATCAAAGTTCTACCGTATTTAGCTTTGGCATGTAGACATATATCCACATACATATATACACATAGCTAACCGGTCATTGCCGCATCTTATGGTAGTGACATCTAACCATTTTGGGTGGTAAAGAGGTTTGGCCAAATCAGTGTCTCACGCCACTTGGAAATCCGCTTGTGACTGAATTCTGAGGGTTGAGACTGCATTTTTTAAAGCTGTTTCCCATCATTATTTAGAAAAAGAATGAGAGGTGTGGATCATTCTGAGACTTAGTGTTTCTTCACAGAATGCCTCACCTCATCAACTACTTGCATCAAGACTGTCAGGGAGGTTGCTGGCTACCCTCGAGCAACGACACTCCAAACCAGGCATCCCCAAACTGTGGCCCTCCGGATGTTTTGGCCTACAACTCCCATGATCCGTAGCTAACAGGACCAGTGGTCGGGGAAGATGGGAATTGTATTCCAAAACATCTGGAGGGCCGAAGTTTGGGGATGCCTGCTCCAAACCATCTTGTCTTTAAGACTTTTATTGTGAATATTATTTCCAGTGCAATAGCTTCATGAAAACATGTCTACTCAGTATCATCAGATTCTCCCAATGGCGCTTTTCGGCTCCTCCCCCAGCAGAGTAGTTTGGGGACCCCAAATCTCTGCCGCCTGTGTTTGCAAGCCGCTGATCGCCTCAGTTCCGGGATGAATTGGAAAGGACGCTCCTCTGATGTTTCCCCGCTAGAAACCTCTGCTGGCCCCTCCTCCCTTGCTGGTATCACGGACTGTAGGCAGTGCTCCTGTATGCTTCCTGAGCCCTGCTCATTTCCTTCCTGTCTCCTGCCCCTCCGCTGTTGTCAGAGCTGTCTGAAGAACTGGATTTGATGAGGGGTGGCTGTTCCCTGTAAGCCCACCTCCTTACAAAGACATTAGGAAAAAATCTTCCAGATCTGAAGGTTGTGACTTCCAGGACACTGTGAGCCTGGAAGTGTGAGTTCAATATGTACTTAATTCTGGCTTTGTTCAAAGAAACCTCTTTTTTCATTCCTTTTTATTTGCTTTCTTCTGTGAACACGGCAACTACAGAATCCAGATGCTCTCCTGCCGAGGGATGCTGTTTTCTAGCCTCACGGCTCTCTGGCACACACCCCCAGGCTTCTGTTGTGCTGTAAGTGTGCCAAATTCTCAGACTTTTTCAGTTGTTGTGTTGTCTGGATGCAGTTTACTTGTGATCAACCCCCTCTGGATTCTTCTGATGTATGCCGTTTTACAGGTTGTGAATAAAGCCTTGACACAAATTGCCCCATGAGGATGGTGTGTAGCCTTTTTGCTTACTAGAAAGATGGATGGCACCTCATCACTGTTTCTTTTTGATGTCCCATTCAAAGTGCTTTGGGAATACTGAGCTCAAGTAAGAATCGTGCACTCGAAAGTTCAGGCTTATAAAGAGGAATGTGAAATATCTGAATACTGATTGTGATTTCTCAGAGGGGGTGGACACCTTGACAAAGGTAACTTGAAAGCAGGGTATGGCTCAGTGATAGAAGGCTTTTTCATGTCTCGGTGTCCCTGAGAGGAAGCGGAGGGGCTGTATAGATGTTCATTTTCTTTTGTAGATGTTCACTCCCTCTCCAAACATTTCCAGACTTTTTTAATGCTGGGTTTAATACAAGTTAGCTGGCTAGTTATATACATTTGATTGACTGGTGCTTGCTTCTTAAATTACTTCCATCAATTCCTGTCAATAGACCAAAAATAAAAAGCATGCAGTACACAATATTCTCAGAGCAAAACAAAATTGTAACATAAAAACAATTATATAAAGCTACAACTTCAGGGAGTTAGTCTCTGAAGATCTCTCTTCCGGTTTCAGATAATGAGTTGCTCACTTGTTCTCACTGCTGCTGGTAGAAATTTAGCCATTGCCAGCGACACCTTGGGTTTTTTTTTTATTTTCTATCAGATATTTAACATAAAATTTAACTGTCCTCCCTGGCAGTTTGCCAGTCATATGCTGCTAAATGCCAACCTAGAAACTACAAAAAAGAGGATATGTTCTATGTCTTACATTACTTTATTTAGACACCGAAAACCAGCCTTCCCATTATGGCAGGGGTGGAGTAACTGTGGCCCAACATAAAACCATAGGTCTGCTTACATCAGAGGAGTGAACACAACCCAGAAACAAGAGCCGATTTTGCACTAAGAACTGCTGTGTCTGAGTTTAGAAAATGGCTCTGTACTTCGGTTAGGATTCCAAAGTTGCTCTTCAGCACTCCCTTCTAAAGGAGGACTGCTGTTCTACTTTGCAAACTCTACATCTAAATCTATATATAAACATAAAGAACGTGATATTAGATTAGAATGCAAAACATTATCTTGCTTTTTGATTTAAAAATGTCAATTTAGCATTCAGCACAGTGGACAAAGATGCCTTAATACAACATTAACTCTGATTTCTTTTGAAACACATGATAGTTACAGAGCTCTCTGAACAATATAGTAGAAGTGCTTATGTTGCAATTTACAGCGAAGAAGAAAATAAATATACAAAGCTACAATATAATGAAAATTAAATCTCCCAAAGCCCTTAGTGTTCAAAATCAAGGCTTAAATTCTGTGCTTGGTAAATTTCCCTTATCCCAGCTCCACGAAGGTACCTAAATAGAACAGCAATTTAAATAGCCCATATGCTTTGCTAAATGTCTCTGATAAAATCTTTTTATTAGAAGCTCACATGTGGGCTTTTGCCAGCTTATTTTCTTGTAAAGCGCTAAGATGACAAATCTGAAAACTAGGACTGAGCCAAACTACTTCTCAGGGCCTATTTCAGCATATTTGAATTTATGTGTAAATCCTATTGCTTTCCTCACTGTCCTGTACATGAGACTCTGCTTCCCTAAAGTCCTTATGGGATGAAGTAATGTCCAGAAGCAATTTGAAAGGAAAGTATGGATGCCATAGGGATCCCATATGGATGGATCTATCTTTACAGTATTTATAAGATGGCCCGAGCACCACATTTCTATTAAAGCAAAAGATAGGGAAACACTAGCCCTTCAGATGTTGCTGGACTTCAGCTCCCATCAGCCCTAGCCAACATGGCCAGTGATCAGGGATGAAGGGGAGTTGTAGCCCAACAATCGTAGGGCCACAGGTTCCCCATCACTGCTTAAAGTATTGACTTTCTTACACTGTGCAATGAGCCTTGAAGCATCCTAGGGACAGTGCATGGGGGAAAAGATGGCTGCCTCCATGGGTACATATTTTCCCCAAGCAATGCATTGTATGGGGACATATTTTCCCCAAGCAATGCATTGTCCGGGGGCCATTTTTGGATGCATTTTCAATGTGAGCAGCAGCTGAAGTGCTTTTTGACCACTTTTAACAGCCAGAAACTTGGGGGGGGGATTAAGAGGGGGAAATTACAGATCGCATCATAGAACATGGTAGGAGTGTAGTTTCCAGAGCAGGCTATGTTTGGATTTGCCCATTAATTCAAGATCCCAATGGCTGCTGCATTCAAATCCTTCAGCATTGGATTTGTCTCTTAGCCTTACACAAACTTAAAGGAATGTTGTGGTGATAAAATGGATTAGTATCTATCCCACGTTCAGCTGCGTCTGTGAGTTTTGAGCTTTTAATAATTGGCTTTTCATCCCATATTGTTTAAGTTGACAGCAGCTGGATATGTTAATTTTGGGGCATTTCATTCAGGAGTTCTCTGCTTTTTTTTTTTTTAAAAAGCATTTCAGGGCTAAAATATTCCACTGAACTCTTGAACACCCCTCACCTCATGACATGAAATGCCAGCACCTCTTGTCTAAAGAAGGGTAGAATATCACTTGAGAAACAATTTTGTTTTGTTAGACTTTTGTTGGGTTTTGCTTTGCCCTTGCTTTGCTCCTTTAATATAAACCAGGATATTGCATTATCATTGCAGAAGGAATTATGTGTGTATTTAAACATAAATGAATTAACGTAAATATTAAAAATAATTCTGGCAGAAAGAAGTAAACCAACAATAGTGTTGTCCCACAAGACCCTGCTCCCTTCCCTTCCCCAATGAATCTCTAAAAATATCATGGGCAATTTAAAGGAGAAAAAATTAATTATGTTATGAGCCAGCAATTACCGAATGAGGTATAGGAGGCATGGGAAATGTTCCTATCTAAATAATGACCAGAACATTTCTTGTCTCAAGTGATACACCATTACACATTTAAGGCCTTAGGATTAAAACACTTTCATGTTATTAGGAAGATGATAATAATAATAATACTATGTTTTACTACAAAATTGCTATCGTACTCTCTGAGGTACGAAGTGATATTAATGACCATTCTCAATAAGAATTAAGACTCTATAACATGGGTATCATCTCAGTGTATTAAAATATCTTCTTAATGTGCAGTTTAAAGCCTTAGGGCACACAGATGAAAATGAAACAGTTTAATTTTAAGATGCAATGGGGAAATATATTTGAATATATGAAAACAGATAAAGAGATAAGAATTTGATAATTATTTTTCCTCCTTTTGAAATTATTTCTACTGATGATAATGGAGATGCATTTAAATTACCAGGAAATAAGTGCAGTTTCACATGACTTTATTTTAAAAAAATAAACAGCCCATGGTTTATTTTGAATGCTAACACACTCTAAATGGCAGCAAACCTTAGGCTGAAGACAGATTTGTGAACAGAATCTATGAAGGGCAATACAGTACAAGCTTTGTTGTTGTTGTTTAGTCGTTTAGTCGTGTCCGACTCTTCGTGACCCCATGGACCATAGCACACCAGGCACTCCTGTCTTGCACTGCCTCCCGCAGTTTGGTCAAACTCATGTCCGTAGCTTCGAGAACACTGTCCAACCATCTCATCCTCTGTCGTCCCCTTCTCCTTGTGCCCTCAATCTTTCCCAACATCAGGGTCTTTTCCAGGGAGTCTTCTCTTCTCATGAGGTGGCCAAAGTATTGGAGCCTCAGCTTCACAATCTGTCCTTCCAGGGAGCACTCAGGGCTGATTTCCTGAAGAATGGATAGGTTTGATCTTCTTGCAGTCCATGGGACTCTCAAGAGTCTCCTCCAGCACCATAATTCAAAAGCATCAATTCTTCGGCGATCAGCCTTCTTTATGGTCCAGCTCTCACTTCCATACATCACTACTGGGAAAACCATAGCTTTAACTATACGGACCTTTGTAGGCAAGGTGATGTCTCTGCTTTTTAAGATGCTGTCTAGGTTTGTCATTGCTTTTCTCCCAAGAAGCAGGCGTCTTTTAATTTCGTGACTGCTGTCACCATCTGCAGTGATCAACGAGCCCAAGAAAGTAAAATCTCTCACTACCTCCATTTCTTCCCCTTCTATTTGCCAGGAGGTGATGGGACCAGTGGCCATGATCTTGGTTTTTTTGATGTTGAGCTTCAGACCATATTTTGCGCTCTCCTCTTTCAGCTTCATTAAAAGGTTCTTTAATTCCTCCTCGCTTTCTGCCATCAAGGTTGTGTCATCTGCATATCTGAGGTTGTTGATATTTCTTCCGGCAATCTTAATTCTGGCTTGGGATTCATCTAGTCCAGCCTTTCGCATGATGAATTCTGCATATAAGTTAAATAAGCAGGGAGACAATATACAACCTTGTCGTACTCCTTTCCCAATTTTGAACCAATCAGTTGTTTCATATCCAGTTCTAACTGTAGCTTCTTGTCCCACGTAGAGATTTCTAAGGAGACAGATGAGGTGATCAGGCACTCCCATTTCTTTAAGAACTTGCCATAGTTTGCTGTGGTCGACACAGTCAAAGGCAAGCTTTGGGGCAGGCAAATTCTGATCAGGACACACATGATACCATTGACCAGGCCTCCCCAAACTGCGGCCCTCCAGATGTTTTCGCCTACAACTCCCATGATCCCTAGCTAACAGGACCAGTGGTCAGGGATGATGGGAATTGTAGTCCAAAACATCTGGAGGGCCGAAGTTTTGGGATGCCTGCCATTGACCTTATGTGGAAGTGACTTGATCACATGTTCTCTATTTTGAAAACACTTCTCAGAACGCAGAGAATGTGTTCATAACATACAACTACCACACTTCAAAACAGACTTGGGGAACCTGTGGCTCTCCAGATGTTGTTGAACCCCAGCTCCCATCAGCCCTAGCCAGCAGGACCTAGTCGTCAGGGATAATGGGAGTTTGTAGTCCAGCAACGTTTGGAGATCCACAGCCTCTCACTCCTGCTTTACAATGCTTGCTGTTCAGCCCTTAAATAAAAAGAGATCAGGCTCTATAATCAGTATGGAGGGCGTGCTTGGAAAATGTGTTAGGAGTGTTTTTCAAAATTGAAATAATATTGAAAAATAATTTTAAAATTATGGTATGATGGTATAGTCCAGGAATACCCAGCATGGCCAGTGTTCAGGAACAATGGTAGTTCAAGATACCTGGAGGGGAGTGACAGTTTTGGCTACTCCAGGTATAGTCTGTGAGAAGCCAGTGAGTATGAAGACTGACAACAGAACATTTTTAAATTGCCCTTTTCAGCTGTAAATACTATTTTTCAGAATTGGTATCTTCATTCTTTTTACTTTGAATTAAATACATAGTCAGTGCAATAATAAGCTATAGTTTTCCATAGACTGGGTGGAGAATTCAAAAGTATCATTCTTTGTCCATTATAGCTTTATTTAGTGTATGCAGGGTGGTGCAGGTTGATATGTGGTGGACCCTTTACAATCTGAAATAGTATAGCCCAGAATGTTTTGTCACATGACTATGGTGATAATTTGTTCCGGCATATTGTGAGCCAGAAGGTGTTTTTTAAAAGTGCCATGACACTAGACTCTGAAAACTAGCAATAACACTCAGACCAGCTGAATCACATGTGGAGAATGCCCTGTCAATCTTTTATGCTGGAACAGAAGGATGCTGAGAACTCACTTCACCTGCAAAAGAACATTTCAAATGTTTTGAGCTCCACCTATAGCATTCTGAATCACAGCCATTGTTGCCCCTAATAAGTTAATCACAGTCAGGTGGTTTTCCTAAAAATGCTGATTAAACACTGCTTTCTCTTTTTTGGCATGCAATTGCCTCCATCAATATTCTTTATAGCAAAGTGGTATGCAGTATAAGAAAAGATTTTATTCTTATGTAGGTTTTTCTCAATAGGGAAAAAAGAAACTGGCAAGAGAATTATATAAGCTTCATTTAAAACTCCAGATAGTATGAAATGGAAGAGCTGTGTCATAAACTGGATCTGGTGGCATAAAATGTGTTTAACTCAATGTGACATTGTTTAGACATCCTTGAAAACCATGTAATTGTGGATTTAAGGATAACATTTTATCTTAATTGTAAACCATGTAACCCATGTCTTGACCTGCTTCCATTGCAAAGACTGTAAATATGCAATAAGGGTGGGCTTGAGCAGAGATGGACAACTTGAGATTTATAACCAAAATCAGCCTTGCAGCCTATATCATTATTTAGTTGCTCTTGGAGTGAAAAAAAGTCCAATGATTTCATTAAGCTAGTCGCAAATGAAAATATTCAACAAATGCCTTTGGTAAGCACTAATGCTGTGCTGAGAACCTGTCCTCTGAGAACCTGTCCTTTGGTTTCTTAAAAGTTTTCTTCCTCTACAAAAAAGACTTCATTTTCCCCCTGCCACATTCTCAGTTTGTATTGTGCCTTTGAATTTTGGTTGAGAGACAGATATAATGGGAAACTGTGGCTTGCTCAAACTGATGCCAGGAACTTGGAATTGTTCAAAGACCTTGATAGGAAGCAATTTTCCCTCTCCAGAGATAAATGTTTGCATAAGTGTAGTGAGGAAAGCTGCACGAGATGATATTCTCTCTTCCTTATGTAAAGATATACTGTAGAAGCAACCTCCTTTTGTACATTATTAGCCATACCTTGAACAGAAATACTTGCTTAAACTCTGCATATGGTGCAGGTTTTCCCATATGTTTAACAATATTCCCTGTGCTGTAGCTGGACTAAAAAGGCTAGTTAGTGTTAACAATAGTTTTGTCTTCCTTAATGTGATATACTCTGAATGCTCAGCAGAGGTCAGTATAAGTTTGTAGTTTGAATTATTCGCTGTTCCTCATCAGGATGCCATCCCTGTAATAAGCAGTTACACCCACACAGTACTGCATTAGATTTGTAGAGAAAATTAATCCAGGTTCCCCCCTCCCAACCTCTTTTTTTTTGCACATTTGTTGTTCATATAGGAATTATAAGGGATTAAGGTTTAGTAAATTAAAATCTAGAACAGAAATTAAAACCACACAAATACAGAACTGACATATTGTGAACTTTAGAACTTCCAGTTGCCATTTAGGGGGTATATTGAAAGTCTACCATTGAAGGAAGATGGCACAAATCTATGTAGCCTATCTTTTGTTGTTAAGATTGATTTGTCTGTGTCTGTCTCTGTAAAACATATGTTTTAACTGTATGCATAGTTGCATGTTGCAGTATTCTCCACAAGGAGGACGGAATGTAACTTTTATATGCAGTTGAATGATTAACTTGCTTTCCAAATTTTAATTAGTCTCTGAAGACAATTGAATCTTTATGACTCTGCATCCCCCCCCCAACACACTTATTGTTCCAGAGAAAGCAATTTTTAAAAATCAGTCTGTTTTGAAACATTGCTGTAGAAATGTTGCACTTGATGGAGGGTGGATATCTGCTGTTAAATAATCCCTCGCACATCACCACATTAAAATTAAACAGAAAACAAGACAATCCTTAATTAGAAGTGCTTTTGTATCTAATGAGAACCACTTGATGTTCCTGAGCCGGGATAGGACATTTCTTCCCACTCTTTAACGACAATGTTTGCTGTGCTGCTAGTTTTAAAACTTTCTACATCCAGGGAGCAGTTTCTGTAGAAGCAGTGAGAGTCACCTACATATTTGTCAGTGAACAGCTGTGTGTTCCAGTGCTGGACCAAAATGGTCACCCAGTTTTCATGACTTTTTGCAAGCTGCAAAAGTGGCAAGGCTGTCTTGGCTATCATCTGGGAATTTGGAGCAAATTTGGGAGGGTGTAGATACCTCCATAGTGCTTTCCTCCACCCCTTGCAGAATGTCTTTACATTGTGGAAATCGTGTCATTTTCTGGGGCAGGAAAAACTGCTAAAACGTGGGACCTGTAGGAGTGCCTGTTAGTAGTGTTCACACCCACCCTGAAATCTGTGCCCTACACCTGGAAGATGAAAGAGGGAGCCAGTTTATTCCTCTTTGCACCATAGCCCCCCAAATTCAGATAGAAATGCCAGATTTTTGATGGTTTGGTCAAACACTAGTGTGTTCTAAAACATTTTGGGAAGTGGTTTTAGTTTAGTTGCCTTAATATATTGACTTCAGAGGCATGAGCTTGCGAGGATGATTGGAGGGGGGGCAGCGTCACGTGTCCTGATGTGACGTGCATGATGTCAGGATGTTGGAAGGAGCCGGTGTTGGAGCAGAACGTGGCAGCCACATGGCTTCAATGGCCAGCTCCCGCTCCTCCCCCTCCCCCACCTTCTCCTCCCCCCAGCACAAGCTGCTTCAATCCCTCTTCCCCTCCATAGCATACCCAGAGGTCTCAGGACGGTTCACAGAAACCAGGCATCCCCAAACTGCAGCCCTCCAGATGTTCTGGCCTACAACTCCCATGATCCCTAGCTAACAGGACCAGTGGTCAGGGATGATGGGAATTGTAGTCCAAAATATCTGGAGGGCCGCAGTTTGGGGATGCCTGACAGAACCATGTAGAAAGTGAGTTTATATAGGTGTAACTTTTCTCACTCTTCTGTGGCACAACTGCAGCTGTCAAATTCTTTCTCATAGCTATGGAATCAGTACTCTCTCTCTCTCTCTCTCTCTCTCTCTCTCTCTCTCTCTCTCTCTCTCTCTCTCTGTGTGTGTGTGTGTGTGTGTGTGTGTGTGTTAGCAGACATACCCCACTGGGTTCTAGAACACAGCTGAGCCTCAGTATTGGGAATGAAGAGGTTGTGCCTTTGGTCAGACCTGGTGCTTCCCTGTGTTTGCACATTTTAGGGGACAATCGGAATTGGAGTGATGCTCACTGCCATTAATGATCACCTCATTGAGGAGCCTTTGATAAGCTTTAATTTGTCCTTTCATCTAATGAAGGCTGTGATAATGTCTTCCAATAATAAAGCGCCCCCTTGCCCACCCCTTATCTCTCATTAAATTAGGATGTGGTGGAAGCAAACATCCATCATTCTTATTCCAATATGATGGGTTTTATTTTTAATCCTATAGTTGGTACATTAAATCCCAGCTGAACAGTTACTGAAACTGATTTCTTTTCCCCTAGCTAGAGTCGCTGGGAGATCATATTAACTTAACCTTTGTATGCTTAGGTGTCGGGGAGAGAGTTGTGGTAGAGAGGTAATTATAACAAGCCCTTTTAAAATGTTCAGAAAATGCTTGATAGGTAAGAAAATGCCAACAGACCCCCCTGTGCTTGTTAAATTACAACCAAAATAGGGGCTGCATTCACGATACAGAGCTTGTTATTTCAAACAGCATCATTGTGAGAATTTCCCCACAAGCATAGAAAAAAGGGGGGGTAGGGATATATTTATTCAGTGCTTTGGGCTTTTTGCATAAATATATTCTCTCTGCGAAGCAAAGTATTTTCTGATGTGTCTACATTATTGATTTCTCATGTATATATCCTACATTTTCACTTAAGGAGCTCAGGGTAGGTAGCATATAGGAAAGTTATCCCATTATATCCTCACAAACAAGCCCATGAAATATGCTCTGCTGACAGCCTGCTCTGCCAGCTCCAAATTATTCATTGCACTTGATGGTTAAGCAGGGATTCAAACCCAGATCTCCCCCACCTAAATCAGACACTCTAACCATTGTGCACTACTTTCATTCCTGATATTTACAGATTTTAATTAATCCTATATTCTGCTCTTACTATGTTAATGACATTCATACACAGAATGAATGATTCCTAAAATGATATTTTTGCTTGCTTTCAAGGTAAACCTCTCTTTTATTGATCATACGGTCACTATTTAAATCTATGGTATGACTGCATTTGGAATCCTGTGTACAAGGTCTGGTTGCCTCACCTCAAAAACTATATTGTGGAGCTGGATGGAGCAACATTTGGGTACAGCATTTGGGGCTTTTTAAGGGGAAAGGTGACAACTGCATATTCCTGCATTGCAGGTGGTTGGACTAGATAATTCTCAGGGTCATAGAATCAGAGTTGGAAGGGACCCTGAGAATCATCTAGTCCAACCACCTGCAATGCAGGAAAATGCAGTTGTCCCATACGGGGATTAAACCTGCAATCTTGCCATTATCAGCAGCATGCTCTAACCAACTGAACCGTGAGAGGCAATATGATCATAATGCAGAAAATTAGGCATGGCATGGAGAATGTGGGTGGAGAATAGTTTTTCTCCATCTCATCACACTAGAACTCGGAACATCCAATTAAGCTAAATGTTGGATGATTCAGGACAGACAAAAGAAAGTAGTTCTTCACATGGTACATAGTTAAACAATGGGATCGTTCCCACAAGAGGCACTGATGGCTACCAACTTGGATGACTTTAAAAGAAGACTGGGCAGATTCATGGAGGTGAAGGCTATGAATGGCTACTATCCATGATCGTTATGTTATACCTCCACTTTTAGAGGCAATATGCTTCTGAAAACCAGTTGCTGGAGGGAAGAGGGCTATTGTGTTGCTTCTGGGCTTCCCATAGGCATTTGTTTGGCTGCTATTAGAACAGGATGTTGGACTGATCCACCAGGCTCTTCTTATGTCAGCTGAGCTACTGCTTAGCTTCAGCAAAACTCATTGGAACATGGGTTTATTGTGTTATATCTGAGAATTCTGTCATGTTCTGAGTGTTAGGCTGAAGTTTTGTTTATTGGTCTTTTTTAGGCTAAATCAAGGAAGCAAGAAACGAGCTGATGTTTTTATTTTTTTATTTTTTGACTGATTGAATTTTTATGAGGTAGCAGTTAACAGCTACCAATGCTGAGAGTTGGTACTGTTGTTTTTTTGGAAGTGGCAATTATGAGCTCTGTGGTGTGGGTGGTTTTCCAAATCTCTCTCAGATTTTTTGTGAGATCATGGCATGACCATGAGATGCCAATTGGCTGTTCTCTGCCGTTTTTGAATGAGCAGAATAGAAAAACTACTTGCATATGTGGACATTGAGCATGGAAAATGTTCTGCTCTGGGAAATTTCACCGAATTATACAAGATGTCGAGTGAAGGAGTCAACAGCTCTCATACAATTTGAGTTGGAAAGAGGATTGCATGCAAAAACTGCAGACCACATGTTTGAGTTTCTCTTTTCACAAACCAGGCAGAGAAAGAAATTGTTCTAATGACATATAGTTGTGCAAGATCTTTCTTGGCTGCAGTGAATTTTCCCACCAAAAAAAATTAAAAAGGGCAAACCTCAGATGTCCTCTGAGGCTAGTCACGTCACTTTAGATACATTCAAAGTTTCAAAAATTATTCAGCAGAAGGGAATGTTTTGGAGAGCTTTGATTGAAAATGATAATTTTGACTGTGGGTTTCCTTGCTCACTTTTTAAACGAGAACTGTTGCCACAATGACTATTAATATAAATGGTATAATTTTGTAGGTTGAGATGACAAGCAGTGAAACATAAATACCGTGTTTCCCCTTTTTTAATACGTAGTCAAAAAGTAAGGCATGGCAGGGTTTTTAATCGTTTGAGAAATGTAAGACATACCCCGAAAATAAGCCATACTTCTGCGACATGCGGAGCAAGACCACCGAGTGCCCCAGCCAGCTAGCGGGACCCAGCACGGCGGCCACAACAGGAGGAGGAAGCCTGCCGGGTTGGGTCGGTGCCCGGAAGCGGTGGCTGCTGCTGAAGCGCCGATAAAGCGTGCAGCAGTGCCGCACGGAGCACCAAGGGCACAAGCCAGCAGGACCCAGCTCCTGCAATGCCAGCCATGGCAGGAGGAGGAAGCCTGCCAGGTCGGGTTGGCGCTCGGAAGTGGCGGCGGCTGCAGCGCTGACAAAGCGCGAAGCAGCGCTGCACACTCTGTGTGTGTGTGTGTGCGTCCGTCTCTTTCTCTGTGTGTGCGTGCGCGTCTCTCTCTCTCCCCGTGCGTCTTTCTCTCTCCCCCCCCCCTGTGTGCACATCTGTCTCTCTCTGTATGTTTGTGATCGCGTCTCTCTCCCCCCCCTCCCCGACAGAGAAAAGGTGCCGCGCAGGTTCCTCTTTGGCTCATCATTCAGCTGCCCTGGCCTCCTTGCCGAGAGCTGACGCCGCTCCTCTCCCCCTCCTTCCCTTTCCCCCCTCCCCTTCCTTCCGTCGGTCCCCCTCGCGTGCGTCTCGGAGCGGGACGGGTCCCAGCCTCCCTCCTCATTCCCCGGCCAGCGTGAGAGAGCCCGGGGAGCAGCCTCTATTCCTCCGCACGCGCGCACACCCGGCCGCCGCCGCCTTCGAAGCCATGGCGGCGAGCGCCAAGCCGAAGCAGGAGGAGAAGCACCTAAAGCTGCTGAGGGAGATGAGCAGCCTCCCAGTGCTCCCACCCAACCACAAGTGCTTCGACTGCGACCAGCGCAGTCCCACCTACACCAACATGACGGTGGGCAGCTTCGTGTATGCCTCCTGCTCTGGCATCCTACGAGGTTTAAATCCACCTCACTGAGTGAAGTCCCCCCCCTCGT
Organism: Zootoca vivipara; assembly: GCF_963506605.1. Classification (NCBI taxonomy): domain Eukaryota; kingdom Metazoa; phylum Chordata; class Lepidosauria; order Squamata; family Lacertidae; genus Zootoca; species Zootoca vivipara. The sequence continues at coordinate 42,163,652 of NC_083287.1, read as the reverse complement.
GTGCACGTCTGTCTCCTAGACAGGTGGCCACCCAGCCTCTGCTTAGAAGCCTCCAAGGAAGGAGAGCCCTTGATTCAGGATGGGGAGGAGGGGAAACGGAGACAATAGAAGAGGCAGAAAATGCGCGCGGAAGAGAGCGCCAAGCGTCCTGAGCCAGTGGGACCCAGTTGTACCGACACTTTTTTAAAAAAGACACCCCCTGAAAATAAGCCACCGTGTGTTTTTTTGAGGAAAAAAAGTTGTAAGACGGTGTCTTAAAAAAGGGGAAACACGGTATAACATGCAACATTAGACATACTAATATTACTATTTTAACATTTATATTCTACATTTCCTCCAAGGAGTTCAAGGTGTAATCTTGAACCGTGGTCTCCCAGGTTCTAGTCCAACACTAAAACCAGGACACTACACTGGCTGTCCAGTGATCTCATTCTTTTAGTGCCTATATTTATGTTGTCAAAACAGCATTATCTACACAGAAGAGGGGTGAGTAAGCAGGAACCTCAAAGATTGCAGAAATACAAAACAAAACAAAACAAAAAACCCTTTAAAAATCAAGCCTAAGAGTGAGGGTAGACAGCACAGTAAGTATGGATTGTTGACTGGCTGATTAAAGTAAAATTCCAAGAGGAATTTCTGGATCCCGAGATGGTTAGTTTCCAACTGTTATTCGGAGGCAACCTAGAGGAGTCATTTCAGTGCCGCTCACAGCTTTTTGCAAACTACTGTTCTTCCTGTGTGTTTCTGGGTGTTTGCCACCCACCATCACCTTCTACATGTCAAAACAAGCAGTCATGCAATCATTCAAATTATCATGCCTTGTGGGACGAATGAAAAGCCAAGAGGAAGGTTTGAGTCTCTGTGTTCAAGTGAATTTAGGGGGTAAGTGGGGCAAGACTATTGTCACCTGAGCTTCTAGGTGATGCTTCAAACCATCATGTTGTGGTTTGCTTCAGGGGTAGCCAACATAGTACCGGTATCCTCCAAATGTTGTTGGGCCACAACTCCCATCAGCCCCAGTTAGCATGGCCAATGGTCAGGGATGATGGGAATTGTTGTCCAATGATATCTGGAAGACACCACATTGACTACCCCTGCTAACTTCTAGGTCATAATTTCTTTGCATACATTGTCCTTCCTGGCTAGAGAACTATTACTTCCTCTTAGAAATTACACATTCCATTCCATTGGCCCCCAAACATTGGCTGCCCTTTCCCCATGGCTAAATCTTAAACAAGGCAGATGTTGAGGAAGGGGGGCTCCAGGGGCAGCACCCTGATTATGGAATGTTCTGGGACCTGCTTTGATGTCTTTCCAGTGCTTCATGAATGCTTTTTTTATTAAAAAAAATCCCCAGGACTTTAAACTGGGACTTTAAACAGCTTCTGTCATTCATTTTTACACAGCTTTTACAAGCTGATTTGGTTTTTATCATTGAGATGGCTTGTATCTTGTTGGTTATCTAATGTTATAAGGCACCTTGGAAATGTTTATATTCAAGGGCACGCTTGGAAAATAAATTCAGTAACAAATATGCCCTTTCCCAGAAGTCTCAGTTTGCAATGCTTGTAAGGGAGCTGATCATGTGATTTGGGCAACTCATGTTACATGAGGGCAAGATTGTGCCAGAATTGTTTTTCAGCAGGAACTATGTCACCATAGAAACGTTTGCATAGGGTTTTTGCGAAGTAATGAGAGGGGTGTGTTTGCATAACATTTTACCCTCTTGTCTTTTTCTCACTATAGTATGTGTGTCCTTTAGAGGAATAGTATTTTCTCTTTGCATTTTCTTGGACCATATTGTGTGTGTGTGTGTGTGTGTGTGTGTGTGTGTGTGTGTGTGTGTGTTATTTCCAGGAATGTAAAAGAAATGATGAAATAGCAAAATCCCACCCTTGAGGAAGTTTTTAGAAATTCTCTTTAGAATTTATGAGGAAAACAATAAGTTTTGCCTTGAGGAGAGCATAGTAAGAATTGATGAACTTGAGCAAGCTCATTCATTAATGCCTGGGAACACAGGAGGAGGTTAATTTCTTGCCCACATGCCCAAGAAAATGTTTTATTGACTAAATGCTCTGTGTGCATTTATTTTTCTTTAAGTTGTGTATGTAGCAATAGATTCAGTGTTTTCTGTGTTTTACAGTATATCTGATGTGAAATAGTAGTCTACAGCAGGCTTACTCAACCTCTGCCCTCCAGATGTTTTGAGACTACAGTTCCATTATCCTTGACCACTGGTCCTGCTAGCTAGGGATCATGGGAGTTGTAGGCCAAAAACATCTGGAGGGCCAAGGTTGAGGAAGCCTGGTCTACAGCTGCAATCCTGTTACCTACTTGCCTAGGAGCAAGTCCCGTTGAACCCCGTGCTTCTGAGTAGACATGAAGAGGATTGTGCTGCAAGTTATCTGACAAATGCTGACACCTAAGTCATACCCCCCAACATGTTGAGAGGGCAATTCGGGGGAACCCTACCACCCACCCACTAACACTGTCCCTTGCCCCCTCCCTACCACTGACACTTTCTCACTACTCCTTCTGGAAGGCCGGCCTGGCCATTTACAGGCCGCAGCTGTCCTCCACTGCCTCGGGAGAGGCGGCACAGGCCGGGCTGACCTTCTGGCAAGCTTTGCAGGAAGGCCAACCTAGCCTGCACTGCATCTCCTGACCCAAGCAGCCTGGGAATGGTTGCACCAGCCTGTGCCATGTCTTTTGATGCAGCATAGACTTAGACTTACCTCCGCCACCTTGTCTGGCACCGCAGACAGACTTTTGGAAGAGGCGGTCAAGGTAAGTTTTTCTTCTGTTTTTTTGTCCTGGTCCTGGAATCGTGCCACAGCAGAACTAAAAAACACCATCTATTGCTCCCTCGCTCTAGCGCCACCGAGGCAGGGGAGCAAAATCGGGACATTTGGGATTGGGAGAAGCAGGGGCATAGTCTGCCAATTTGGAATACCACGAATAAATCGGGACACTTGAGGGGTCTGCAAAGTAGCCGGGGAATATGCTTTTAGAGTTGTGTTTGCATTCAGCACTCATTGGGAGCCAGTGTGGTGTAGTGGTTAAGAGCGGTAGACTCGTAATCTGGTGAACCGGGTTTGTGTCTCCGCTCTTCCACATGCAGCTGCTGGGTGACCTTGGGCTAGTCACACTTCTTTGAAGTCTCTCAGCCCCACTCACCTCACAGAGTGTTTGTTGTGGGGGAGGAAGGGAAAGGAGATTGTTAGCTGCTTTGAGACTCCTGTCTCAAAGCGGGATATCAAATCCAAACTCTTCATAATAATAATAATAATAATAATAATAATAATAATAATAATAATAATAATAAAACTGTGGAATGAATTTTAAGAGACCAGTGATAAGGAATTGCTCTAGAACAGGTTTTACAGTTGTAACATGATTGGCAGAAGTTTTGGAAGTTGCTGAACTGTAGGACTTGGAGTTCTGCTTTTGATAAATTTTGTGGGGTGGCACTAGCTTTGTTGTGGAGACTGTTGGCAGCATGCAGAAATGTTGTCTAGTTGCATAAGCTCCTGCCCATAATATATGGCTAGTTCTTAATATTTCTTGAGCATCAAATGCCTATATTTAAAATTCTCAGCCTCGCTTGAGACCATTTTTAAAAAGTTTGTTTCCTTTGAACATTTATACCTAGGGGCCAATATATTTCTCTTCTGTATGTTGTAAAGATTATGTGAAAACCTTCTGCTCCTTGCATTTATTTATGATTTCCACTTACACTGCACTCTTTATTCAGAATCGTAGGAGTAGCTCACAGATAAAAGTAAAAAAATTAATAATATAATATAATCAGAAACCATCTCATAACTTTAAAACAGGAGCAAGATTATATGTTACAATAGACTGTGCAGTAACTCAGAAAATTGCAGAAACCCAATTGAACAGCAATACTGTGTCAAGACAGCTCCAAACTCTAGGTGAAGAGGTGCATCTTCAGTAAATGGTGAAACTTGAGTACTGATGATCTTGCTGAACCTTTGAAGGCAGGGAATTCCACAAAGTGACTACTTCAGCTGAAAAGGCCCTTACATAGACTATTGTGGATCGTGTTGAGCAGCCTTTCTCAACCTGGTGCACTCCAGGATTCCGGACTACAACTCCCATCAGCCTGAGCCTAATACGGGGAAGGCTCAGGGATGATGGGAATTGTAGTTCCAAAATGTCTGAAGGGTACTGGGTTGGGGAATCCTGACCAGCAAGTAATGAAGGGTTTCTTATGCTTCAAAAGTGGTGGCAATGAATTTCAGAGCAGAGGACTTGGAATATGAAATCTTTGTCTAGTTATGAGTCAGACCCAAACTCATAACTTGATCTTAGCTCATAATGGGATTTGCTACCCACCACCCCACTTCCCAGGCCAAATTATTCTTACTGAGAGCTTGGGGCAACAGTGGTAGAAATGGTAAGTTAAAGACAGGAGAGGCTTTTAAACACAGGCCATTGGGTTGCTTGGCAACCTGCTGTTTTGGATTACTTTTCACTTAATATTTGGAGCTGGAACCATACTAATCAGTGTGCAATGAATAATATGATTTGTACATTGCATGGTGAAGTAATAAAGACATAAATGCTTGAAAACCTAGCTTGCCTTGCTGTGTTATATAGTTTCTATGAACATAGCCATTTCAGGCATGGATTTTTCTGAAGGGGGAGGTTAGAGGGACTAGGTCCAGCCTGTTATCTTCCTTTCTAGGAAAGAAGACCGGCAGATTTGTGTGCACAGGTGTGGCACTTGAAATACTAAATAGATAGATTCGCAGTACGTTGCAAAGGCATTAGTGATCTGAGATGGTGAATAACAGGTTGGATTTCTTGCCCTGATTTGTTGATAAAGAATAATATATGTTCAGCTATAACAAGCCCAGAAACATTGGTTGCTTTCTGCCAGGAAACTCGCATTTTCCTCACCTTTTTGTCTTTGCTTCCTTCACAAATTAAAACTTGAATGCCTATTGTAATTGTGTATCTGCTAGTTATAGATTTCCCCTGACAAAGAGCCATCTTTGGCCCAAAACAGGTTGGGTCTTTGTCTGCTTTGTAGAAGTCTGCTTCTGCACCCGCTTCCTCCTTGTTAGACCATGTTACAGTAATTGTAAGCCAAGCCTATGTTGAGAAGTACATGCATGATATGATTGCAAATTTTATACTTTGTATTATATAATGCAGAGGAAAAGCTGGGTTAGTGCAGAGTTGTAGCTGTGATTCAGATAGTGGTTTTAAAAAGAGAAGCTCTTTTTCTCCCCCCACCCCCCCTTCCCTGGAAGCAATTTCTCACCTGATTTCTCAACTTTATAAAGCATCTCTATGATCCGTGTTAGTGCTTCTATTACCAGTTCTGAGTTCCTTGTGTGTAGAAAAGCTGAACTCCAGTTTGATTTTTCTGTGTCACGTCTCTCTCTCTCTCTCTCTCTCTCTCTCTCTCTTTTAACAGCTACTTAATCAGACAGTGAAGAGAACTGCTGTCATGCTGTCTCTGGCAATGTCACATACTAGAGCAGTAATTTCTACACTGGTTTCTGGTCTATTGATCGGATTGCATGTGCCAATTGCACTGGTGGGAGATAGCGAGGAGTGCAGCCGGACTTGAGAAAAGGGAGCTTGAATGATAGATAAGAGAAGCAGATCCATTTTAGCTTTATTATAGAGGTCACACAGGTCTGGGGTATATATACTGTATATGGTTTGCATTGTGCACAGTAATATAGCATTGCAAGATGTGAAGCATGTTTTATGAATGTTTTAGGGGGAAATACTGCCACATTTGCATCTTTATTAATTAACTGTTACATTTATATCCCAACTTTACTTTGAATCACTTGAGGGGATGTGCACACTTCCAATTTATCCTCACAATCCTGCGAGGGAGGTTAGGCTGAGAAACCCTGAGTGGCCCAAGCACTGGCAGAGGAAGCCAGAGTGCCACCAGGGGCGGCAAACCCGGGGGCGGGGCGTTGCGATGTTCGGTGCATGCGCAGACGTCGTGCGACACTGTGGGCATGTGCAGACGTCGTGCAACGCTGCATCGCAGGGTGGCCCCCCGCGACTCCCAAGCGCCACGGCAGTGCCCGGTAAAAAGTCTCGCTCTGTGCCGCTGCGGCTGGCTTCCAGCTGTCGTTGCACCGAGCAAGGCTTTCTTTTTACTGGGCGCTGCCGCAGCGCTCGACTTGGGAGTCGCGGGGGGCACCCCGTGATGCTGCACGCATGCGCAGACGTCGTGTGATGCTGCCGCCGCGCTGAGCAAGGCTTTTTACCAGGCCCTGCCACGGCGCTCAACTTGGGCCCCTGGGCCCAAGATCACCCAATGAACTTAATGGCTGAGTGGGGTTTTGAGCATTGATCTCCCAAGTCCTAGTTCTGTTATATTACACTGCTTTGTGGGTATGCATCTTCCTAGGAATATGGACTGTACTTCCTTGCTTTGATTGGTTGATTGGTTGACCTGCCAGGACCCAGGGTCTTAGAAGCTTTCATTCTCAAATAACCTAAACTTATCAGATGCTGAGGCATCTGACGATGGGGACCCAAATTAATGGGAGGTTTTTTTGTTTTTTGTTTTGTTTTCATCTTCACAACCCAGCTACCGCCGTAGGGGGTCCATAGGTATTTCTCCCTGGCTCCACATTTCTTCATCCTGCATGCCCTGGGCCTGGAGAGTATTAGAACTCATCTCTCTTGAACTGTGTTCACATTACCAGGTTGAAAAACAGCACGGTCATTTACCCTCACTGCATTTTCAATACACATTCTTCCATTGCTGTTTAGAGTATGTTTTCACATGGTGATTTGTTTTCTCATGCCAAACCCCAGTTCAAAAAAGCTGTCATCTGTGCATGTACCATCAACTGCATCTGTGCAAAAGCTGCCTGAACTGTTCACACCACAGCGTAACTGCGGGTTCTGTTTTCTAACCAGTTGGGAGTTGGTTCATGGTAAAGCACATCAAAAAGTAGGATTTTTCAGGAAGCAGCAGAATGTTGCTGGACAGGGCTGTCTCAAGCCGGTCGGGCACCCTGGCGCCGTGGCGCGGAGATCGCTCTGGCGCCCCTGCCCTGGTGGGCAGACGCAGCATGGCTTCCGCACAGCTTCGCCGTGCAGCGCCCTCCTGCCACCCCGGTGCCCCGGCGCTCCACGCCACCGAGACTACCCCTAGAGCCGGGCCTGTTGCTGGATTATGGCTAATGTCATGTGGGCATGGCTTAGATAACAGCAGTGGGAGGGCGCTGGAACCACAGTAAACAGTGATGTGAACACAGCCTGAATGGGTGGCTGTTCAAAAGTGTAAAGCATTGAACTGACTATGTGGCTCAGCCATTTTCCCAATAGTTTGCATTAAAGAGCAGAATCGAGGTAAATTTTCTTTGTCATTGTCATCTGAATATCCATGGTTAACCAAGCGCCTTAGCACTCTGCCCATGTAAGAGCATGGATTAAGTCAATGGCCCAGCTAGTCCAGCATCCTGTTTCTTCCAGTGGCCAAGTAGATGTCTCTCCCTTTAGTTGCTTCCGTCCTCCTTGTGATTTGGACTGTTCTAATAAGTTGAGTTGACCAAATCAAAGGCAATCGGATGTGATGCGGAGTTGGCACCCTGTAGTAATGCAAACCTTACAAACCAGCATGGCCTCGTTGGAACAGCTGTATGGCTTGGGGCACTCTTAGGCGGGCCTTGATTATACATTGTCTGTGTGCAGTGTTGTTAATCCTTTTTGCTGGTGGGTCATTATTCTTGAGGGGGAGAAAAACTCTTCAAAAATCTACTTTAACAAAGCCTTAAGGAAACCAAGTTTCTGAAAATAAATTAAAAGAAATCTGATGAAATATTAGAAGGACATTATAAAGAAACATTTAACATCTGTTGCAATGATGAGCAGTGACACCACGTCAGTCGTTTTCCAAGGAGCCTGGTGTTGCCGGCACAGTTATACAGTTGAGGCTAATCATACTGCTGGGAACTTAATTCTAGCTTTATTGAACATCTGCGGGGTAATTGTTTTCCTATTTTTTCCCCTTTCTTAGAAAACCCACACAAAAATCCTGTCTTATTTTCCTTTTTCTCCAGCCGTATAGCATTTGTTCTCACTGTGCCCATTATTGGTGGCTGCCTAATTGCAACGTTGCTGGAAATTTGCACTCACTTTAGGGTTTTGCTAATGGCAGCCATTGATTAACCAGGATGTACAGCCAACCTTGTACAGTTGACCCTTCTGAGACTGTAAGCACAGAAATTCCTCACGGGCTCCAACTGTGCTTGTTTAGCATAGACAATTATTTGCCATAGTGGACTGGAGGACATTCAGTCAATAGGATGACCCCTCCCACTGGACTGGATAGGTAGGGCAGAACTATTAACTGAATGTCCCCCAATCCACTCTTCAAACAAAAATTCATGGTAAGTACCAATTTCTCTCCCCCCCCCAATTGATTTAGCCCATTGCTGCCATGGATCATAGATATTGTAATGAAACAGTAAATCACTAGCATTACCAAAATGCATGGTATTGTGACGCAATCCAGTTGCATTGGAGAAGGGGGTAGCAGATTAAGGACTTCTATAGTGAAAGGACCTTGGGATGAGGGAGGGAGGACAGGATGTTTCAGTGTGCTCTGAGTGTCTGTGTGCAGATGTACACTGCACCTCTATGTGATCCCTGCAAGTGAGAAGTGGCTGTTGGGGTAGGAGAGCAGGTTTTTGTCCTCACTACAAGAGACCCTAAGAGCAATGTACTAGTAAATAGGAGCATTTCACACTCTGGGTAGTGTGCTTCCTTATCTATGTTAATATTCCCTATCTGGGCATAATGACCTAATATGGCTACTGTTTGGTCCTCTTGGTCCAGCTGAGAGCTTCCAAGTGCATCCAGCCCAATCAGGGGAACCCTGGGAACTGGCTTCTGTATGGGGTGAGGGCATGCATTTGTCTTATTTTCACTTTCAATCTTCAAGTAGAAAATGTGGGAATATAAAACTGTTTTCAGCATTAATGGTTTTCTGTAGCAGAAATTGCATTTGTTGGGTCACGCCCCTCCCCAGTCTAGTGTTGTCCTACAGACTAAATTTCCTTCCTGGATACCAAATTGATGGGGATCTGATAACTCTGGTGGAGACAAAACAGAATCGTAAAGCTCCTATATTGTGAAATTGTTCTGATTTACTCTGCTCTGCCTTCTGCCGCAGGTTTCACTAATCATGATTAATTGTGAGACAGGCTACATGAACTACCATGTAGAGTGGGCTGTAATTAAATAAACATATAATCATTTTAACATAATACCACTAATATGTACTTAATGGCAGATAGTCCCTTTCAAAAGACTCTGCTTTGCTTTGTGATTAAGAAGTCCACATATATATATTTTGAAGAGCACAGCTGTTGTTAAAAGCTCAAATTTCAGGTCATAAAAAGTTTATTTCATTCTTAGGGGTGGTATTGTATTATAAGTAAGCTTTTGGGCATCTGTTTTGTAAAGTGCAAATTCATTTTGTCAAAAAATGAAATGAAGTGAAAGCCTGCTGAGCAACTGAAAAAGAAAAGAGATTTGGTAGCCCAGTGGATGGAAAAGCATTAGTCTAAAAGCAAGTAATTATATATATCATATCAAAAATATAAGCATGGAGATTTCTGCCAGCTGATTTTTAGCTTTTCCTAGTGCAAAGGTGGATATTATTATTTGTATGTGAGGCTTTCAGTGGTCCTTGAAGTAAAATGGTTGTTCCTTCTCTGAGTCACTATTTTCTATATATATATAAATGTAGGCATTGCACGCGCAGATGTAACAGCCTTTCTCCGTAACCGCTGAACTGCAATGTAACAAATTTGGCCACAACGTTCCATGCCCATCAGTGATGGATCTGGCATAATTCCCCCCCCCCAAAAGCAAACCTTCCATTCCTAAAATAATGATTAAACACAAAAAGTGGCACCCAAATTAGACGTCACCAGCAGAAGCTCTGAAGACTCCAGCAGCATCCAATAGAAAGGCAGATCGCCCACTGCTGCATCCAAAGCCGCACCACCAGATGACATCACAAAATTCCACAGCAATCAACTGAAAACATGCCTTTTGCATCAACAAGGCCCAACATTGCCAAGTGTAGGTAAGGGCCTGCCGGGGGGGGGGGCAAATAGGGGGCAGGGATAGGTAATGGGTGGTGGGGAGTGGGGAGGTGGGGAATGGGGGGTGGGGAGACACAGGGATGAAACCTGCCCTCTCCACAGTATCTCGCCTCAGCTTTGCAGACTAGGCTGCCTGGGTGGGGGATGGGGGGGCGAATAGGCTGCAAAATAGAATCAACTGAATATGGGCCTTTTACAGGGTCGTGCCTTTGGGCAGAATAAATGTTATTTCACATAACACACGTGGGTAGGGGAGTCAGGGTTGGGACAGGGCAAATTTTTACAGAACAAGCGCATTGGGGGAATAATTGTGTGCAAAATGAACGGGTCACAGGGATAACCCGGGGGGGGGGTGTTGGATGGAGGAGAGGAGGGAAATCACAGGGGTAAGCCGGGGGTGGGGGGAAGAGGGGGCACAATAGGTCATGGATCAGGACAGAGTTGGGGGATTCACAGGGATGAGGGAGGGGGATGAGGGGATAAGCCGGGGGGGTGAGGGGAGGAGTGGGGGAATCACAGGGATACGTCATAGATTGGCACAGGGTAGGGGAAATCACACAAATAACCCACAGCAACGCATGGCAGGGCCAGCTAGTTATGTATAAAAGAACTGTGAGGGTATTCACACGTTTGTTTCTGCAACCATTCCACTGCAAGCCCTGGCATACCCACCTGAGGAACACCAAGATCTTTTCCCTTTCTTCTACCTCCAATAATACATTCTGAAAACTTCTGTACCACTTTTCAAAAACTTTTGTGCAACACATACTTAATTGTTGAATAATATGAGAAGGTTTGTGCTCATTGAATAAGCACAGGAGAAGTCAATCACGTAACAAATCTGGCTGTGTTAAACAAGTTGCTTGTTAATCTCCGATTACAGCCTAGGATTCCCAGTGTGTTTCAGCCACACAATCTTACTAGTTATCACGGGGTCATTGTGTTTGTGCAGCGAACTGTTGAAGTCCCATCAACATGCCCTGCCTCTCTCTTTGTATCCCTCCCCCACTTTATCTTCAGCTGATCAAGAGTTGGTAGCTTAGAGTCCTTCATCTTGCCAGGATAGCTGGATCCCCTATTGGGGAAAATACCGGTAGCACCACCAGTTAAAGCGATTTCTGGATAGGTAGCTATGTTCGTCTTTAAAGTTCAACAAGACTCTTGGTTATTGCTGGAAGAGACTAACCCATTGATCATAGCGTAAGCTTTTGTGGACTCAAGCCCACTTCATCAGAAGCACGAACCTGAATCTTAGTTGGCAGGTATACAAAGAAGTTACATTCTTGGTGTTTTTTTCTGTTTGATCTAAAGAGCGCTGATCAGAGAGGGAGAAAGTCATGTCTCAGACCTTGGAGAGCTGCTGGTCCCAGCAGACAAATAACTGGACAAGATAAATGTTCTCATTTGGTATGAGGCAGTTTTAGATGCCCATATGAAGTGGTGTTCTGGTAGGTTCAGGAGTGGGTGGGAGTAGTAAGCTCAAAAACAACAACTTAGGAGCAACAACTTTTAAAAAAATGATTTTGTGAAGCAGTCCCAAAGTGTTTTGTCCATAGGTCTTCCTCAGGGACCAAGAGCTTTCATTTTTCTTATTCTATTACAGGTCACTAAATAATATACTTCATCCAAAGGCAGATCTACACAATACATTTAAAGCACACCCAGTGTGTATTTAAAGCAACATAGAATCATGGGAGCTGTAATTTATTAAGTTTGTTAAGAATTGTAGCTCTCTGCAAGGGAAAACTACATTTCTTTGGGGAGAGTTGTGCGCTTTAAATTAATGGTGTGGATCTGCTCTAAAAACTCAGAAGTAGTTTCAGGGATTCTTTCTGCAAAAAAGTGTTTATTTTCTTACAAAAAATGCAGTACATTGGTTGTGTCTCTGCATGATTGGCTCATGCTGTATGCAAGTGTGCCTGAGGGTGGTCTGTTCATCACATGGAACAGAAAAATCCCTTGTTACAAGAAGCTCTAAGTGGACAAGAAGAGTGAATGGACGTACCTTACACATGGAAGGATGAACTGGTAGCAAGAAGGAATATACTTTTAAAACAAGATGTAGCAAACATTGTTTTTCATAGTCTTACTCAAGAGGAAAATACTTAAATGACTTTCAATTTCATATACAGTACACTATGTTCAAATGAGAGCATCACCAGCTTTACAATTCATATGCCTCAAATGATTGTCCTTTTGTCACCCTACAAATACATGCGTTGGCTAATTTACTAAGTAATATATTAGGCTATTCTGATTAGAACTCTTGGCAAATATTCCAAACTTGCCTTAACATCCATTATTTCTATTTCTATTTCTGGTTGCTAGCCTCCCTTAAGCTTCTGGCTGGTTAATGTGTGTAGAAGGTGCTGGATCAGATGAGCCATTGGCCTGTTCCAGCAGACTGTTATACTACAAGGGGGTACTAGTATATTGTGCTGTTTTTAGTGCTTATTACTAAACTGAAATCTTTTAGCTGTCAAAGTAACTAAGCTGTTTAATGATGCCATAATTGCACCCACTCTGTCTCTTTTCTTGGACTAGAATCAGCCCTGCTGCAGGCATGCATTTAGAGTCCTGCCAGGGAACCATATTTAACTGTTTAACAAACGTTTTATGTGACCGACACCTGTGCAGACCCTGCGTGAATATTCAATATTCAACAGACAATAACTGTGGTCTTTTAAATTTTCCTGTTCTCGTAAAAACAACACCACATTATTCATTTGCTATTAAGTCATAGTGTTTAAAAAATGATGAAGTCTGTTATTTAATAGTGTCTCCAATTATGTGTAGCGCCTTACGCAGGGGGCTTCGCCAATAGGTCTTACCTTTTGCAAACTCTCAGCGTTCATTCTTTGCCAGAGAGGATAAGAAATCCTTTCAGCTGCTGCCTGTTGTGCTAGTTCGAGCTTGCATTCCTGCATCTGTGTGCACTATCCACTATCCCTTAAATCTATCTATTTGTATGCTGGAGTAACCAATGTTAAGGACTGCAGATGTAAAGGACTACAAGTCCTATTTTTCCTTACCATTGGCAATGCTGGTTAGGGCTAATGGAATTTGGAGTCCAACAACATCTGAGGGCTCCATGTTGGCTTACCCCGTCTATATTTTTACTATAAGTTCCATAAGACAATTGGCTTAACCACTGCTAACCACCACCTCTCTTTTAATTGTCTTTATTAGACAATTACAAGGAACCCCCTGAAATTCTGAACATAACACTATTATTTCTGCCACCTTTTTTCTCCTTGTCCTGAGATGCATCTTCTACTGATTTCGGAAATGGAATCCTATAGGCTGTGCTTTCTTAACCTTCATGTGTTGAGTTGACTAGTGGAATTAGTTTCAAATCAGAGCTTAACTTTGTCAAACTGTTTGGTTCAACCAAGTAATGGTGCTGGAGCCAGTGACAACTCTATCAGCCTCCCCCCCCCCCCCGCTCAGGAAAAGCAGCACTAGCAGTACATCTTAATTGGCAAGCTAGGGTTTTTTCCCAGTCGGTGTGCAATCTCTGATAAAGCATTAATCATCTCAAGGTTCCATCCATGTCCATTGACAGAAATTGTGAAATGTAATTTAGCTTTGGGAATAGAATTAATGTTTTCTTATAGCTCAAAGCTATTCTGTGATTTATTAGTTTCATTGCTTGAGGGTTTTCTATAATCTAAATTGGTGATTACAAATGATACACAACAGTGTATATTATAAATAGGAATTATGTGTCTAGTGGAGACCATAATGAGCTTTGTAGCTTCATGTATGTTGGTGTAGATTAGGGGCTATAGAGTAATCTGATCATGTCCACCTACTGTTCTTCCCACTCATTCATCTTGTAAAGCTACCCACTGTGTGTTGGTTCTCCTTGTTTATTCACCAGACTAAGATAATTTGGCGATTTTCATTAATTAATTAATTAATTAATTAATTATTATTACAGTCATAATACGCTTCGGTTTGAGTACTTTCAGTTTAAGTACTCTGAGGACCCGTCTGGAATAGATTCATCCACTTTCCGTTACTTTCAATGGGAAAGTTTGCTTCAGGTTAAGTACACTTCAGGTTAAGTAGGGACTTCCAGAACTAATTACACTCATACCTCGGGTTAAGTACGCTTCAGGTTGAGTACTCTGCGGACCCGTCCGGAATGGATTAATCCACTTTCCATTACTTTCAATGGGAAAATTCGTTTCAGGTGAAGTACGCTTCAGGTTAAGTACAAACTTCCGGAAACAATTGTGTACTTAAACTGAGGTACCACTGTATTATTTATTTATTTATTTATTATTATTATTATTATTATTATTATTATTATTATTATTATGTATACCCGGGGGTCTCAGGGCGGTTCACAGAATAAAGTCATGATATAAAACCACAAAATACCCAATAAAAATAAAAACAACCCAATAGCACCCCAATGTTTAATATTAGTAAAACCACTAATTATAAGCATAAACAACTCATTAAAATTAAAATATGTTCATTTTTAAGTATCAGTTTCTTTTTTAAGCCATGGTGAGCTTTGCCTTTGAAGATTTTGCTTTTGAACACTCAGAGAAAGAGAGAGAGAAGGGGTGTCTGCATGCAGTTTAATAATTGTGGGGATAATAAAAATAATACATTCACCACTCCATGGAGCCCATTGCCCAGCCCAGCCTGACTTACATTTATGAGCCAGAATGGGCAAGCATCAAGGAGACAGGTGGTCCCAACATGAGATGGCCCACTTGCCAGTATAGGCTGGCATTACTGTTTCTAAGCACCTCTAGGCAGTGGTCTACATCTAGCCAGACACTTTGTGCATATTGAGAAAAAATTATTGTGCTCAAGTCAACTAAATCCCAGATTCCTGGGTATTCTGCTATGTGGCATGGAAGGGTTCACAGGGCTATACCACAACCATCTGTTCAGCCTCAGCCATTTCTGCTCATGGACTCTGCTGAGGGGCTGGATCATGCCGTATGTACTCCAAGTACTCCCAGGAAATTATAAGGAAAAGAATCCCTAAGAAATATCTGAACTATTTCTCCCCTGCTCGGTAGTCTCTTCTATCTGCCAAGTAGGAACAGGAACTTAATGTTAGGAAATATTAATACACAAAAGAGGTAATTTAAAGATAGTTATTCAGATGTATGAATGAATGAATTTATTAATACGGTCGCAGACCAGCATCAACACGCACAATATCACAGATCAAAACATATCAAAAATACAAAGGACAGTACGAATATAACAAGGATTTAAATATAAAAATTAAAATTAATTATTAGCGTACCCCCTGTAGTTAACATTTAGGGGTTGATTGCAGACACACAGAATTTGGCTACATTTAATGTAATCTCGGTATTCTTGTCCTCTACCAGAAGTTTTAAACTATGGTGTTCGGATTCTTTCATGGACTTTTGCAAAACAGGTGTAATAAAAGTCAAACGTATATCCTCATAAAAATGACAACGTAGTAGTACATGTGAAGCAGTTTCTACTTCCATCGAGCCACAAGGGCAGACTCGTGCTGTATATGGTTTACCCTCAAATCTGCCCTGCAATAAAGCAGAAGGGAGGACATTAAATCTAACGAGGGTAAAAGACCGTCTGTATTTGGGTATCTGAAGTCCTGACAGGTAGTTAGCTGGAGAGAAACCTCTCCCATAGTCCCTTATTGCTGAATGTTTGATCATTTTGCTCATGTGGCATTGTAATTCTACGTCCCAGGTGCACTGGCGAATTATAGTCCTAGCTTTCTCAAAGCCTGCCGCTATCAGGGTCTGCTGTGGGGTCCCCAAGCCTTTCAGCTTTTCAAGCAATGTAGCTTTCCATTTAGATTGGTAGGTGTCTAATAAGGTTAAGGGTGCCAACCCAACCGGGGAGAAAATAAGCTTTAACCGATAATGGATCTTCAGTATCCATATCCAAGCACTGACAGGGTGTCTTGTCTTGTAGTTTATGGGATCTTCCTTCCTACACACTCAGAACTTACATACACAGTGGGATCGGTTTTACAAATATGTGTGCTTGCTCACATAGACACATGCTAGTAGCTGAAAACA
Source organism: Zootoca vivipara (assembly GCF_963506605.1). NCBI lineage: Eukaryota > Metazoa > Chordata > Lepidosauria > Squamata > Lacertidae > Zootoca > Zootoca vivipara. The sequence goes on along the minus strand of NC_083287.1, from coordinate 42,147,469 downwards.
GACATCAAGGTATCAATTTAGCTCCACATCTACATTAGAGAAGCTGAATTCTAGGGAGGACATTTTCCCAGTTAGGACTGTTCCAAATGTTCTCTGGATCTTGCTTTAAGGCATTGATCTTCAACTGGGATCCACTACTTGGCCACAGCCTGGCCCAAAGTGAATCATACTAATTGCACTACCACCATATAAATATATGGTGTGTTATATGTGAAATAAGAAGCAGATTCCCAAATGCAAAAAGAAAGCTACTGTATTTTTCCATGTATAAGACTAGGTTTTTTCCCTAAAAAATAATGTCAAAATTAGGGGGCGTCATACTCTGGGCCATCTCCCCCCATTTTCTTAAATCTGAGTCCCCCAAAATAGGGGGCATCTTATACATGGGGGCGTCTTATAGATGGAAAAATATGGCATTACTTTAGATAATGGCTTGCAGATGTTGGGGGGTTTCCCCATGCCTCTCAGTTCTTGGGTGAATCGTGCTCCTCTGCTAGCTGCTTACTCCAGTTATGAATATGTTTAGATATGCGGCTTGGGACCCTCGTACTTACGGGACCGCCTCTCCTGGTATGCCCCTCGGAGGACCTTAAGGTCCACAAATAACAATATTTTGGAGATCCCAAGCCATAAGGTGGCTAGATTGGCCTCAACTAGGGCCAGGGCCTTTTCAGTATTGGCCTTCACTTGGTGGAGACCAGGGCCCTGCGGGATTTGACATCTTTCCGCAGGGCCTGCAGGATGGAGCTGTTCTGCCTGGTCTTTGGGTTTTGATTTAGGCCATTTGAAAATGAGGCTGCATTTTAAAACAATTTTTAAATATAAGTTGTATTTTAATCTGCATTTTAATCAATTGTTTTTCTTTCTTTTACGTTTTATTGTAACTTTATTGATGTCAGCCGCCCTGAGCCCGGCTCTCACTGGGGAGGGCGGGGTATAAATAAAATTATTAATTAATTAATTAATTAATTAATGGCATTCATAAATTTCAGTTCCAGACCCATCATGTTTTGATCAGGAGAAGATCTCCGATTCAGATAACTGGCTCACAGTGATCTGCCTGAGCAGCTGAAAGGTTCCATCTTCAATATCTATCTTTGTGAACTGATAAGTTGCTTTCATGGAATATAACAGAAATCCCTTGCCTCCTTATGATTTTAGAAATATATAAATGTATATATAAATGTCTATCTAGGCCATAGCTGTCAAGTTTTCCCTTTTCTCGCGAGGAAGCCTATTCAGCATAAGGGAATTTCCCTTAAAAATGGGAGAACTTGACAGCTATGATCTAGGCTTTGTGGTGATGTTTAGATGACGTGAATTTTTCACAAAGCATTTTAAAATGCTTCTGTCATGAATAGTTCAGTGTGCACAAAATTTTTACTCTTTATCTTAGATTATGGAAACTAAACTTGGAAGCATTTTTTTTAAAGAACTCAAAGTCTTTAGCAGCAATGTTCAGTTACCGGGAATTATTAGGGAATTAAGCAAAGCACAAAATTTGATCTCCAAGAGGGGAGAATCAGTTTTCATTTGTTAAGTCTCACACTCATTTTGCTAGCAATAAGCTCTCTTTTGCCAATTCTTTTGCAGCAGCTCTAAATCAGATTTGGATGAAATGGTGGCTGCTATTTGATTCTAATGGGAACATATGCATGAGCTTCACTGGTTCATCTTATCCCAGTTTCGATCTACAGTGACTGCTAAAAGAAAGAGGACTTTTAACAGAACACAGTGGCATTGAGATCAGTTTTCATAGAACTGTAATTGTGGGAGAAGCTTTAGAGACTTGTAGAGAATCAGAGCAGAAAGGAAATGGCTTGAATGAGTATTTCCCGTCTGTGCAGGAGCAAAACAAACTAGAAGCCTGCAGCCAAAGAGTTGCTTGGTTCACATCAAAAGGTGACCAGTTTTTGACCCTCATTACCATGGTTCACTCTTCCTTTTCTTTTTGGGCTCCCTACCTGTTACCTTCTCTAAGTGAGAATCATTGGGTGAGGGGCTGAAATATTCTTAACAGGTAAATTACCTCCTGGAACCTCTTTCCATTCTTTAGCTTGTATCATGAAAGTTTCTCCTCATAGCTTTCAATTCTCTCACTGGATGGCACTCTGATACCTTTATTTCCCTAGTGGTTTCCCCCAAGACTGAATATTTGTGAATGTTCCATGTCATAAGAACAAACTCAACCAATCACTTCCACAAGCACAAAAGAAAATATATAAAAAATCAGGGTCCTCTTAAGGGTATCCAGCGCTGTGGTGCAAAATCCCTCCGACGCCCCCTCGCTTGCTAGGTGCCGTTGGAATGGCAGCTAGCAAGCCTGCTGTTGCGAGGGGGCTTGGTGGGAACAGTGCACTAAAAGGAGCCCTTTTGGGCGCTGCTCCCGCCATGTCCCCTCGCCTGGGCAGGCTTGCTAGGCGCCGTTGGAATGGCGGCTAGCAAGCCTGCTGTTGCGAGGGGTCTTGGCGGAACAGCACACGCCTGGACGGGCTTGCTAGCCGCCATTCCAACGGCGCCTAGCAAGCCTGCTGTTGTGAGGAGACATGGTGGGAACAGCACACCGAAAGGAGCCCTTTTGGGTGCTGCTCCCGCCACATCCCCTCGCCTGGACGGGCTTGCTAGGCACCGTTGGAATGGCGGCTAGCAAGCCTGCTGTTGCGAGGGGACATGTCGGGAACAGTGCACTGAAAGGAGCCCTTTCGGGCGCTGCTCCTGCCGCCCCGAACATGAGCAGCGTGCGGGGCTGCTGGGCACCCCAGCCCAGCGCCCCTGAAGGGGAGGCGCCCTGGCGCCCTGCGCCACTAAGCCAAATGGAAAGGACGGCCCTGTAAAAAATGGCATCTATATAATGGCAAGTAGCCAATGTGGTACCCTCCATTTGTTGGATTTCAGCTCGCATCAGCCCTGGCCAGCACAGTCAATGGTCAGGGTTACCTGTATGACCCCTCAGTCTATCTTCAGTGTTCTTGAATTGATATTCTTGCAGAACTGGTTGCAAACTGATACTTCTTTCTACTAGGTTGATGATTATGAATATGTGAAGAAGTGCATTAATTTAAAGACCTATATTTGGAGAAAAATTATATGCATTTCCTGTTCATCCACTATATTAAGTGTGAATGAAGATTGCTTTTAAACGCTGGTCTTTTTATCCATCTCCTGCCTGTGAGCATTCAGTGAAGCAAACAACACATTGAGTTGGGTGAATGATTCATAGCTTGATTATCAAGGCTGTCCCCAGAGACAAATTCATTAGGTGCTTGATGAGCCTGGCATATGGGACTACAAATGTTTGAGCGTTCTGCTTACTTTGGACTTCTTTTCCATTTCCTGGCCACAGAAAACAAACCTTTCCTTGTGACACACAGCATTAAGGCATCACTCTGCTTTGGGGCGCTTTTTCAGGATTCCTATGAAGCGGCTTATGCAAAGACAAAAGAGGGTGGAATGTTGTTGTTTTCTAGTTTTTGGATTTGTAAATGCATCCTCAGTTGCATATAATGATAGTTCCCTGGGAGAGATAATTGTGGACTTCTATGGAACTGTCTTCAAAAAAATTCCATAAAGACATTTATTATCTTTTGTCATGCTGTAATGATTTCACTTATTTCTATTCCAGTATTATGATACCAGCTGATATGTTTTTAAGTTCTCATATATACTTACCAAAAACTGGATCCATGCGGTGAGATGATCCCACACCGCCACAATAAGTGCCTATATACACAGGACTCACATGTGTTGGCAATTGTTTTCACATGATCATTGTCCAGCTAGGAGGTATGGTGGTAATTTGGATGACAAGGACTCATGTCAATAAGTAAAATAAGCATGGGTTCTTCAGAATCTCCAAACTTTTCTTAATCCCCCCCATAAATTTAAGTGAGAGAGAAGTGGTTGGGAATTTGCAAGCTTTATTTGTTTAAAATAAAATATTTTATGAATGTATACGCCATCCTTCAGGTAAAATAATTTCCAGCCTTGCTCTTTGTAAAGGGGAAGGAATAGAGCAATGTGGGATGGGGTAGAGATGAGGAAATAGCCCTTTTTACTCAGCCGACGGCATTTTTCATTTAATCACTTTTTGCACCGAATTTCTGGAATCACTTTGTGAAAAATACTTAATATACTATAATGCTTTCAGAGCTCTTCACATGTATTATCTAGTTGTAATCATTATGGGTACTCTGTAAGGTAGGTCAATGGTATTATCCTCCATGTTGCAAATGGGGGCTGAAGCTGAAAAAGAGTGGCTTGCCTAAGGTCATCTAGTAATTATACGGCTGAGTTGAGATGTGAACTAGGGACTCCTTGATCTGTAGAACAATATCTTAGCTGTTACACTACATGAGTTCAGTGCTTTATGGAGTTGTAAACAATTTTGATAATACTCAGACTAGACACATTGAAATTAACAAGCATAGGTAACTGTGGTCTATTAATTCTATTTGGTTTACTCTGAGTAGAATTTCATTGTAAGAAACCTTCAGGAAAGTTAAAAAAGCTGTTTGGTGAGAATCGCTCAGGACAGCTACTGAGAAGGAGGATCTGGAGAAAATTCAGGTACATGCAATTTTAGATCACAGGCAGGAATTGAAATATGAGATCTGCCAGCAGATGTAGTAAATAATATTTGGAGCTGTGAAGTTAAAATGACACAATTTGCTTATGTTTACTTAGCTTTAAAGAAAATGTAGTCAATAGTGTGTTTTGGTTCAAAAGTCAGTACCGTAGAATTCTCCTTTTGGTTTTTCATTAGTATTCATAGCTCCATCAGACTGCAGTTCAAACTCGTTCCCTTGTTTTTGTCACAGAAGATGATGGAGCAAGGTTGCTTAGAAACACTTAGCCACACTCTCAATGGGAATTATCAATCTGTTCTGTGTATTCACCTCCACATGCAGGGGAGAAAATGGAGTTTAACTGCTGACAGTGTTAATTGATTGCAAGTTGTTTTAGCGGGAGTATTATGTCTCAACCCAGATTTCCTTTTATTCCCATTAATTAGATGTAGGAACAAACATACCAAAATAGTGAGTTATGCCATTATAAAGAACATTTTAGGGGTACAAGTATTTAATTTGTGTGTGTGTGTTTGTGTGTTTTACCTTCTGCCTTTTTTATTTTTGGAATGCAAATTGTAACCTCTCTTGGCTTTGTAGTTAAGTGCTTTTGATTGACATACGTAGAAAACTAATGTGCAGCTTGTAGTCAGCAAGCACAAATACATTTGTGGCTGTCACAGCAAATCCTAATCCATAAACGGTGTGTGAAGTGCATGAAGAAGCAATCCTATTGATTATTGTTGCAAGGACAGAAGTTTCCTGTCTTCCTACCTCTCTCTAAGGCTTCTCCCCCAGTTCCTTCCCCAGCAGCCTAAGGCTCCACTGTCTTGTTTCTCTTTGCTTCATCATTTTTGTTTCTCTGCATGTTCTGGGAGAGAGGGAAGCTGGTTGCAGCAGGAGGGGGAGACTCCCTGGATTCTTCAGCAGCCTTCCTCATCTCCTGTTTCCTGCTTCCCCTCCTCTCCTGCCTCTGATTCTGGATTGCTGTCTGCCCCAGCCTCTTCCTGCTCACTGAACTCTGTTGCCTCTTCAGCTTCCTACACCTCCTCCTCCCAGTCTGCCCATCCTTTTGCTCTGACCACTTATAATCATCCCACCACCATCCCTCTGGCTCTGAGCCTTCTTTCCTTGGAGGAGTCCCCAGTTGGTGCCTCCCACCATGCCTCTGTATCCAGACAGTTCATGACATCTGGGTATTTAAGGGTGATACCAGCACCTTGGAACAATACCTCTGCATTGTATTGGATATGTGACAGGGCTTGCTTTGCTGTCTGCTAGTCATTGAAAGGTGTCATGGTGTTGCCCGCCAGCAATTCATTTCATTGATTACTTCTTGGTTATGGACTGATATATATATTATTTTGAAGTTGATGAATCGTAAATTTTGCATGACATTCTACTACTAATAATAACACATTTATTATATTCATTAGCCACGTGTTGTGGCTGTATTTGAGCAGATTATTCTGTATTGCAACACAGAGGTTTGTTTTTGTCATTATTGCTGTCTGCTAGAGCTGAAGACAGGAGTGCCTGGTGTGCTCTGGTCCATGGGGTCACGAAGAGTCGGGCACGACTAAACGACTAAACAACAACAACAACAAGAGCTGATCACTGTTAAGTTGATCTCTTGTTGTGTGTCTTGAGTGAGAGGCATGTGTGTGTTCTGTTTTTAAACTTTTCTGGTAAGCTGCATGTGTTGTACCTAATTTCAGCTTTCTCTCTGTTGCTGAAGTGGCATAATTTTTCTCCCTCTATCAATAGGGCCCAATTAGTTGCCATTTTAAAAATGTACTCTATTTAAATCTTTTAAAAAATCTGGACTTGAATGTACATTTTGTTGTCCATATCTTGGCTCTCAGGCTGCTTGAGATACTTTCCCATGCTATTCTCACAGTGATTGATGGGATTTGATGGGATAAGACAGTGATCCTCTGCTGGGCTGAACTCTGGATTCTGATCTGGGACGGTGGACGGGGTGAACCAGTTCTACTTGCTGAAAAGAGTTGTATGCTACTACTTAACGGCTTATGACATAAACATAAAATGTGGAGTGGATCAGTGGATCAGTGCTGGGACTAGACCGCATATGAAGAATTGCTGGCGTCTTTTGTAGACTGCACATTAATATGGAAGTTTTATCTTCTGAAAACCCACTGCCGGTTACAAGTTAACGAAACCCTATCTAGGCTTCCATGCCACTATATTATTAAGTATGTAAGAAAGCGGTAACAATTTCTCTTAAGATACTGCAGTCCTTTTGAGATTAAATTTGCTGCAGGTAAAGACTTTAGTTATAGTCATCTGGAGCTGTTTATGCTGGTGTTAGCAGAGTGGCTTCTCTTTCCACTGTAGAAGTGCTGTTAGAACTGGTAAATAGGAACCACCAGTTTAATCGAATCTTGGAACCAATCAGCTACTCAAATGGACTCTGTGAGCTAGCACCCATAGCCAACCATAGCCATATCTGCACTACCGTCTTTCCCACATTTTAAGACACCGTCTTATCACTTTTTTTCCTCAAAAAAACACTGGGTGGCTTATTTTCAGGGAATGTCTTACCGGTATTTTTATTACATCAGGAGCAGTGCCCCTCTTGCTCCCTGTCTCCCTGCGGGGCAGGACTCTTGACTGAAAGAAAATGACGGGCAACAGCCACCACCAAGCTCCATGAGAGGGAGTCTGAGGGAAGGGAGGTGTGTGCATCGCTGGCCCAGCCCTCTCTCCCCGGCCCTGGGATGTTCGTGAGGGAGGGAAGGAGCTCCTCCGAAGGGCTGCTCTCTCTCTCTCCCCTCCCAGGTGGGGACTCACTTAATAGCAATCTGCTACACTGGAGCTTCTTAAATTTAAACCAGTACAGTATAATGGAATCTATCTGTGTGATGCAGTCGTAGCAGTAGCCTATACTAAAGCAAATAAGGATCTCTACCAGCCAGCCAACTGCCCAAGACTTAAGAGCGAAAGTTCCAACAATGTAGCACTTTGTAGCACTGATAGCAAAGAGGCTACCGGCTGAGATACTGTAGAAAACAAAGCAGCCAGCTGAGCAGCAATTAAGATGGTAAATGGTAGCAATTAAGTAGCAATTGAGCCAGCAGAAAGCGGGGTGAGATAATCTGCTGGTCCTAACAACCCGTCCGTGTTTCTCTTACCCACAAAATGTTAACTTTTGTGTAGGGTGTAGGGCAGTGTTTAGCAGCTCCTAAACAGCGAGAAGGGGAAAGTCCTTAATCCCCAAGGCAAGGACTGCGCCACCGGCAGCGATCCCGGTACTGGTACAAATCCTTAAAGGGTAAGCTCTACAGACAAGCAATGGAAAGAAAAAAGAATCCTCACTTTTTAAAAGGCTATTAAAAGGGGGAAAGGTGGGGGGAAACGAGAGGTGGGCTGTGTGTGTGTGTGAGAGAGAGAGAGAGAGGGGGGGGGGGAGAGAGAGAGACGCGCACACAGAGTCTCTCCCTAAAGGGGAAGGCAGCGTCTTCAATCGCCCCTCTTTTTTCCCTCGTGCTTTCATCTTCTCCCCACCGCAAATGCCACTTTTCTCCTCTTCACCAAGCAAGCAGAGCTCACACAGCCTAGCTAAAAAAAAATATTTTGGAATCCTTTTACAGGTATTTTAAAAAATGCTTACAGAAACAGGAGGGGGAATCACGAGGCTGCAGGAACGGCTCTACGGTGCATTTTTACAAGCTTTTAAAAGAAATACGTGTCTTTGGAGCGACAGTAAAATGGGGAGAGATTTTTATGGGGGAGAGTTGGCTGGCGGGAGGGGGGAAGGGTCTATCACTATGTCTTATTTTCGGGTTATGGCTTATATCGCGCAACTGCTTAGAAATCCTGCTATGTCTTATATTATGGCTACGTCTTAAAAAGGGGGAAACACGGTATATATTTCAAGAACTATTATACTACTTTAACTGTCATGGCTTCCCTCAAAGAATCCTGGGACCTGTAGTTTTTCAGGGTGCTGGGAGTTGTTAGAAGACCCTTATTCCCCTCACAGAGCTAGAGTTCCCAGAGTGGGTTTACCAATCAGCAGGGCCAGCCCAAGACATTTCGGCACCTGAGGCAAACCACAGAATGGTTCCCTTTCCCCACCACTTTAGTGATGGAGGTGATAGTGTGGAAGACATTTTGCGTGGCTTTTGTTTAAAATCAAGAGATGGTTGTTGTGAAATATGTTGGCAGAACTTACTTCCACATTGAAGGAAATAATCTTAACTGCTGGATTGCTAAATGTATTGCATTTTTTCTTTTGGAAACTGCAGTGACTTTTCATTTCAGAGTAAGCCTCTTAAAATGGGAAACTGAGAATGATTGGCTGTAATCCTAGGCACATACCATAGAGTGAGTCCAATTGAACACAGTGGGACTTACTTTTGAGTAGCCATATTGCAGTGTGAGAGTCAATTTATGTGCTTGGGAGAAGGTCTGGCAATGGTATTGGGCGGCAGTTGGCATTTTCAGCTTTTTTTAAATGTCAGTGACCAGGCATCCCCTAACTGTGGCCCTCCAGATGTTTGGGCCTACAACTCCCATGATCCCTAGCTAGCAGGACCAGTGGTCGGGGAATATGGGAATTGTAGTCCAAAACATCTGGAGGGCCGAAGTTTGGGGGTGCCTGTCATTGACAGTAGTTGTTTTTTTTTTGAGGGGGGTGGTGTAGGTAGATGGTCAGGAGTGAGGAAAACACAGAGAGAACAGTCTGCTTAGTATAATCTTCTGTACCAAACCCACCAGCAAAACAAATGAATCTAGGGATCTCTGCCTTGTGTGAGATGCCTATGTCAGTCAGTGCAGAGTGTTCATTAAAATATAATGAAGGTCATTGTCTTAGAATTTTAAGGTAAAGGGACCCCTGACCATGAAGTCCAGTCGCGGATGACTCTGGGGTTGCGGCGTTCATCTCGCTTTATTAGCTGAGGGAGCCGGCGTACAGCTTCCGGGTCATGTGGCCAGCATGACTAAGCCACTTCTGGCAAAACAGAGTAACGCACGAAAACACCGTTTATCTTCCCGCCAGAGCAGTACCTATTTATCCACTTGCACTTTGATGTGCTTTTGAACTGCTAGGTTGGCAGGAGCAGGGACCGAGCAACGGGTGGCTCACCCCATCGCGGGGATTCAAACTGCCGACCTTCTGATCGGCAAGCCCTAGGCTCTGTGGTTTAACCCACAGCGCCACCCTAGAATTATCATTCTAGTAATTTATAGACTTCATTTTTCAGTAAATTGGTGTCATCCACATCCCTTAATAACTTGATTAAAGTGTGTAAGTTTGTCAACAGTGTTATTTCCCATACATTTTTATACTATTGCAAGATGTCAGCTGGTTACCCACCCTGCTCCATGTCCTCCTTGTGTTGTTTTGCCTCTTGCGTGGCTGGATGGAAGTGTGTGTGTGAGTGTGAGTGTTTGTGTAAGCCTTTAGTTTTGTGTGTGGGAGGAATATAGTTTATTGTTCTGAGGGGAGAATCACATCCATTGCTCAGACCACTATTTCCTAACCCTGCCCATCAAATCCCAAAGGTTACCCTCAGGTTTAAAAAGTTTCCCTTTCCCAGATCTAGAAGGGCCACAGTTCAGTGGTAGAACCTACTTTGCATAGCAAAGGTCCTCAGTTCAATCCTGGTGTCTCCAGGTAGGGCTGGGAAAGTCAGCTGTTGGAAACCCTGGAGAGTCACTGCCAGTCAATGTAGATGTGGCTGAGCTAGATGGATCAATAGTCTGACTCAGTATAAGGCATTTTCCTATGTTCCTAGAAAACACAGCAACCTGTGTCTTGTGACACCTTAAAGACTAACATGTTCTTTGTGGCATAAACATTCATGGACCAGAGAACCCTTCAAAAGATGTATGACGACAGCCATGGAAGCTGATGACACAAATGAGACTTTTAGTCTTTTTAAGGTGCCACAAGACTTGTAGTTCTTTCTGTACCAGACTAACAGTGCAGTTCCTATTAAGCAGAAATAAATGGTGTCTCCAGTATGTTTGATGTGTCCAACTACAGACTTCATTAATGAAATTTACTTATCCTGCTTTCTTTATGGAGCTTGGTAAAATTGAATCCATTTTGTCCTAATGTGAAGTGAGAAGTACTTTTTCTCTTTTTCATTACAGTGAGAATCTACTCTCCTTTTACTTTTGGCTAAAAATAGTGGTATAATATTGGATAAAGTGCATTGAAAGCACTGTTCTGAAGGCCTGTTTGTTTACTTAAAACTTTATCATCTGATCCCTCTGTTTCCTCTTCCTTTTGAGTCTTATTTCCTTTCTTCTCCTCTTATATTGGGCCCTGCCTTCTGCTTTATAATCTATCTTATTGTTATTTTAAAATTATGTACAGTGCATAATTTTTGGTGTGCTGTATTAATTTTTAAAAGGAGATTACTCTGGTTATTCAAATAAAAATGTGTGCCTGCATTTAAGCTGAAATCATTATTCATTTTACAGTTTTAAAAAATACATGTAGATCAATATTTTGACACAGTTGGATTTATGATTGCAGCAACACCTAAAATAAGATAAATAAAAAAAATTCCTTCAGTAGCACCTTAAAGACCAACTAAGTTTTTATTTTGGTATGAGCTTTCGTGTGCATGCACACTTCTTCAGATGTGCATGCACACGAAAGCTCATACCAAAATAAAAACTTAGTTGGTCTTTAAGGTGCTACTGAAGGAATTTTTTTTATTTTACTTCGATCCAGACCAACACGGCTACCTACCTGTAACCTAAAATAAGATGTTATATTATATTGATACTTTTCAGTCAGGACTGAATTATCTTCCATTTTGATTCCTTCTTATTACTCCATACTCTCCAGTGATAATATTTTTGCCAGGTGACTTCCCTAGACCAATGTGGCTTCTGGAAAATCTGTTGAAGGATTTCCAGTCCATTCCCAATTGTCATTCAAGGACCTGGTTTTTGCCTTTACTGTATAGCCTTAAACACCTTGAGATCAAGCTACTTTTGGCCGCCTTCTCCTTTGCGAATCTGTCTGCCCTTTAAGGTCAAATGCTGCCACCCTCTTAAATATGACTGCTGAGGCATGGTTGGTGGGAACACATAAAAGGCCTCCTCTGTGATGGTGCTCTGTCTGTGGAATTCTCTGCCCCAAGAGGTTTGGTTATTTTTCTTGTTACCGGTATTTGTGTTCAGCAATTGAAAACTTAAAAACAAACAAATCCCAAAACAAGCTTTTGATTTTGTTGCTTAATTAAATCTTTATTGGTACTTTTGACATTGAGTTGCTGCTGCTTTTAGTCTAGTAATTGTATTTTAACAATTAATTATTGTTAGTTTTAATGTTAGTTTTTTTACAATTTGTAAGAATTTGTAAGTTACTCCATTTTGAAAGAGAAAAGCAGGCTATAAATTATTTTTAAATAACAGGTTGTATCCAGCTAAGTTCTACTTAGAGTAGACCCATGGAAAACAGTGAAGCTAAGTTAGTCATGGTCTACTCTGAGTTTACGTTGGTCTACTCTGAGTAGGACCAACAGTGGCTATAACCAAAATAAATAGTAATGCAAGATAAATCCCACATCTTTCCTTAAACTGATCTGCTTGGACATAACATGTTTCTCAATATAGGAAGACCATTATGCTACTCTAATTATGGGAATAAGGAAATCCATTTTGTTCATATTGCTGAAAGCTCACAGCAGCTACCATCTTCCCTAATTAAAGCAGCTGAGTGCTTTTAACCTTGATTTAATTACTTTTGGGGATTGAAAAATAGGTCACCTTTTGTCCAGTTTCCCACACATCACTAAAATATGTTTTACAGTGGGTGGGGTGGCAGCGGTTAACCACTCCATGTACAATATTATTCTGTATACCTGTTTGATGCAGATAAGCAAGTTTTCCGGTAATAGTGTACTGTGCTGTTCTAGGGCTGTTCAGCATATCTCTCCCCCCCTTAAAGGTATTGTGCTGTCCTGTAGTCTTACTAAGCCATTAAAAATGCATTGTGAGGGCAGTTTGACTGGAACATTCATTGTCAAATGTGAATGCCATGCCACGTGTCATGACATAATTTATTAAAAATTGCCAGGTTGCTTACAGTCCAGAGGTTACTGTATAGTGGAAGAGAACAGAACTATGTTTGTATGAGTAATTGAATAAAACTGCTGCCTCTTTGATAATCCACTGCATAGCTCCAAATTAGATTACCTTGCAAGTGAGTGTATAAACTGTGCTATTTAAATCTTTACTTAAACTAATTAATGAGTGGGAGTAAGTACTCCACAGGAGGTCAGCCTCGAGGCCTGTTTTTTTTAAAAAAAAAAATGTGTCAGGAACTACAGTTTAATTGTGAGAAAAAATGTATCTCTATTAAGAACATGTGAGAGAAAATGCTCTTCATAAAAGTAATTGAGAATTGGTCATAGTGTAACAGTCTACGGAACAACTACCGATTGCTAAAAACTCAAGGTAAAGTGCAAACTTACATTGGAACTGTTAATGTATTGACTACAATCTATAGAGCTCTTTTAGCCATACTGGGACCCAGGTGGCGCTGTGGTTAAACCACTGAGCCTAGGGCTTGCTGATCAGAAGGTCGGCGGTTCGAATCCCTGTGACGGGGTGAGCTCCCATTGCTTGGTCCCAGCTCCTGCCAACCTAGCAGTTCGAAAGCACGTCAAAATGCAAGTAGATAAATAGGAACCGCTACAGCGGGAAGGTAAACGGCGTTTCCATTGCTGCTCTGGTTTGCCAGAAGCGGCTTTGTCATGCTGGCCACATGACCTGGAAGCTATACGCCGGCTCCCTCGGCCAATAATGCGAGATGAGCGCGCAACCCCAGAGTCGGTCACGACTGGACCTAATGGTCAGGGGTCCCTTTACCTTTACCTTTAGCCATACTCAACAGATGGTTCTCAGTGGGACTTCCAAATCCTTTTCTATGGATGACACCAGATCATTTTCTATAAATGGCACCAACACTCTTTTGCAAGCTGTGTTTGCCCATTCCAAGTTGCGAAAAATCAGTTGCCACATGGTGAGGAGAGAAGTTGCTGAGAAAATAAATACACTGGCCATGTACAAATAAAATTGCATAGCTTCCCTGGATTTTAGGACACAATAGGAAGCTGCCTTTTATCAGGTCAAACCATTGGTCCATGTAGCTTCATATTGTGGCAGTGGCTCTCGAGAGTTTCAGACAGGAATGCTTTTCAGCTGTCCCAAAAGATGCCAAGGATTCAACCCCTGGGACTTTATGTGCAAAAGGCATGTGCAACAACCCTCCTCAATGGACACGGGTGGTGCTGTGGTCTAAACCACAAAGCCTAGGGCTTGCTGATCAGAAGGTCGGCGGTTCAAATCCCTGCGACGGGGTGAGCTCCCGTTGTTCGGTCCCAGCTCCTGCCCACATAGCAGTTCGAAAGAACGTCAGAGTGTAAGTAGATAAATAGGAAGGTAAACAGCATTTCTGTGTGCTGCTCTGATTTGCCAGAAGCGGCTTAGTAATGCTGGCCACATGGTCCGGAAGCTGTCTGCAGACAAATGCTGGCTCCCTCATCCTATAGAGCAAGATGAGCACTGCAACCCCAGAGTCGTCCGCGACTGGTCAGGGGTACCTTTACCTTACTACCCTCCTCAGCAATCACATCATGCAGGGGGGAGCTGGATAGAGGTGGGGCTGTGGATGTTGGTCTCTGTCATGGGCAGGTTAAGGGTCACAGAGATATGGTTGGAAGTGATTATTGGTTGTAAGGTTCAGCACTTGCAGGTAGCAGCAATATCTATTATCTGTTTGTTGGCGCCAACAACTAATATTGGCGCCTCTAATTGTGTTTGGCTGCTAATTGTGTCTGGCTGCTAATTGAAGATTTTGCTGAAAAGGGCAAAACCACATGCTGCAGTTTGTAATTCATGGAGAGGTGCAAATAGCCCTATTAGTCAATGGGCAACACCAAAAATTGGGAAACTGTCAGTATGATTTTTTGAAAGATGTATGCCTCTGGATTATATTTTCATGAGGCAGCCCATTCTGACTGGTCTCTTAAGCTTTTTATGATGTCATCAAGACAGCCGAAGCCATCTTTTTCTAAGTTTTATAATTTAAGCTATAATGTGTGAAGTGTTTGATTTGAAAAATTAAAACTGTGTTGAAAAGCTAATTAAGTTTCTTACAGATAACTAATTGTAATAATCTTACCCATTACCATTTTTTGTGGGATAAAGAATCCCCTCATTTTTGTATAGTTTTCTGGTTACGACACTTTACTTGATTTAGATATGCTTCTTTAATATATTAGACAGTTGTACTGTACTCCTTTACTTTTCAAATAAGCCATGAATAGATTAATTTTGATATACCACAAGATACAGAAATAAGGAATTACTTGGTAGACTGGTCAGGAATTCTTGATTTGCCGGAACACACAAAACTGTTCACTAATGCTAAAGTTTACTGGCCCATTACTTGCCACCTTTTGGGTGACTCCAAATCGTTATTGTCTTGCAACCCATGTCCTGTTGATCAAGAAGAGGGTTGGACCCATGCCTAGTAATGTTTAGGTTAGACTCATTAACTCCCATTGGTTTCAGGGAGTAAGATAGTAGCCTAGCAGTACTTTTCACAAGTGTTATGTTTCACTGGGTATTTCCACTAAACTGATGCTAGGTGAACTAGAAGTTAAAACAGACACCATAGACTAATTTGTGTGTAGTAATGAGATCCCATTAACTTCTTGGGAGTTGTGCTGCATTCACTGCTTTTAACAGCTATAACATGCTGTTGGGGGGGGGGGCATTACATCCTGCTTTTTGTTTGCTTTTTCCTAAATAGCCACCACTACTACTCATTTCCAGCTGTTTATGGGGAAAGTGGACATAAATAGGAGAATAGATATAATGGGCCACCTTCAGCCAGAAATAAAAAACATTGTTCTTTGTATCAGGAAACCTGTTAATGGCTTGGGAAGTATCCCTTAAAAAAAATTCTTCGTGTTTTGCACGTCTTTATTTCCATTAAGCACTGTAAACATTTCAAAAGAATGGCTTGATGTGAATTTTCATGAAACTATGTGCTTCACGTTGAGATTAATACAAAAAACTGACCATCCAAATGTAGAGATATTAAATAAAATATGTGTCTTGTTGGATACAAGCAAACAGTCTGTGGCCATTGATGAATGTTTCAATGAAGATTAGTATTTTCTCCTTTCTTCTAAACATACATTTACTGAAGATGGAAGAATATTACGTGAATGACAGATAAATAACAAACACTGTCTTTGGTGTTCTCAGAAGTTATTTTAATTTGTTTAATAAATGTATCCATTTTGTTACCACCAGAAAATTGTGTCTTTTCTGTACTTAGTATAAAAAACTTCATGTTATGAAACTAGTTTTCATTTACACTTTTTTTTTTGGTAGGAAATATATTTCAGGTGGTGTGCATAATTTTGGGTTGCTAGGTTAACAAACTGACCCATAAATCTTTGTGCCAAAGGAAGAATTATCGATGTTAGCATAGCTTGAGATGGAAAACAGTTTAAAAGTAGCCTTAGAATATCCAGAAGGAGTGATTAATTCTAGGAAACAAATAGGTGCTGCTAAGCATTAGGCATGGTTAAAAATCCATATTTTCTGCCCCCTGGTTGTAGATGTTTTATGGTTTGCTGTAACCCTTTCAAGCCAACACTCAGCACCTTTGAAGTGTGTGGTGGCCTCTGAAATTGTAGTGTGGATTGACTCCTTGTCCATTTATGATTGAGCTTTTGGCATTATCATTCCATGCAATCCAGACTGTGGGGTTGTAGGGTGTTGTTGTTGTTGTGCCATTGGGGTTTTTTATTTTTTAAAAAAAGAGTCTCCAAAATATTGAGCATGGTGACCTCTGTTTAGATTTGGCTGATCCTGGCTAGGAATAGTGCAGTGCTTTCAAGCAGTCACTGTACACCCAGTAGTCATGAGAATTAGCTCATAGTAATGGTTTGTAAAATGCTCTCTGCACTCATTCAGAGGTGCTCCTTTTGTTACTATGCAATTGATGGGACTGAATCCTTGTGCTGAATACAGGTTTTTGGGTTAAATTAAATTAAAGTAACACTCAAGACGGGAGGCAGGGGGAGATGTCTAGAAGTCTTAGAATTAATTCTGGTTAGCAGTGCCTAACCATCTTAATAAGGAAATGTGATCCTTCTTCTTTAGATAAAAGTGTAAGATGTCATAGGCATGCCCATCTACCACAGTCCTTTTATTTTCCCTGCTAAATGCAGCTGAGCACTGAGGTTAAATACTGGTAGGGCACAACAGGGATATCGGAGATTTAAGGAGCTTGATAGTGTGTTCCAGACATGGCCGCCCAATGCTTTTGAGAGTGCAAGAGATTCCTCACCCTTGTTCTTGATAGGAACACTCATTTGTTTCAATGGAGGCTAGTGTAAAATGTGGACTTCTGGAGAGTGGGAGACCTATTTCCAGCTTTATTGTGGAATCAGCCTTGAAAACTAGTCTTGAAACCAATGAATGATTTCTCCTCCTCACCCCCTTTAAATGTTCTCTCTGCTGAGGTATACATACATCGAGTAAATTGAGATGGTGCAAGAGGATATGTTCTCGCTGTGTTTCTGGCATGGCTGCAGCATAACACAGAAGGCAATTGAAAAATTAGATGGAAAAGCATGCACTTGATTGCCAGACATCAGAGAGGTCTAGCCAAGCGGTTGAACTCTGGATGCCTTGCTGAGTTTCCCAGAGTTTCAACTTGCTTCTATTTAAAAGACGCACAAACACACACACACACTCACAATTACATGGTCACATTTGAAACTCCAGCTAGTTGTAGTAGCAGTGCAAGTTGTTACAGTTTTTCAGGAGGGGGAAACAAAACAGGGCTCTCTCCTCAAGAAGGACAAAGCAGGGTGTTGGCCTCTTGTACTGTATTTTTTAATTTCTCTTGCTGACCTTCTCCTTAGTTGCGTCTCAGATTACTATTGTTGCTGCTAAAACGGCCTTAAAAGGAATTTGTCCCTTGTTCTTCTGTACAGCAAAGCAATTAAATTGGTTGCCTGTTAGATTGAAGCTCTGTGGTTTGATGTGAAAGATTTGCTGCAGGGTGCAAAGGAGGGGACAGTTTGGGAAGGCAAGCAACATGTCAGGCTTCTTGTTACTGTTAGTTGAGTTCAGCCTTCCCCACCCAAGTGTCCCCAGTGAGACTGTTGGATTGTAACCTCTATCACCCCCAGCCAGTGTGGCTAAAGGGAAGATGGGGAATGTAGTCCAACAACAACTGGACACCAGTTCCCAAAAGCTCTGCTTCCTTGCACCCTCACTTCCTCCAGCCACTGTTATTTGGTCTGCCCAATTAAACCCTTAAACATAATATTCATAATATTCTCTCCAGCCACTGCTAGACCCAAGTCATCCCAACCTGTCCTTGCTGCTTGTTTGCACAAACTGAAGAATCTGTTGCTGGAGCAGCTCAGCTCATGACAGATAAATTAGTGATGAAGGACAATTAGACAATCTCTAGTATTCCAGAATGATAAAGGGTTTATTTTAAAAATAATAAATGAGGGACAGGAAGGTAAGTGGGGCAAACAAGAGAAAATAAAAATGAATTTTGTTTTGTTTGGGGAAGTGCTCTAGCTTTGCATGCAGATGGTCCCAGATGCAATCACTGGCATCTCCAGGTAGGACTGGGAGACACTGGTATCCAAAAAGCTGGAGAGACATAGCCAGTCAGTGTAGACCAAGGCCCACTAAGATTTTTGGGGCTGTAGGAACATTTGCAAACTGACATGGCAACACACACTCATGGCCAAGCATACACTGCAGCCTACTCAGTTGGCTATAAGCAAATGTTGCCTTCTAGCCACATTATAAAAGGGGGAGGGGACCCCGTGGAATCCATGTATGCTGCATTTGTGGAGCCAGGTGTAGAGAGTACTCGGTTAGATGGACCAATGGTGAGACTATGTATAAGGCAAGTTCCTGTGTAAACTTGGCATTTAGCTAGGCTAACTCTTTAAGCAAATTTCGAGGTTCAATTTACCGTGTTTCCCACATTTTAAGACACCGTCTTATATTAATTTTACTCAAGAAAATACGCCTATGGCTTATTTTCGGGGGGTGTCTTTTTTTAAAAAAAATATTACTGTAAGTACCCCTTCTTACCGCGGCCAGCATTGCTGCTGCTGGGTCCCGCTAGCTCAGGGTGCACAGCAAGGAGGACGCCTCTGACCAAAGTTTAAGGGGGGCGTGTCGGGAAGTTCCATTTGGCAGGGGGGAGTTGGAGGCACAATAGTCCTCCATAGCAGGGCCTTCGCGGTCCCTTCCAATTCCACAATTCTGTGAAACCGGAGGACATCATCGACAATGGTGGCATATGACAAAGGCGACGCTAAGCAAACCAAGCCGAGAACGGATGGCATAGGCAGAAAAGTCCCTCCTCCCCTCCTCCCCCGACGTTGCGGTGGACCTGCTGGCGGTGCTGAGCGGGGGGCCGAGGCCGTAGAGCATGGCTCACGCAGGTGGCTGGAGCGGGAGCGCAGGGGCTGCCGTGGGGCTGAGCTGCACCATGCAGGCATCGCTGCTGGCGTTGCTGCTGAGGCTGGCGCCGGTGGGGGACATGCCCGTGCCTGTGCCCGCAGCAGTGGCGAGGGTGAGGGTGCTGGCCGGCTCGGCGCGCTGCGCTTGGCTATTGCTGCGCCGCGCGGAGCACCGGATCAAGGATCCGGTCTGCAGAGTTAGCGCCCAGCAACGCCGCACGGAGCATCGCCTCCTCAATCCAGCACGGCGCTGCTGAGCGCTGACTCTGCAGACCGGATCCTCGATCTGGTGCTCTGTGCAGCGCTGATCAGTGCTGACCCGGCAGGCCGCCGGATCAAGTACGGTAAGCAGCCTGGAAGCTTCCCAGGGTGGTGGGAAAGAAAGAGGGGAAAGATGTCGGCGGGGAGAGAAAACGCGTGAGTCCTCTCCCTTTCTTTCCTGCTTAGCCAGCTTGTGGGCAGGCCGAAGCAATCGAGCCGACGTCTCTAATGACAGAACAGCTTCTGTTATTAGAGACGTTGGCTCGATTGCTTCGGCCTGCCCACAAGCTGGCTAAGCAGGAAAGAAAGGGAGAGGACTCACGCGTTTTCTCTCCCCGCCGACATCTTTGCCCTCTTTCTTTCCCCCCTCCCACCACCCTGGGAAGCAACATAGGCGAGGATCAATTGCTTTGGCCCAGGGGTTGCCATTTTACAGGAACAAACAACGTGAAAAGAAAACAGAAGCAACAAGCCCAGTCAGCAGTGCCTCCCTCCCTCCAACTCCCCCCCCCCGCCAAATGGAACTTCTCGACACCCCCCCATAACTTTTGGCCAGAGGCGTCCTCGGCCCCGTTCCCACCTTCGCTGCTGGGCGCCGACCCTGCAGGTAGACCTATGTCTTATTTTCGGGGTATGTCTTATATTTTAAAAATCTTAAAAATCCTGCCATGGCTTACTTTATGACTACGGCTTAAAAAAGGGGAAACACGGTATATGCCTCTAGCAATGTATGAATGGGGGACTCGGGTGGCACTGTGGGTTAAACCACAGAGCCTAGGGCTTGCCGATCAGAAGGTCGGCCGTTCGAATCCCCACAAGGGGGTGAGCTCCCATTGTTCGGTCCCAGCTCCTGTCAACCTAGCAGTTCGAAAGCTTGTCAAAAGTGCAAGAAGATAAATAGGTACCGCTACAGCGGGAAGGTAAACAGCATTTCCGTGTGCTGCTCTGGTTCGCCAGAAGCGGCTTTGTCATGCTGGCCACATGACCTGGAAGCTGTACTCCGGCTCCCTCGGCTAATAACGCGAGATGAGAGCCACAACCCCAGAGTTGGTCACAACTGGACCTAGTGGTCAGGGGTCCCTTTACCTTTTTAATGTATGATTCTTCAAGACGTTATGATGATTAAAAAGGGGGGACCCTAATGGCAGAGGAATGGATGTGGGAAGCCCAGCCACTGGGGAGAGGACCTAGAACGGCATGAGACAGGTAGCCTGCACATGAAACCTTCAGAGATGGGGGCAGTTGTTGTTTTGGGTTCCTGTTAGGCGGATATAACTACAGAGAAACCACTACTGGGAACAAGGATACTTGAAATGCACCTATCCAGTCTTTGAGTAGTGGTGTCTTTGGTCTAAGGAAAGGGGTGGGTAGACAGGCAGGGGCTTGTGCAGGCCATTGTGACAGATGTGGTGTTTCTCAAGTAGTCTAGTTTTGCATAGTTGCTTTTTCTTTCCTAAATAGTCATGTGGGGTAGAGGGGCTCAAGCTACCATCTGTATTGTTAATATTTAGATCCCAGCTCACTTCCTGCCCTCACTCTAAAATGGCTTCATGATTGACTATGCCTGATAAGAGTGAGGGCAGGAAGTGAAACTGGGATCCAAATATTGCAGATCCAAGAATACTGATGCTAGTTAAATTTTATCTAACCTAGGAACCTTAAGAATTGTCAGGGACAGAACCACTGAAAAGTTGACAAATTTTCACCACAGAGGAGTCATACTTAAAAGAAGCTATAGTGATATAAGAGAATGAGGGTAGGAGATTGTTACCTGTTTGGGAGATGCGGGAGACCAGCACGGAATAAGATTAAGGCTGAAGTCAACATCTGTCCAATTTGTGCAGCCTGACCGTGCTGAATTTCATTCTTGGTGTTTTATTACTACTGGCACAAACTTCTTGAAAGCTCACATTTGTTATCATTTTCAGCATAATGAGTAGCCATTTTTATACGACTCACTGAATAGTGCTGTGCATTTTTTCAACAAGCTTACTTTTAAAAAAAGCTCTGGCTACTGAGCATGTCTCAAGATGAAAAGTTTATTGGGGTATTACTGGTAAGTGATACTGCCAACGAGGAATTTTAATGTTGGCTCTTGCATGTTTAATGACTGGGTGTTCACCTTGACTAATGCCAAATAAAAAGTGGTACGGCAAATGGCAATAGTAGTAGCAGGAAATGTTATGTATGTTTCTGAGCCACATAGTGGTGGCGTCTGCCGGCAGAACATTTATGATGCTCAGTGTCTGATCATATTATTGCAATCGCATTATCATGCTCATTTGTAAGCAACCATTTAGTCTCTGAGTGATGGAGTTGCCGAAACCATCGCATAGCTTATCCTTGATCCAGTAAGCATGAATACATATAAATAATTTAGGTACAAATGCAGTCCCATTGAGTTTAACTTTATGCTTTTGCAAGTAATAAGCAAGCATCAGTCACTTGGCGTGTGTGTGTGTGTGTGTGTGCGCGCACACACACACACACACACACACACACACACACACACACACACACACACACAGAGTCCATCTTCCGAAACTGGTTAACCCAGGATTTATCTTTCTTCTATGTTTTTATACCACCCATCAGTTTTGTTCACAGGGCAGTTTTAAGAAAAATTATAGAGGAGACCCCCCCTCCCCCAACTGCAGCCGCTTTCACACAACTGTTATGGTTCCCGGAGGGATCTATCCATACGGACCCTGGGAACTGTAGTGTAGGGAGGAAACTTTCCCAAAGGGGAGCTCCCTCTTTTTCACATCTCTTGCTTGTCTGAAAGGATTTGCAAGGATTATTTCAGGCAGATTAAAAAAGATACACCAGCCATTTTGTCAATAAAATGTATTGACTTTTGCAGATATAAGATGAATTCTTCTTCTGTTTCTTAAAACATATCCTTTAAGGATACTACAAAGTATGGTATTCCTTTATAGAAGGATAAGGTGGTTGTGTGGTCAGCTTTCAGCTGCACCCCCTACTGGTATAACCAAGGCTTTCAAACCTATATAGATTTTTGTAGCAGTTTGAGGTACTGGTAGTTGATTTCAACCTGTGTTTTCTGAATGGAATTCTGCCCTTGTTTTCTACAGACCACAGGAACAACAACAACAAAAAAAATTATCACACCTTTCCTCCCAAAGGAGCCCAGAGCTGCAAAGAACAAGCAATAAAACAATTAAAACATTTTTTCAGCATATTGGAACCATTAAAAAAAAACCAGTTCCAGTACAGATGCAGACTAGAGAAGAGCTCTACTTTCAAAGGCTTTTTAGATCAGAAAGGTATTCAGCATGAGCCAAAAAGGCAACAGAGGATTTCCCGGTCTCTAGTTGCTCAAACCCTTCGACTAGGGGGTGGAGAGGAAGAACCTTAGGAACTCAAGCGGGTGTAGGGATCTGGTGGACCAGAAGGCAGAGCCTCACATTGCCAAGTAATTTTTTAAAACAACACTGGATTTCAATCACCCCATGTTTTCTGTCCCATCAGTTGTTTTCCAAGGGTCTGATAATACTAAAAAGAGTTTTCACTGTTGTGAAAAGGCAAAATAGATTTGCACCTGTAACTCCCCAAGTTCTTCGGTATTGCTAAGGGCCATCACCTGAGTAGTCTTGGGACTCGGTGGGGTTGGGTGGGGGAGAAGTTTAGCACTTTCTCTCCCTGATGCAATCCTTACCAAAAAAAAAAACCCCTTCTCCAAAGCATCTACCTAGGCTGCTCAGAAGTTGGGGTGTGTCCTGCAGAGAAAGGATGCTGATGCTGCTATTATGGAATAAGCTTGTGGGTGTTGGGGTGCTGCTGATGTGAACCTCTCCGCACAACTGAAGGCTTCAGGTTATATATATATATGTATAAATAAACCACATAGATACATAGCCTCTGCTGTGCCTCATTCCTGAAGGAAACACTAACCCTGGGTAAGCATGCCTGCAATCCCTGGAATCTCATGCAACCGCTCAGCGGAAAATGGGGTGGTGTGTAACATGATTATGAAATTGTTTTTGTAGCGTTTTTTTTAATGCATTGCTGTTTCTTTCCTGTTTGCTGCTTTGAGCATGAATTTTGTGTGTGTAGAAAAGTGGCGTACAAATAAAACGAACGAATGAATGCATTTATATATATCATGCATGCATATGCATTAATTGCATCCAGACAATTAACATCAGGTCTAGTTTGGCCCTGAAAACTGCTATGTCCGCATGTTCCCATCCCTCCACATGAAGTGGTCCTGTGCATCTGGTGATTGCCATCTACCCCCTCCTTCCCCATGCTAGCCTAAGGAAATCTGATACAGACAAAGCTGGATACTTAACCAAAAATAAAATGCACTCTTTTATAACACAAAAGAGGTTATCCACAGTCCCTTCCGCATACTCTTGAAAACCATTTTTGTTCACAAATTGGCTCCATTCTGATTGACATAGTTGAGATTTACATTTTTTTTAATGGTTCTGCAGAGGCACATGCAATTGTCTAATAGATGCAGAAAAAGTAATGTTCGTATTGGCTCAACATGAAAGATAATCCTTCTGAGCTCACTTGAAAAACATAGTTCTTGGGGTCTAGGCTAGCCATAAACATGCTCTAAAAGACTACAGACATTGCCGGATGGACACATGCAGTGACCCATGGCTTTTGAAGCAGTTTGCTCAACTTCTTCTCTTCAACAGCTGGCAAAACATGTCAGCTTGAATTCAGCCCCTGTGGTTTATTTTTTAAAATCTCTCTTTCAAAGATGGGCTAGAAAAACACAACTATTCCCCCCCCCCTTTGGAATGTTGGCACTCCAGTGTTTGAGGCAATTGCATACTGCTCTCTAGAACTATAATTCATAATTCTGGTTACAGGTAGGTAGCCGTGTTGGTCTGGATCGAAGTAAAATAAAAAAATTCCTTCAGTAGCACCTTAAAGACCAACTAAGTTTTTATTTTGGTATGAGCTTTCGTGTGCATGCACACTTCTTCAGATACAGTGAAATGGAAGTTTCCAGGCACTTATGTAGAGAAGGGGTGGGGAGGGGTGGGGATGGGGAGGGGGGATCACTCAGAAGGGTGGTGGAAATGGGTGATTGACTGACTGATAGCTGTTGATGACCGCAAACGACTGCAAATGGTTTTGCATGAAAAAGCAAGGGTTGAGATGGCTGAAGATCGCTTATCATGTATAATGAGATAAGAACCCGATATCTCTGTTCAAACCAGGTCCCTCCATGGTTTTGAGCTTGGTGATAAGTTGCAATTCAGCAACTTCTCTTTCCAGTCTATTTCTGAAATTCTTTTGTAGTAAGACAGCTACTTTGAGATCTTGTATAGAATGTCCTGGGAGATTGAAGTGTTCTCCTACTGGTTTTTCTGTCTTCTGGTTCCTGATGTCAGATTTATGTCCATTTATCCTTTGGCGTAGGGTTTGGCCTGTTTGTCCAATATAGAGAGCTGAAGGGCACTGTTGGCATTTGATGGCATACACAATGTTAGAGGATGAGCAATTAAATAGTCCTGAGATGGTATGTTGGATGTTGTTGGGGCCAGTAATGGTGTTGTCTGGGTGTATGTGGCAGCAAAGTTGGCATCTGGGTTTATTGCAGGCTCTGGTACCAGTGTCCATGTTAAGTCTGGTGGTTGTATTATTGTGGGTGAGGAGTTGTTTAAGATTGGGTGGCTGTCTGTAGGCAATGAAAGGTCTTCCTCCCAGAGCTTGAGAAAGGGAGCGGTCATTGTCCAGGAGAGGCTGTAGATCTCTGATGATGCGTTGTACTGTTTTAGCTTGGGAGCTGTATGTGATGACTAGTGGTGTTCTGTTATTTTCTTTTTTGGGTCTGTCTTGCAGCAGGTTCTCTCTAGGTATCTGTCTGGCTCTGTTGATCTGTTGTTTAACTTCATCAGGTGGATATTTTAGTTCTAAAAAGGTTTGCTGTAGATCTCTTAGGTGAGATTCTCTGTCTGTAGAGTTGGAACAGATGCGGTTGTAACGTAAGGCCTGGCTGTATACGATGGATTGTTTGGTATGTTTGGGATGGTAGCTAGAAGCATGTAGATATGTTTGTCGGTCAGTTGGTTTTCTGTATAAGGTGGTGTCTATACGTCCATCCTGTATTTTTATAGTAGTGTCCAAAAAATGTATTTCTTGCATAGATTGGTTCATTGTTAGGTTGATGGTGGGGTGAAAGTCATTGAATGTCTGGTGGAAGGTTTCCAGGGTCTGTTGTCCATGTGTCCAGATAATAAAAATATCGTCAATGTATCGCAGGTACAGGAGAGGTTTGAGTGGGTAGGAGTTAAGGAAACGTTGTTCTAAATCTGCCATGAAGATGTTGGCATACTGTGGGGCCATGCGGGTGCCCATGGCTGTGCCACATCCCCACAACACAACACCTCTCAACTTACTGGGGAACAACCATCACCCTCCAGACGCATCAATGAACAGAACATTGACCACCAACTACCACCGAAAAGAAGTTACACAAAAAGGGACTCCACATGGACCCCTCCTGATGGACGCAATACCACACTAGATCTGTACATCGAATGCTTCCGCCACAGAATCCAAACGGATGTGACCAGAAAACACCATCGCTTACAACAAAATCTAAACCATGCTGAAAGGAGAGCCATAGAAAATCTCAGGAACAACCCAGACATTATAATTAAAGAGGCAGACAAGGGTGGAGCTGTCGTCATCATGAACAAAACTGATTACATCCAAGAGGCCCACAGACAACTTTCCAATACTGCCTTTTACATGAAATTGGACTCAGACCCCACACAAGCATACAAAAAAGAACTGAACAAGATTATTAAGGAGCTACCCCTACACATCCAAGAACAGATCCTCACAAACACACCAGCGGAACCTCGGCCAGGAACTTTCTATCTTCTACCCAAAATACACAAACCAGGAAACCCAGGACGCCCCATCATCTCAGGTATTGGCACCATTACAGTGGGTGTTTCCGGCTATATGGACTCTGTTCTGAAACCATATGCTATCAGTGCTCCCAGCTACGTACGTGACACCACAGATTTTCTGAGGAAAATACAATATTTGAACAATCTTCCTAACAATACTATACTAGCCACTATGGATGTGGAATCTCTATATACCAACATCCCACACAATGATGGTTTACAAGCCATAAGGAACACCATTTCAGATAAAACCACAGCGGACTTTGCTACCAAACTCTGCCACTTTGTCCTTACCCACAACCACTTCAAATTTGGTGATGACCTGTTCCTCCAGATCAGTGGCACAGCCATGGGCACCCGCATGGCCCCACAGTATGCCAACATCTTCATGGCAGATTTAGAACAACGTTTCCTTAACTCCTACCCACTCAAACCTCTCCTGTACCTGCGATACATTGACGATATTTTTATTATCTGGACACATGGACAACAGACCCTGGAAACCTTCCACCAGACATTCAATGACTTTCACCCCACCATCAACCTAACAATGAACCAATCTATGCAAGAAATACATTTTTTGGACACTACTATAAAAATACAGGATGGACGTATAGACACCACCTTATACAGAAAACCAACTGACCGACAAACATATCTACATGCTTCTAGCTACCATCCCAAACATACCAAACAATCCATCGTATACAGCCAGGCCTTACGTTACAACCGCATCTGTTCCAACTCTACAGACAGAGAATCTCACCTAAGAGATCTACAGCAAACCTTTTTAGAACTAAAATATCCACCTGATGAAGTTAAACAACAGATCAACAGAGCCAGACAGATACCTAGAGAGAACCTGCTGCAAGACAGACCCAAAAAAGAAAATAACAGAACACCACTAGTCATCACATACAGCTCCCAAGCTAAAACAGTACAACGCATCATCAGAGATCTACAGCCTCTCCTGGACAATGACCGCTCCCTTTCTCAAGCTCTGGGAGGAAGACCTTTCATTGCCTACAGACAGCCACCCAATCTTAAACAACTCCTCACCCACAATAATACAACCACCAGACTTAACATGGACACTGGTACCAGAGCCTGCAATAAACCCAGATGCCAACTTTGCTGCCACATACACCCAGACAACACCATTACTGGCCCCAACAACATCCAACATACCATCTCAGGACTATTTAATTGCTCATCCTCTAACATTGTGTATGCCATCAAATGCCAACAGTGCCCTTCAGCTCTCTATATTGGACAAACAGGCCAAACCCTACGCCAAAGGATAAATGGACATAAATCTGACATCAGGAACCAGAAGACAGAAAAACCAGTAGGAGAACACTTCAATCTCCCAGGACATTCTATACAAGATCTCAAAGTAGCTGTCTTACTACAAAAGAATTTCAGAAATAGACTGGAAAGAGAAGTTGCTGAATTGCAACTTATCACCAAGCTCAAAACCATGGAGGGACCTGGTTTGAACAGAGATATCGGGTTCTTATCTCATTATACATGATAAGCGATCTTCAGCCATCTCAACCCTTGCTTTTTCATGCAAAACCATTTGCAGTCGTTTGCGGTCATCAACAGCTATCAGTCAGTCAATCACCCATTTCCACCACCCTTCTGAGTGATCCCCCCTCCCCATCCCCACCCCTCCCCACCCCTTCTCTACATAAGTGCCTGGAAACTTCCATTTCACTGTATCTGAAGAAGTGTGCATGCACACGAAAGCTCATACCAAAATAAAAACTTAGTTGGTCTTTAAGGTGCTACTGAAGGAATTTTTTTTATTATAATTCATAATGTCCCACTAATTTCTTGCTGTGTACTAAATAGCCTGGTGTTTATAAAGAACTGGAAAGAGTGTAGCCTAATTTATTTTTCCAGCCTGCTTAAATTTTTCATTGTGACAACAGATTTACATTTCAGGCTTTGCATTCTCAAAGTTTTTTATTTGCTTCTGTCCTCTGTCCTCTGTCTCTTGCTGTTTCCCTACGAAATAATTTATTTTTTTGTCAAGTATATGGTCTGTGCTTTGAAACACTTTACCAAATTAAATACCTCCATATACATACTTAATTTATTTCTAACTCTCAGTTCATGACTCAGTAGAATTAATGGCCCTGGGTTTTTGCTTTTTTGTGTTTAGGCCTGGGGCAACTGCTGAGAGAATGTATTTTCTATTCCCCATAACAAGTGTGGCTCTCCATGAATATCTTGTACTATTTGCTTGGCACAGTAGATGCTTGAGTTCTAGTTATATAAACCATGGAATGAACCTGGGAATACTTATCATTCCACCTTTGTGCTAAGATAGCAATAAAGCAAAAACAAAAAGGGAGACATATTTAGTGATGTATTCTACTTCACTTATCTACTTCTCACTATCATCCAGCTTGTAGTTGGCTGGTAAGTAGGAGAGATAAACATCTGAGTCGCCAGACAGATGAGGTTCTCCTTATACCTTATTATATGCTCACCACCCCACATTCTGTTTGAAGCACTGATTTGCTCACAAGGATACCAGTAGGTGATTTTAGTGTAAGAGACCTGAGTCACCATTGCACACTATGTGTATATTATCGCCTGCATCCGACTTAATTGTGCGTCAGGTTTTCCATTCAAAACACCTAACAGAGGCATAAACCTCCACATCCCGGCACCTTGTGTGTTTGTTGTGTCTATGTGTGGGGAGAGGGTGAGCAACCATTGAGTTTTCACACTTGATACCTAAAAATAAATGTGCAGTTTTCCCATTGGCCAAAGAAAATTAAGGATATTCTAGGCAAGCATACCAGAGGCAAAGCAGAAGATCTATAGTAATTTTGCTCTTTGTAGACGAGACCACGCAAAGTGAATAGAAGTGAATTAATTTGACAGTGCTGCCAGATGTTGTTGAACTACAACTTGCACCATCTCTAACCATGGGCCATGCTAGCTGGGGCTGATAGGAGCTGTAGTACTAGGGACAATGCATTGGAGAAGGTTGCCCTTGATAAATACACTTTCCTAGCAGACAGGAGCTAGCAAGTAGTCTGGTTTTAGAGGTGGGTGGTGAAAACTGCAATTTGTTGAATGGTCAAGGGATCAGAAAAAAGGTATTTTCCACAGTTCAAGCTGTGCTTCAGGCCAGGACCTTGCTTGAAAATTAAAACATTGAAAAGGTCAAACTGTGGCATTGTGTAAACAGGTATAAAACCATCCCACCCACTCTGCAGTGCTTTTGCTACATATCTCAAAGTTGTAGCTTTACTGTTAGCTGCTATTGGACTCGGAGTGAACTCTGGAAAAGATGCCTTATGGGAAGAAGCCAGATAACAGAACTTTTGGAAGCTCTGTCAAAAGCTAACCTTCCCTTTATTCTGCTCTTGACACAAACACACTGGAGGACTGGATTTTGCGCTAAGCTATTCCCTCCTGCTCCCTTTCAGCTAGGCTCTGTATTGTTTTTGGCAGAATACAATGGGATTTTGTAGAAGAGGAATTTAACCACTACTTTTAAAGCCATAAGGTTTTCACGTTTTCGTATTCTCTAAGTGCTGTGTTATGATATATTGGGACACACCTGTCCTCTAATTTTTGGCAGAATTTCGAACTGTGACATTAAGACTGAATTGAGGTGGGTCAAGTGGCCCCCTATATTCATTATGTATATTTGAAACACTGTTTCAAATGATATAGCTCTTGATACAGCTCTTTTTCTAAAAGTGCTGTGTGATGTTACAGGTAGGTAGCCGTGTTGGTCTGAGTCGAAGCAAAATAAAAAAAATTCCTTCAGTAGCACCTTAAAGACCAACTAAGTTTATATTTTGGTATGAGCTTTCGTGTGCATGCACACTTCTTCAGATACACATGCTGTGTGATGGTTTTTTCCAATTATTTTAGGGCAAAGCTACATTTTAGCTTGGCAAACTATGTTTGCTGATGTAACCTATATGTATGGATAGGAGGCATTTTAAAGAGACAGTTGGTGAATTTGGGTACTTAACTCTTCTAGCTGCTGATTGTCCCCTGCAAATCCTCCCCAGCGCCCCCACCCTTAGGTTTTCAAGGTGTTGCATTAGTGGAGAGAGCTACTTACCATGACGACTATGCTCTGCCTCCACATTCAGAGGTGCCAGTTGCTGGAAACCGTGCGAGGGGAGGATCCTCTTGTGTTTGGATCCTGCTTTCATGTTTCTTGCAGGCATCTGCTTGGCCACTGTAAGAACATGATGCTGGACTGGATTGGACATTGAGCCATCTTATGCTCCGGCACAAACTTGTTAAGTTCATTGGTGACTGTGAGCTGAATCAACAAGCCAGTTTTGTGTTATCAGCCGTATGGCTGGGTGATAACTGGTTTTCAATATTGCAATATATCACCCGCTAAACATCACAATATACCACTATACTGTATCACGATATCTGAAATAAGGAAGGAACTAAGCAGAGGCAAACAGGACAATGTCCTGGCAACTGCTATTACTTAAGGATCTAAAACGGATAAATGATGATATTATCAATCACCCCATGATCACTTTCAGCAGCATTTATCCATTCTAGACCCCTAAGTAGTAGCAGTTACCAGGACGTTGTCCTGTTGGCCTCTGTATAGTTCCATCCTTATTTCAGACATTGTGGTAGATTGCAGTGTTTAGCTGGTGCTATTGTGAGCTTTAACTGGTGATAACATTTCAATGTTTAGCTGGTAATATTGTGAGTTTTAGCTGGTGATTACAATGCAGTGTTTAGCTGGTGAGTTATTGTGGTGTTGAAAACTAGATATTGCCTAGCCCTTATACACATGGTGATTTGCAATATATTGCTAGCTCAAATATTATGAAACAGTTATCACGATGTGAGCTTCAAACCAGTTTTGGACGATATATCGCTCAGCCTTAATCAGTCGTATTATCAGAAATGTAGGATTGATGAATAGATTATTTGCCAAAACAACAAGTGGGATTGCTTAAAATTCAAGTTGAAAGTTTGCATGCTGCTATGTTTATGTTCATAGCTAGTCTTTTGAATCCTCCCTAAACCCTAAATTATATACTTGCCATACATGCTATGTGCTTCCCTGGTGTGCTCCTCTGTATATTGTGTACAATTGTGGCTTCTCTGCCAATATGTGCTGCTTTTTGCTAGCACAAAAGGCACTGTTGGATACCTCTACTCTCTTGGGTGGAAAGACAACTTGGCACTTAAGAGCCTCATCATATTTTTGGTGTTTAATTGTAGTGGATTTCAGGCTTTGTATATTGTGCAGCTCCGTAAATTAACGTTTTCTCTCTTTTCTGTCGAAAAGCCAAGGAATTACTGGTTTAATAAAACATTCTGCTGTAATTATGCACGCTAATGGACCTTGATTTTATTGATGTCGTAACTGCAGAGACTTCACCTCAAATAAAGTTGTCAGTCTCCCAATCAAGCAAAGAAAGATAAAACAGAGAATTACAAGTTGTTACTGTGAACCTTACATAGAACAGCTTCCCCTCCTTTTTCTTTCTTTTCAGCACGCTTGTCGAAATTGGTATTTTAGTACAATATGACTGACTGCAAGGGATAGGGGAAGATGTTTTCTTAAAGCAAGGATTAATTTGACATGGTAGGCAATGTTCATCTTTTTCCCATTTTGAGAAATGCAAAGCTCTTTCATCTTGAAGGATGACTTTAATGGTACAAATAAAAGTAAAAAGTCCAGTTGCCTTAGATTAATCTTGTAATCATTTTATTGGTATATATGGATTGAATCCAGTGCTAGTCATACTCAAGTCAAGCCATTGAAATTAAGGGACATAAGTAACAAAGGTTCAGTAGTTTTAGTTAGTAGAAGTTAGTTGGATGCAACTCTATATTATTTATATGTTCAGGAGGTTGATTTATTTAAAAGATTTCCTAACTACCCTTCACCAGAAGATTCCAGAGCAGTGTGCAGAAGTGTGAAAGGAATTTTGCACAGTTAGCAATACAAGGTTTAAAAGGAAAGCAAACAGCAAAAGCAACCAAGCTAAAAACTGCAGGTGATATTATTTATTGTTTGTTATTCTCAAGAGCAGACCCATTGAAACCAGTGGACTTCTGAGTGTGACTAACAATAGAAATCTAGGGATAAAACTAAGGAACAAAAACTGTTCTGACTAAAAAAATTCATCTAAAATTATTTACCACCACTTAAAAGCCCCTTTATTTGGTTGCTACCCACCTAACCCTTGGAAGTCAGGATCACCTGATATCTGAGGATGATCTCAATGTGTCTGCACAACTGTGTTAGGGAAGGGCAGCTTTTCAGATAGATACCTGGCTCCCAGGCCATTGGCCATGTTTCCTGGGTCTGATGGAAACTGCACTCTAGCAACATTTGGAGGACTACATTTTGCCCATCTCTGATATAGGACTTTAAAGGCAAGCAGCAGAACTTTGAATTATGCTTAGACATGGATGGGTAACAATATTAGGGGCACTTCACACATTGCATAGGTGAACACAGATAGCTGATGAGTACAGCATCTGCATTGCATGCAGGAGGTCCCAGGTTTATCCCCTGGTATAATAATAATTTATTATTTATATGTTGCCCATCAGATTGGGTTGCCCCAGCCATTCTGGGCCTTCCAGCAAATTAAAACATCAAACAGTAGAGGTTTGATGGTAGAGGTGATAGGATTTGACTTCTGCCTGAATAACCACTGTTACTCTCAGTTGGCAATCCTGGGTGAGGTGGACAAATGGGGTGACCTGGAACTAGGCAATTGCCCATGTAATTTTATTTATTGCTGGAAAGGGAATGTTGCAATAACATAATCTGGGGAAGAAGAGATGGGTGGATTAAAAGAATGGTTTATGGCAACCTAATTTGGGTATCAGTGGTCTTCAGCTGGTGGTGGATCAGGACCCACAACCACCATGCAGACGCAAGGTGATGAGATATGGTTCTTCATATGTTTGGGTTGAAGGTGGGCTTACATCTGAAAGACTAAAGGCTGCTAGGCTAAGTGGGAGATATTTGGTATCTAAGTGGTAGATACAAATCATCTCTGTTTGTATAAGTCAACATTCTATAGGCAACTGTATCTGTTAACCTTTCATTGCTCGAAAGTTTGTTGGCTCACTCTGGAGTTTGTACAAATGTCTGATGAGGCTTCTTAGCATTTCTATGAAGCATAAACAGTAGTAAACAAGTATAGAGGGTTTCCATTTCCTCTGTTATGGTCATAAGAAGGTGCTTAAAAATGTTTTTTTATACTTTTCTGACAACTCACAGGGTTATTACCCCCTCACTGACGAATAACCACTTCTAGACAAATTCAAGTGACCTATCTCAAACTTTTAAGCACAGAAATGGAAAGCTGTCTAATCTCCTGCATTTTCACAATCTAATATGTCTCCTCTGTTTAGCAGTGTCTAAGTTGGCCCTGATAGCTTACTTACAATTTAATTAATCAGCTTTAAAATCTCATTTCAGCACATTACTGACCAAACAGGTAAGGAGAAACACTTCCTGCTGTTTTACCAAAGGTGTTATATTAAAAGGTGTGACTTGTTTTTCCAACACTGGCGTGAGCCCATGTTAATCTGAGAATAGCTAAAATGGGACCATAATACTTTTTGAGAAGATAGGGATTGTCATTTCTCTCTCAGTGCAATTTAATTATTAGCAAGAGTTATATGTATAAATATCAGTATTCCATCACTCACTAGTATAATCAAGGAAATGATATTCAGGTAGGAATAGGCTTAGTTTCTCAGTGAGTGAGTTTGCCAGAGTTGGGGAATAGTTTCACCCAATACCCCAATGATGTCCTCCAATTTGCAGGGAAACATGTACATGATGGTACTGCTGCTGCAGAAGGAAAACTAGCCATCCCTGTCTAAATCTGTGTGTCCCAAAGGAGGGGTCAGGAACCTCAGGTCTAGAGATTGAAAGCAGTCCTCCAGTTATCTCTGTCTCACCTTTGGGACTTTCATCAGGCCACATCTCTCCTTAGTCCAACTTTTCATCCTCATTGAATATTTTTGCCTGGCTAGAACAAGCCCTTGAATTTTGATAATACTGTACCTTGTGTTGTCTGGATGGAGGATAGAAAGGGGTATGTGAGTGTTTGTAGAAACTAGCCTACTGTATAAAGGTAAAACCTATTTCACTGCTGTGTCTACTTCTGCCTGTAGACCCACTCACAGCCAGCAGGTGGCACCTGGAAAGTTGCCCAAAAGGGAATGCAGTCCTTGGACCAAAGGTTCCTGACCCTTGGGTCAGGGATCCCACAGTGTGTGCACACATGTGTGCAAAACATACAGGGATGCTCTGCATTCCACAGGAGGGGTTCTTCTCTATGCAGGCATTCTGCCCACATGCACAATAGGCATTGCATAAGTTTATGGATAAAAAAATATAATGCCCCCCCTTAATTCCTTTTTACAGATTCAGCCAGAAGGACATGAAAAAATTGTTTAGATCATGTGAAAGTGATATTTATGTGATGGTTATTTTTTCACCATATACTTGTTCCCCCTCGCAAAAGGAAACAACAAAGAAATACTCCTTGACAGTGTTGTTCTCATTTGCCATTTCACCTAAAATCTTTTCCTGTTACTTATGTGGAATATTTCCTTTAGTTAATTGCTAACACATTTGAAAAGTATTTACACACAATCCTAAAGGTGCTAATTGGCTCAAGAATGTGTGATGAATGGCAAACAGCTCCAAATAAAATTAAGCTAAAGCACATCCCTGTTAGTCCTAAAATCCTGTGTGGGCCTTGCAGTGTGCCTAGAGGAATGATCCTTGATGTTTGCTGTTCTCTGTTTCCATAGTTAATATTTTATTTGAAATAAATTTTGGAAATAATTTGTTAATGAATGGGGCAAGGTGGCAGCTTTCCTTTTCTCGCCTTGCTTACCCTAATTAAACTGTCACCAAATATTTATTCTTACATATTTTGCTAAGATTTGTTGTAGCATTGCATCTGACACCTAGTTTATTGGGTGCTAGATAGATTCTTACTATATTGTACAGTAGATGCAAAACTGATTGCTGGGCCTTGTAGTGTTCTTCACTATGGCCCAGTACAGATGTAATGAATGTCAGCTCTCAGGGAGGCTTATGTGCTCCCATCACATATTCCCCCCGCCACATTTTGGAGTCAACTAAGGCACAGCATTGCGTCTGTATTTGTTTATGTCTGTACAGTGTGCTCAGATCATAGTTTGCAGTCCTGCTTTTAACCTCCAGAGAGATGGTAACGTGCCATCAACATTGCTTATCAGGAACAGGACTATGGAACATACTTCAGACATGTTCTTTACAGACTGTTCAAGAAGGAGGTATACGTTTTGATAGAATTTGTTCATTAACATGTTAAAAATTTAACTATTCTACCCCCTGAACTATTTTTTAATGCAACCTTCCCCTGCCTACCTGATTAAAAAGAAAAACTTTTAAAACTTCTTAAATCAAGTTTAAATCAAAGGAAGGAGGCAGAATTCCAGCTTGGTTCATCTTTCTTCTTCTTTGCTGCCTTTATGGGACCATTTTGAAGTTCTCTGAGTTATGTCTGTAATATTTACACTGCAGAGCTCATAGGTTAAGTAGTAAGTAAAATCTTGACTCCATTGAAGCTGGTGCCAAAATTTCCAATTCTTCAGTCGAACCTAAATTTCTCTCTGAAGTTTATGTAAGCTATAACTTGCTGGGTTTCCTGCTTGTTGTAAGATACACCCTTGAATTTGTTATAACATGCTCATGCTTAAGTTGGTATGCACAACCTTTGAATTTATTTAACATCAGCTTGGTATAATGTATTCAGTTACATTTTGAAAAGACACATGAATAGAATAATAGATGTCCATAATGAAAACCAGAAACTCCAGTGTTTTGCTGCTGCTGTTTTATTTGTAAAGTAAAGAAGTTACTAGAGCTGTAAACCTATTTACTGCTTTGCAATGCAAAAGTACCTCGGGTCTAAACTACAGAGCCTAGGGCTTGCCGATCAGAAGGTTGGCAGTTCGAATCCCCGCGACGGGGTGAGCTCCCATTGTTCGGTCCCAGCTCCTGCCCACCTAGCAGTTCGAAAGCATATCAAAGTGCAAGTAGATAAATAGGTACCGCTCCGGCGGGAAGGTGAATGGTGTTTCTGTATGCTGCTCTGGTTCACCAGAAGCAGCTTAGTCATGCTGGCCACATGACCTGGAAGCTGTCTGCGGACAAACACTGGCTCCCTTGGCCTATAGAGCGAGATGAGCGCCGCAACCCCAGAGTCGTATGCAACTGGACCTAATGGTCAGGGGTACCTTTACCTTTACCTAATGCAGGCAAAAGCTCAGTAGTAATTCTCTCTGATAGGGAACAACTTAAACAATGCATATCTGTCTTCTTAGATTCCTTCATGCAGATTGGGAAATGGTGGGCTTCTGTCCCAAAAACAATATAATGGCAGTATGAAAGTATTGATGTTTTGCTTTTGAATCTTTGGCTCATTGTTTACAAGATTTTTTTCAGAAGAGCCACTGGAGACTAACCAACCTGGCTTACTGCAGAAATAACTGTTTTCAAGCTGCTGTACCTCCCTTACTCTGGCAGCAGCTTCCTTTGCCTAATGATAAAAGGAAGACCAGCTGCTATCAGAGTGAGGTGTTACTACTATGTGTTGGTAGCTCCTCCTCTTTTACATCGATCTTTTACATAGATTTAGTGCTTTACAAGATTGCTAGTGCACTCCTGTTTGTAAGCTACATTTCAAATATTCGTGCTTTCTTTTTGGGTGCTATAATTAAGAGTGATACATTTTACAGTGTGAGGACTTTTCACACACAAAGCCTGTACTGTATCAGGATGCCAGGCTGAAAGTGTCCCCTTTCCAGCATATCCATGTGCCAAGCTGTTTTTAGCTATTGAAATCAAAACAAACTATAGATAATAGGATGTCAGCAAATGAGAGGGGTGCT
Organism: Zootoca vivipara; assembly: GCF_963506605.1. NCBI lineage: Eukaryota > Metazoa > Chordata > Lepidosauria > Squamata > Lacertidae > Zootoca > Zootoca vivipara. Next base: position 42,110,269 of record NC_083287.1, on the reverse strand, counting down.
GGTTGGTTATTGTTGCATATGGGCTTATACTTCAAGGAACAATGATTTCTTGTCTTGGGCCTTTCCTTCACAAACATTTCGTTAAAGGGCCATGAATAAGCAAGTTGGTGAATGATGGCGATGTCTTCAAAATCACCATCCTTCAGAGTAGCCTTAAGTCTGTTGGCATAAATTGGGTTTCAAAAAGTAAGTAAGGGCAAAACTAGTGGTGATGTTCACACCATTTAACCTTGCATTTTTTTAAAAAAGCAAGTGTAGCCATTCCAGAGTCAGATTAGCATTGTAGTGGTGCTAAAGCTTTTGCCCCTGGCACAATTCTGTCCTGATCTTGCTTGGTACCATGTCAGTACAGTGTACCTAGGTTTAAGTACTTAATTGGTTCTGGGGTGCCATTCGCTCCCTGAAAAGTACTTAAACCGAGGGGTGATAACGCGCATGCGCGAAGCGCCGATAGAGCGTTTCTGCGCATGTGTGGACTGCACAGATTGCTTCTGCGCATGCGCACGCGGCGGAACCCGGAAGTAAACTCTGGGTCCGCGGAGTACTTAAACTGAAAGCACTCAAACCGCAGCGGACTTAAACCGAGGTATGACTGATTACATAGCATCACATCTTATTTAGTCCTTGTTTTAACTCTTTTTAGAGCCCCACTTTCATTGATCAGTTTAGTACTGTCCTTAAGGAAGGTGACTTTGGGGACACCTCCACCATTTTGTCTCATTTCCTCTCATTGCAGATAGCTTCCTCTCATTGCAGATAGCCAACCGGATTGAAAGCATGATGAACATGGCTTTAACCCTTTGACTCCATGGCAATTCCAGTATGAGTGGAAGGGGGCTACTGGAATTGTAGTTGGGTTAAAGCAGTGTTTCTCAACCAGTGTGCCTCCAGATGTTTTGGGACTACAACTCCCATCATCCCTAGCTAGCAAGACCAGTGGTCAGGAATGATGGGAGTTGTAGTCCCAAAACATCTGGAGGCACACTGGTTGAGAAACACTGGGTTAAAGGACTAAAGCCATGTTTGCCATGGTCTCAGTCCTGCTTTCCTCCTCCCTGTTGGCTATTTTTTAAAGACAATACCAACAGCAGCAGCAGCAACAACAACACACCACCACACAAGGTCAAGTGGCATGAAAAACCCCATGTCTAGTTTGGTTCACAGTGAATTAGAAGTAAATTTCCACTGGTTTCTAATTGCGTATTTATATTTGTCTGTGAACTTAAGGACATTGGTTTGCATAAAATGTTGTGTTTTTGGATAATAATAATAATAATAATAATAATAATAATAATTCAGGTAGGTAGCCGTGTTGGTCTGATGCAGTTGAAATAAATTAATTTTTAAAATTTTTTTCCAGTAGCAAATAATAATAATAATAATAATATACCCCGTCCATCTGGGTCCAACAAAAGATTAAAAATACATTAAAACACCAGTCATTAAAAACTTCCCTGAACAGGGCTGCCTTCAGATGGCTTCTAAACGTCAGATAGTTGTTTATTTCTTTACGATGGATTAAAGTTAATTTACTTTTGAGAATATGCTCAGAAACCCTCCCCCCTGCACAAAGAGAATTAAAATAATTTTTAACACATTGCATCTCATTTCACAAACCTAAGTGCCTCCTTGTTACTTTGTATAATTGTGGGAAATGAAATAATTTTTTCTCTTGAAAAGTTTTATGCCTTGAAGCTAAGAATCCTTTTAAAACCTCAAATGAACCTAGGCAGAAAGCAACCTATGGTAATAAGTGAAAAATTAGCAATTTGCCTGCGTGCCATTAGCGATGCCTTCGGAAATAGGGAGAAGTTGTCCTTATTTGTTGCAAGACTCGTTCAGCAAAGTAATAGCGAGTCCACTGATAGTGTATTTAATTGCTTTACAAATGAGTTGGCTAATTAAAATGGTTTATTTTCTAGAAGAGCTATAGTGACATGGTGGACCTGTCTCTGTCAGGTGTCGCCATCAAAGTTGTCTTGGGGTTTGAAGCATGGCCTCTTTTTAGATGACCCTATTCCAGGTGATTTCTCGCTTGTTGATCAGAGGCAAGAGACTCTGGGTTGCTTTTAAGGGCATGTTTCTGGCCAGATGGCCAAATGAAAGGAATTGCTTTTTGTGAATTGTTATGCTTGCCTCTGATCTGTCAGCTGTGCAAGCTGCTCTTCACTTCAGTCTAATTAACTAGCCTACTGCTTTGACGGCCATGATGCATTAATTGAGAGAAGCTTGTGTATAGGGGCTGCAAAACCATTGTTCAGGCCCACACCTCAGATGGTCTAAAAGTAGGACTGAGTCCTTAAAGAATGGAAATTGATTTCATTTCTATCACTTCTCATTACTTGCAGCTAAATATGAGCACATGAGAGCTAATATTTCTACTGAAAACTGGGATGTGCATTACATCTAAGGTGCAATGTTAATTTTCTTTTGTAGAGAATGGTCCTAAAAGTGATTGCGAACCAGGAACTATTCTTACCTACTACCCCTGCCCCCTACCCCTGGCTCTCTTAAATTTCAAATGGAAATTGGCTATTTCTGTGAGTGTCCTTGTAAATGCCACAGAGTGGCAGGTTTTCCCCATATTGCACTTGAGGGAGACAGCCTGCATAATGAAGGGTGCACTTTTTAATCAGCTGAGTGTTGTGTCTGGCTTCACTGTTCAAGCAGCAGCAGAATAAGAAAGGCAGGCAGAATAGCCAGGAGAGCATTTGTCAGTTTCTCTACTCATGTTGGGTGACATTTACAAGGAAACTGAGGCAGTAGACTAGTTTTATACTCTTCCTGTAGCCTGGATGAACCAGTTGCTCAGTGTGCCCTGGATATTTATTGGCAAGTCAGCATCATACAACCTCCAGACAATAAGTAATTAAATGTTGCTTCTCTGTTCCAGGAACTTTGCTGTTCTAGTCTGCCATGATAGCAAATGTTTTTCCTAATCCATATTCGATGTGCTAACCAAACAGTAGCTTGATTTGTGGCTTTCTCCCTCTGATAATTTTTTAAAACTAAAATACTGATAGTTGTCTAGATTTGTAAGGGCTCATATGCTTCTTAGAACATAGGAAGCTGCCTTTTGCCAGGTCATACCACTGGTCCATCTAGCTCAGTATTGTCTACACTGACTGCCACATTCTCTATAGCAGGGGTACCCAAACTGGGGGCTGGATGCGGCCCAATCGCCTTCTAAATCCGGCCCATGGGCGGTCCAGGAATCAGCATGTTTTTACATGAGTAGAATGTGTCCTTTTATTTAAAATGCATCTCTGGGTTATTTGTGGGGCATAGGAATTTGTTCATTTTTATTTTTTTCAAAATATAGTCCGGCCCCCCACTAGGTCTGTGGGACAGTGGACCGGCCCCCTGCTGAAAAAGTTTGCTGACCCCTGCTCTATAGGGTTTCAGAGGGGTGTCTTTTCCAGCCCTGCCTGGAGATGCCATTGAATGCAGGGACCTTTTGCATGTAAAGTAGATGTGCTACCACTGAGCCAAGAGCCTTCCCCAATGGCTGTGTCCCTTAAACAGCTGGTCTTCAGCTAGTGCATCAGGACCCAAAAGCGGGCCATGGCCCGACCCAAATGGGATGCTATATGGACAGTGAACACCACTGCCACCATTTCTGTTTGTTTAAGGTGTGTTAAATAAGAGAGAGGAAGAGGTAGGGGAGCTGATTCAAAGGAGACAGACCTGTGCCTTTTAACAGCCGCATAAAAGAGAGAATTTCAGCATTTCTCAAGACAAGATGCCTCTATTAAATCTCCCTCTTCTATGCTGCTATAAAGATACAGAAGCCCTATCCTTATTTGCGTATCTATAGAGAGAAAAAGAAGAAGATACATGGTTAAGAAATGTTAAAACTACAGGTTGTAGTTAAAGCTGAGTTCCATGAAGTCTGTAGACTTAGAAACCATTGCAGCTTTGAAGTCTTTCAAATGCTTTTGTCATGAGTCAATTGCAATATTTTCGCTTATACAGTCTGCTACCTCTGTCTCACCTGTTAAGGCAGAGAAATCTTTGCTACCTAGCAGGAGGCTGAGATCCTGAGGCTTTCTTGGGGAAGGAAGCTCCTAAAGTAATGCGATCAATGTTTGATGAACTTCTTTGAGGCTAGTAAGTTGAACTCAGTGCCCATTTGAGGGAAATCTAAGAACTTCTTTGACTCAGTGCTGCTAGCACTGGTGTTCCTGTTCGATTTAGAGTAAAGGCAAAGACAGTTTGCAGGCAGTGAGAGAACAGAATCTGCTTGTCGCTACCATTGTGGAACCCGACCTGCAAGCCTCTGTTAATCACGTTTCCTGCTATCGCCTACTGACCTAAATAGACTTCATTGATTATGCATATGGTAATCCTGCCTAGCAATATTCATTTGCCAGTTCCTGGCCTTCAAGCTTCCTGCCCAAGTGGCAACATCCAGACCAGCTTCCTCACTCTTCAGACCTCCTTCTGTCCCCCAGCAAGGGTAAACAGCTTCTGTGGAGCTGACTGAGCCACTTCGTTCATTTTTCTCTATCCTTCCCAAACATGTGTTTCTCTCTACTAATGTCTAATGACCATGCTCACAGCATTTAGTTTCTGCATTCATTGTCGGTACAGATACTGTGCCATGGAAGTAGACTGAAAAGCCTGGTCCCAGCATCTATTACACTTGAGTATCTTGCAAGAAAGCAAGCAACGAGTGTGAATAGGCAAAGAAAGGCTGGTTCAGTTCTCTGAGACTTTTGTGGATGAAATAATGAGGCTGAAGCCAGCAAGACTGATGGGGGCAGCTCTAACCGCCTCCCCTTAGTAAATAGGTTAATTAAGGTGAGGATGAGATATCATCTTTACTCCAGCCATGTCTCTGAATAAATCCCTGTAGTGCCTTCTATAAAAGTGAATAGCTGCCACTTCCCATTAGAGAGAAGTAAAAGAATTAGCATATACTACCACAATTAACCATTTAGGCACTCAGAAAGCATAAGCAAATATAAATTCATACTAGCCATTTCTTCAGTGAGTGTTGAAAGTGTTTTACATTGAATATCTTAGTAATTCTTGCAATAACCCTGTAAGGTAGGCTAATATTATCTTATAGATGGAGGAGTGAGGCTGAGAGTTTGTAAGTGGAGGTGAGATTTAGGGCAGGAACACTTCCTATTTTACAGCTCATTTTCTTAAACACTATGGTACACTAAGGCCTGGTTCACACATAATGCTAAAGGTTAGCCATAGTTAATAAATCATAGTTAAAGCTGTGATAGATGATAACTTTTTTAGTTGAGCCTTGAGAGTGGTTTCATGTTAACTAAGGTTTGTAAACCAGCTACAAACCTTGGTTAATGAGTGACCTGTTAACTTACTGGACTAGGTTCACTCATAGCACAAGGCCATGGTTTAATAAACTGTTGATGTAAATTTGAGACATGTGAGTCTGGTTTACTAAATTTAAAGTGTGTGAATAATGCCAGATCCAACAACTTAAAATATGTGTTTTTAATACAAATGGATATTATACAGTAGTTGGATGAGTATGGCCATGGGCAAGATTTGCCACATTAAATTGCAGATGCTGGCTTATTAGATGTAACAGAGATCTCTGTGAGAGAATTCATCCTGGATCAGTGGTTTAGCTCCAGAACTATTTCATGACATCAGCATGCCAGTTCAAAACATAGTTACAATACTGGGCCTGAGAGATCTGTTCAGTATACTAATATTGAGCCCCAATGATCTAAAGTAAATTTAGTAACTCTCTAGCACCACTCAAAACAAAGCAAAACATGAGATAGCATGAATGTTTAGCCATTCTCCCCCAGTTCTCCAGTGTTCTTTAACAAAGGCACATTAATTAATTAGAAATGGGTATGGTCTGAAAGGAAGGATCATAACCCAGAGGTGTAAACATACCATTCATGTCTTTATCACACCCTGTACACGTCTGACTTTGAAAGCTTTTCTGAGTTTAAAAAGCTGTTTGGGCAAGAGTGTTTGTACGTGAGAATTAATAATGCTAAAAGGGCGTCTGCTTTCTTGACTGCTACACACCAGACCATATGGTGTTTTCCCCCTTCCAGTTGTTTAGACACTGCCATCTAAAGACAAATGTTTGCATCCTTGAATGTCCTGTGTTTGTTTGTTTTTTGCTCTGGAGCGAGTCTTTGTGCCAGAGAGCTGGACCTGAAGACACTCACTCTGGTTCTCATCGGCAGAGTTGCACCAGGGTGCCTATTGGCTCTCTGGCATGACCCTGCCAATGTCCTGATTTTGGGGACCAAAATGATGGAGGGTATGCACTTATCTGGGGATACAAAAAATGCATGGAGCTAACTGATACCTTGTAGTCATACGAAATGGCCTTGATTTATTTGTTTTTATTTAACAGAATTTGTATATTGCTTGGTTCTGAAAAGCTCTAAGCAGTTTACATAAAATACACATTAAAATTACCAATAAAAGTCAGTTAGAAACAAGTTAACCTAAAAAATATAAATATAAATAAAATCAGCATACTCTCTCTCTCTCTTTATATTTTGTTTATTTAAAATGCACCCATAAAATGTACTCCTGTATGGAACTAGTAGGCCAGTGTTTTAAGTAGGGAACTGAGCAAGGAAATAAATCTGTTTTACTGATTCCATAGTAAGTAGAGGGGCAGCCAGACTTGTCTCAACCTCCATACCAAAATGTATGCTAGCTGAACAATCAACCCCAGGCAGCTCCAGTTTATCACCACATATCAAAGTGAGTAAGCCAGAGACCCACATCTGAAAGGAGGCTTTTCTTGCCTAGAAAATGTATAGCCCAAATTCCCAAAGCCCTTCCTTCTAATTTATCCAGGAATCTCAGAAATATCACCTCTAGATCTGGGGGAGGCTGCACAACAATGAATATTTCCAGGAAGCCTTGCAGTTTAAATGCTACTGTTTTCTGACTTTAGTTTTTGGCAGGCAACACTTGCAGGTGGGAATTGTAAATACTGCAGTCTCTACAGGTCAGATCTGGAAAATGAAAGTTATTTGGAATAGTTGCATTTGGGGTGGGGGTGGAAGAAGCTCTGCAAAGAACTCACCCATGTCACAGATGCCTGCAGCTGCTTTAAGTGTAAACACTCCAGGTTATGTATAGGTCATAAGTCAAATTTTGTTAGTTCGGCTCTAGTCCTGCTTGGCAAGCCTGCTGATTTTCTTCACGACTTGAATTGTGCACTGCATATGCTTTTCATTTTAAAGATGGGCTTCTTGATTTCTTGTTGAAGACATAAACAGTTCTGGATCAGTTTGGTCACAATAGTGCTGTTCTAAACCACATTGATGATGCAAGACCTGATATGTATTCTCATCAGCACTTAGAAAAAACAAGGCTTACGGTACTTTAGAGCTATATGTGTACTGTGCATCTGTATATTTTGATTCATGCCACTCTTTTTGGGTGAAGCCCCATTAGTTGCTGTTAAGTATGGAATTATATTTTGAATGCCTGATGAAGTCTTAGTCTTAGAGGTCAAAACAGAACTAATGATACCTTTAGGTGCCTATTGTGAACATCGTAAAAGTACAGTATATAAGGTGAGAATGCCAACATATAGGACTTGTAACATTAACTATAGTCATATTATATTGTTCTGTCACATTCATATTTAAATGCAGCCCCACTCCTCTTCACAAATATATAAAGTTCGGGGATCATTCATACAAAGGTGGATCACGTAGGAATTTGGTTTTATTTTTAGCATAGATCCCTTATTTGTGTGAGGCTTTCTGTTGTGGAGTACATTGCTCAGATTTCCCCACAAGGAGGATCTGCTCTGGCAATGCAAGAGGACATTATAATTTTATTTTTGCTTTTCTTGTTGAAGAAGAAAAAGTCACAGTGGTAGACTTGCACACCCTAGGCTGCTTTGAAAGCATTTTGAGATATTTATGGTTGCTTAAATATGTGACTTGAAATATACCAAAGAGCGTTTGGGTGAAAATACAGCCCTGTTTGACCGCTTTTTATGGGGAAGGTGTCTGAGGATGAGCCACCACACTGAACGGTGCCACTTATGTTCTCGTGGAAAAACACAATCATCTTGTGTAGCTTAGGTGGGCCTCCTGTGCAATACAGCAACATTTACGGATAGGTGCCTGATGGATAGGTTTTGGTAGAGGTGTGTTTTGATGAATATATTTTTTTTATTAGGACTCATTATATTGTTGCTGCCAGCCGTTAGCCAAAATATTTTGGGATTGCATTGTCCAATTCTGTGTTGTTACTATGTAATACCTTATTTTGTTAAGGGTGTTCTTTCCATACATATTTATATCCAGATGTTGAAGGATGGGAAACCTCAGCTCAGGGGCCTGAGGCTGCCCCTTGAGGTCTCTCGATCTGGCCTCAGGACTCTTCCCCTGGCCACATCCATCTCCCTAAAGAGTACACTTCTCCAGCTCCACCTTGGATCCCTGTGCTTTTTTTGCCTGTTTTTGGAATGTGTCTTTGAACTCTGTTAACAGCTTTTGTTTGCCTGAATGTAGGACAGAGGTGTGTGTGTGTGTGTGTGTGTGTGTGTGTGTGTGTGTGTGTGTGTAAGAAGTTGCCTACCTTACAAATATAGAATTTACATTCATTGCTCCACCCACTTTTGTCTTTGGCTCTGCCCACTACTGAAGGTTCTTGGAAGGCTACCTAGAAAGAAAAGCAGCAATTGAGCTGGAAAATGTTTCCCACCTGTGCAATAGTAAAATGTATACTTTAATATTAGGAATTTTTTTCCTAATGTGTAGCTAATGTTGCACTATGCATAACAACATGTAGCTATTTATTTTAATAAATGGATCTTGAACTTGGTCTTATACATATCAGTTGGTTAGAGCATGGTGCTGATAACACCAAGGTCGCAGGTTAGATCCCATAAGGCAGTGTTTCCCAACCTTGTGCCTCCAGCTGTTTTTGGACTACAACTCCCATCAACCCCAGCTAGCAAGACCAGTGGTCAGGAATGATGGGAATTGTAGTCCGAAAACAGCTGGAGGCACAAGGTTGGGAAACACTGCCATAAGGGACACCCACATGTTTCTGTATTGCAGGGAGTTGGACTAGATGGTCCTCAGGATCCCTTCCAATTCTATGAACAACTAACCTGAATCTGGTGGATCACCATAGCACTGGCCAGCGTTGGGGAAGCATGGAAGTGCTAATGCAAAGGTCTCTCTTGACTTTAAAGGAGCCAGTAGATATAGCAGTACAGTTCTATTTCTGATATAAGAGAGTGCAGTTAGTGTGTGCATGTGCATGTGAAGAATTGCATGTCAGATTGAATAGGGAAAGGAGTGATGGGAAGAAAAAAGGCCCAGCAGACTGGATTGTGCAAGTGATTTTTTTATTTTTAAAAAACCATTTACAAGTTATGCTACATCTTGATACTGCAGTAACCTGAAAGGGCAGACTTGTACAATTGGAACCTAAAATGCTTACCTTATAAGCAGCAGATCTTCAATATGATGTACATTAGGACTAAAAAGAAACAAGCCCCCTTTGAAGTTAGGATCCGAAATAACAATAAAATGAGCCGTGATTTATTATTGAACTCTAATGAGTTTTCTGCTGTATATGGTATAAATATTAGATTATGCTTCATGGAATGTTTTATATGGTCTCCGATCAAGGATTTTTTTAAAAAAGCTTTTTGATATGTGGGTAAATTTTTAAAGATGCTTTCTGAAAATCTGTGACAGTTGAAGCAATAAAAGAGGATGTAGTACAATGAATATTCTCTTGAGCCTTTTCCTTTTCTGTTTCCTAACTCTGGCATGCTTTTGCCTGCTTTAAGAGGATCTGGTTTAGTGGCTGCTGGAAATAGTGTGTGTGTGTGTGAGAGAGAGGGGGGGGGGTTCTGAGTGATTACCCACAGGAGTTAACTCTGACACCTGTGCTGATGTGGTGCGGCTTCATTCTGTGTTCACTACCTGTCTGTATAGAAGAAACTGTGCTCCCTTGCATGTTTCTCTCGTTTACATTGTGGATTGCTGCAAAATCCATCAAACACTCAGGTCTAAGGGCTGGCAAGTGCCTGGGGTAGACAGGCAGACAGGCAGAAAGGTCACTGGCAGGCTGAAATATAGACCAGAGTGACAGCCAAGCTTTCCTGTAAACTTGTGTAAGACTAAAACAGCAACAAAACAAACATTTAAAGTGTGGGCTGTGAAACCTTTTTCAACCCAAGGGCCACATTCCCTTCTGTGGAAACATCTGGGGGCCACATGTTGATGGTGGATGGTGCTAGAAGCAAAAGTGGGCAGAGCGATGAGTGTGAATTTTCCCTTTGTTACAGTAGACCAGTTTCTACGCATTCGCACATAAACACTCAAGGATGGTGCAAAACTAGGACAAAGTAGTGTGTCCTGGGGAAACAGTAGGGGCAGAGGAGCCCCGAGGGCAGACAAAGAGACCTGCAGGGGCACGAATGGCCCCTGGGTGTGAGGTTCTGTGCCTCTAATTTAAAACAACAACAATGAAACAACAACAAATGAAGAATTTTCAGCATGGTTTTGATGAATACACTTTTAAGCTGAAGATGCCAATGATAGAAGGACTTCTGACGCCACTGATTCCCGGCCTGACACTGATCCCTAGCCTTCATTGTGAGAGGAACCTGGTGGGTCTTCAGTGAGTGTGTTCCAGCCCCTACTTATGCTTTATAGCAACCTCTTCCCACCTTCCAGATAGTTTTGACTACCATTCCTGTCATCCTTGACCGTTGGCTATGCTAGTTGGGGGTAGTGAGCATTGTACCCTAAATCAACTGGAGGGCACCAGGTTGGGGAAGGCTGCTCACAATTAGAGACTTGCATGGAGATGCACACACATGCATGTCTGAATGAAAACAGGTATCCAGCTCATTCAGAGGAGCCCATATCTTACTAGGCAACTCAAGGTGAATGTGTGTCTATTCTGTGTCCCTTCTTGCATTTCATAGTGATGAATGTTAGGCCAGCTATTTCAAAGCTAGTTCTCCTCCATCAGGCTTCAATACATTTCCCACCCCAGCCTGTTTTAGTATTAAGTTGAAATGACACTACAGTAGCTGATGGAGATGAATGTCTAGACAATTCTGAGAGGCAACATGGCTCCAACCTTTTGCAAGCATAGGAAGACTGTTGGCACATTCAGTTCAGTACTGTCTGCACCAACTGGCAGTAGCTGCCCAGTATTTTAGACAGGGGACATCACCAGCCCTAACTGGAGATGGTGGGGATTGTACCTTGGGTTTTCTGTACTCCTAGTCAAGAAAGATGAACAGGTTCCAAATACGCAGTCAAAATTAAGGTCATGGAAAACACGAGGTAGCCAAGACTGAAGAATTTGGACAAGTTAAGGCCAAATCAGGGTCAGAACTGAACAAGGCTGAAGTCTCAGGGTTTGGAAGATACAAATTGGATGTCCTTGATTGTACAGATTTTGGATAAGGCAGGAAGTAGAAATTACAAAGGTTATTCACGTCTGGTAGGCAGAACAAGATACTTGTTGATTTTCCCAGCATGGAAATCCTTTATGTTTCTTCATTCTTCTGAGCAGTAAGGAAAAGGAATAACTCTTGTATAGATTGGGAAAACAGTATGTGTATAAAGCTGCTAGGCTTATCTCTGCCAGCTGTCTAGGATGTCATATTTGATGGGGAATTATTTTCTATGGATTGATTGGTTTCTATTGAGTTCACTTTTGTTTATTGATAGTCTCCTTAGAGTACACATTTATATTTAAAAAGTCAAGGGCACCCTTGGGGATGTTCTATAAATTTAAGGCTCTTAAATGTCCCTGGATTTTCATTAATATTTGCACAGATAAATCTGACAATTGTTTCTATTACTAATGCCTGAGAGAAAGTTTGGTGCTGCTCAAAGGAACAGGACCTGTGAAATTCGAATTTTGAGTGATGTGTCTTGTGGCATCTTCCATATTTCTAGTAGTAGTAAAGGTAAAGGGACCCCTGACCATTTGGTCCAGTCGTGACCGACTCTGGGGTTGCTGCGCTCATCTCGTGTTATTAGCTGAGGGAGCTGGTGTACAGCTTCCAGGTCATGTGGCCAGCATGACAAAGCCGCTTCTGGTGAACCAGAGCAGCGCACAGAAACGCTGTTTACCTTCCCGCTGTAGCGGTACCTATTTATCTACTTGCATGAACAGTTTTAATGAAAAAATGATTTCTAGGGAGGCAGGTAATTTTAAAGTGATTTTAAACTCTAGAAAATGTCTGGGGTGTAATGGAGGGAGTTACACAAAAATGTCCTCTTCTGAAACCATTACATCAGTGTATTTCAGTTGTGTGCACTACTTTTAATTACAAAGGATGTTTTCATTAAAGTGGGATCTTTAAGGTATTATCCGCTCCTGCTGTTTATTTTCCATTTTAAAGTCTAATCCTTTGTGGCAGCACAATAATTTCCACAGCAACGAGTTTCATGGAGTAAGACATTATCTTGTACCCTGACTTTCTCACAAGTAGCTTAAAATTATATATGTTTAATACCTAAGTTAATAAGGTTACATATGGCAGAGTAAGTCTAGTAGAGGTATGGGCAAAAGAAATTGTCATATGAGACAGAATAGATTGAGAATTGATGAGGCAGGGAAATACAGGGAAGAGACTGGCAGGGGCTGTGGAGAAGACAGTTCTTGCATGGCTGATAATGAGATTTAACTGGAAATACGGTACACCAGGAGGTCACTACTGTAGGAGACAAGCTGGGGAAGAATTGAAAAGAGAAAAACAAGAACCTTGAGGAAGTCTTAGACCAAACCCCTCCAGAGTTTTAAATTTCATAAACAGGATTAGGATAAGTGGAAAATAAGCCAGGAGGGGAAAAAAGGTCTTTAGCACAAACTTCCTGTTTTCATGCAAATGGCATAGAGAGAAACAATGAAAGACAAATCACATAGCTGTGAGAGAGAAACCGGATTTTTGAAGGAGTCCCAGGATATTGGCTTGTAGTTGAGAGGCTTAATTTGCATGGCTGGTGCATATGTGAGGCTCCCATGCCTCACACTTTCCCTTTTAAAAACCCACTCAGCCCAGTGTGATGTTGGCTTTGTGCTTCATATACCAATGAGAGTCTGGAACTGTGCTTCCCCCCACCCCCACCCCCAAACCAGCCACTTCATGTGACAAGAGCATGCTCTTGAATACTGATGCTTTGACTTTGCTATCTCACTTGAAAGGTCCTGTCAGCTGCTAACTAAACATTGGTTTGATCATTGGCAATCTGCTATTCTCAGCTGTGAGTAGGAAAGGGTACTTGGAGGTGAAGCTAGGCCCTGAAAGATACAGCTATCGTCTTGAGTGAAAAGTTACTTCACTCCACAGAGGGCAAATGGGAATTGTAGTCCAGGAGCCAAGTCAAAAAGGTCAGTTCTTGGGTTGCTTGGAGCAGCCTGGTTTCCGCTCCACTGTGATCTTGCAATGTGCTGCACACACTTATTTGATGTTGTATCCCCAGCCCACATCAGCATGTCTGGGGCATGGCAAGCGCTCCTCCAATTGGCTCCTTTCACATTACTTTCCCCATGCTAATATAAGCTGGTGTCATAGAGCAGCACCCGCGCTATACCTACTAGAGATGCTATAAACATATCACAGTTAAGGTGTATGAGACGACAGGTTCATCACAAAGCTTTGACAGGAAAGCATAGTGGTGGTCAGAAGGCAGTCAAGGGTCTAGGTCTAGGTCTATTTTGCCCTCTTTTAAATAGACTTAACAGTGAACTACATCAGGAGGCTTCTGGGGGAAGGCAATAGGCATGATGGGAAAATATGCTTTATTGTATAATTTTTGTGTACAATGTTACACCAGCACTATAGGAATGTTACTTTTGAGCAGCAAGGAACCCGTGGCAATCTAATATTGTTGGTGAAAGATGGAATGTTGATTTTTCACAGATTTCCTACACAGATAGCACAAGTGTTTTTCGAAGTATATGTCCCTTCATTTAAAAAGTTTTTTTATATATAAAATAAGCTTTATTTAAATTCGTAAAATACAAACATACATACACACAAAACAAACAAATTGAACAAAAATAAACAAATCAAATGATTTAACACAAAATAATCCTGATGTACAAAATCATAAAAAAGCAAACATAAAGACAGTAAACTTAAAATTGACTTCCAATCGTTTATATGTTGTTTCTCTTGTTAATTAAACATATCCTGCTATATCTCATGCCAAGCTTGAAAATATTAAATTAGCGAAGAATTCCCTCTTTAATATATACATTCCCGTGTGTTGTCTCTATTTAAGCAAATCACCAACTCTGTTTTTATACCTTCTTTTTCCAAATAATCTTCAACATATTTCCACTCAGCTTTAGATCTTTGTTTTGGTATATTCCCAATTGCTAATTTAAAAAGTTATGTGGAAGAATTCCAGGTCTAAGTTTGCTGTCCAGTGGATAACACTTAACTCTGAGCTGGACCACATCTTTCTGCATAGGAGCAGGACTCCACTGTTGCCTCTTCTTTACAGCCTTACTTTTTTCCTGAACACAGAGTGCTGCTGTTACTGGTAATGTCTTTTGGGGGGGGATAAAAAAGAGAAGGAGCAAGAGTTGGCCTGCGTGAAACATCTGGCTGATCATGTCTATCCACACATGCTCGGTGTCTGCAATATGCAACTATTTAATCAAGCAAACGAGAATGTTATCAGTTTTTCTGTTGACACTTTTTATACGACTGAACTTTTTGAATTTTTCTTGTAAATAAGAAGGCGTGTTCAGCCTTACTTCTACTTTTCCAAAGCCATTTCATGCTGTGCTTTCAGTGTACAGATATGCACTATGGGGGATGCAAATATGATTTATGGAGAATAACTGATCTGTTATCGTGGTAGGAAGAGAAATCTTCGTGATGATGTGTTGCAGGAAAAAAAGTTGGAATATTATAAAGTCAAAACTTAACTGCCAGATTAAGCCCATAAATTTCCATGAGTGCACTGGAAGAATTTTTTTATTGATGGAGATAAAAGAGCATTTAAATCTTGTTCCAGAGTTCAAACTGCTAATATCAGTGAGATGTGGATATCCAGAGTCCTTAGTAAATAAGCTACCATACAGTCTCTGCCCTTATGCAAAACTTAATGAAAAACAGACTTAGCGTTGACAATATTGTTTTGCCTGTTCAACAAAGGAGTTATATTCAGAATATTTTTGCATAATAAAGATAAGTGTTGACAGTGTAATGATCCATTTGGCACCGAGAGATAAAAATCTTGAATGATTTTTAATAAAAATAAGCCAGCTTGGCATGCTTTGAATTCAATATGAACGATAAAGTAGGTGCTGAAGCCAGAACCTCTGTGAATTCTACAGTGGACAACAAGCAGCTCCAGCTGTGTTTCTTCTCTGGTTTTCTGGTTGATGGAGGAACCAAGGTAGAATGGATATGACATACCAAGATAACCAAGCAGTCAATTCAGGATAGGGAACTATGATGTAGAGTTCCAAAACCCCTCTTACGAAATCTTTTAGACCCTTGACTAGAAGTTAATACTGTCCCTCCTCCTCCTCCTCCTCCTCCTCCTCCTCCTCCTCCTCCTCCTCCTCCTCCTCCTCCTCCTCCTCCTCCTGCAATTCCAGCAATTCTTTCCAGCATTTTATTATTCTCTTTGTGGACCGAAAATATTGTTCTTATTACCTGTGTGGTGTAATGGTTAGAGTGTTGGACCAGGACCTAGGAGAACAGGGTTCAAATTCCCACTCAGCTATGAAGCTCAGTGGGTAACATTGGGCCCGTCACCATCTCTTAGCCTAACCTACTTCACAGGGTTGTTGTGAGGATGAAATGGGGAGGAGGAGAGCCATATAAACCACCTTGAGATCCTTGGAAGATAAAGGTGGTACAGTGGAACCTCAGTTTATGAACACCTCGGTTTACGAATTTTCAGTTTACGAACGCCGCGGACCTATCTGGAACGGATTAATTCACTTTCCATTACTTTCAATGGGAAAGTTCGCTTCAGTTTATGAATGCTTCAGTTTACGAACAGACTTCCGGAACCAATTATACCCATGCTTCGGGTTAAGTACGCTTCAGGTTGAGTACTCCGTGGACCCGTCTGGAACGGATTAATCCACTTTCCATTACTTTCAATGGGAAAGTTCGCTTCAGTTTATGAACAGAGTTCCGGAACCAATTGTGTTCATAAACCGAGGTACCACTGTATATAAAATGAATGAATGGATATTTTACCTTATACATAATCATAAACCTGAAAGAGTAGTTAGTTTGCTGTGTTTACCATTTGAATCAACCTTGGCAAGGTGATTAAAATAAGCCTAAATGAACAGGTATTGAATTGCACACCAAAGCTAATTTAGGCTAATGTCAAGAAATAGCATTATCTGCTCCTTTATTATGGCAAGGTGTTGAAATAATGAGCAGAACAGAAGGGAATCAAAAAAACCTTTGAAGTTTTTCATCTCTGTCTAGATGAGTATTTCTAATTGCATTTTCCTGGCTTTTGCATGCAAATTAAACTGAAGAGCATACACTATGTAAAATTAGTGGCTATATTTTACAGATTCCATTTCCTTGAGCACTTTAATATGCTGCAAATATTGGTTTGTGTGTTTAACTGACTAGGATAGTTCTGCACTCTTGACTCAAATTAAACCCTTAAATTTTCAAGTAGCATTGTATATGCTCAATGATCTTTTTTATCCTGTATAAAGTTGAAGATCAGATGGTGTTTGCATTTGAGGAGCCTGCAGTGGCCATTATTTTCTTGGCATTTAAGGCCTCCAGCTTCCGGTGACAAATGAGACGATGGGTAGACTTAATACATCTTTATTTGAACAATATATCTTGCAGTGTGACACCAGCCTCTCTAATAACACCAGTGTCTGGCTTCCTTGCCATGTAACGTCAGTGCTTTAACTGCCAACCCTAGTGTCAAAAGTAAAAAGCAGAGCCTTCCGATTGACCTACATTTAGCGGGTCGAAGATGCTTTTTTCTTTCTTTTAGCTGAAAAGTCGCTGACCTGCAGAGTTGCTTCAGACTCACAAATTCAGCTGAATGGAGGAGGAGTAGAAGAAGAACAACCAGGGAGCCTTTTTAGAAGCATGGCCTTTTTAAAGAGGGCAGCAGGATTTTATAGAGCACTCACAAGAAGCTCCTGCTTCTAAGTAATAGAACAGCTTTGTACCGCACACGGATCACACATGCTCAACTGTGGCGAGAGAGCAAATATATTCTTTCTTTTACAGCCTTCTTCTTTCTCTCCCAGTGCTTTCTTAACAACAGTTGGTTTATTTTCTTATTCTTCTTTTCTTTTCTAAATTAAACATGACACGTACAATTGAGTAGCACATAATATGGTGATTTTTCAGTGTGCTATGTCCCAAATCTCAGCCTAGGGGGGCTCTTTTTAACAAAATGTATGTGCTCTGCTGCAGATTCGCTTATATTAGTTGGAAATGACAGAGGAACAAGGGGAGCCATTATGCTTCATATATTTCAGATGTGGGATTCATTTTAGAAATACTCCATACACCCAATATTATTATGTTTTAATACATCAACTCAGCTCGCTTTCAGGGTAGAAGTCTGTCTTCACCTGGAATTCTCAGTCAGGGGCTTTATGTATCTATGTCTTCTTTCCCTGCAGCATCACAGCAAATGGTTAGAATCAGATTTGAAAGGGACCCTGAGAGTAATCTATTCCAACCCCTTGCCTTGCAGGAATATGCAGCTCTCCCTTACTGGGATCAAACTTGCAACCTTGGCATTATCAGCACCGTGTTCTAACCAACTGAGCTATCCAGCTGATGCCAAGATGACAGCATTTTTATACTTTCTTTTTTCTTTGTTGCATTTGTCCTTTTCCTAATATGAAAGTTTTGAAGGTCTACTGGGCAGGGTTCTAAAGCAATGTGACAGTAATTCTGTACAAGCAAGGAAGTTTTGGGAACTGCACTCTTTGAACAAGCAGCAAATGTAGTTTGGGATGTGGGATTGTTGTCTAGAGTTGATACCCACTGACTCGAATAGCATCACTCCCACATGACACCAGAGTTTTTTATTTCTTTGAGAGGGATTGCTGCAAAAGCACCAAACAAGTGGTTAAACATGGTTCAGGATATCATATCCTCTGTTAAGTAGGCAGGTAAGGTGCCTTCTCCCATATACGCCAATTCAGCTATGATCATGGTGTGTGTATTCACGAATTCTTCTGTGAAACGCTTGTACATAGAGAGTTTACATTAATATGCACAGCCTATTGAGACAGTGTGGTGTAGGCATTAGAGCAGGGGTCAGCAAACCTTTTCATCAGGGGGCCGGTCCACTGTCCCTCAAACCTTGTGTGGGGCTGGACTATATTTTGAAAAAAATTATGAACAAATTCCTATGCCCCACAAATAATACAGAGATGCATTTTAAATAAAAGGACACATTCTATTCATGTAAAAACATGGTGATTCCCGGACCGTCCGCAGGCCGGATTTAGAGGGCGATTGGGCCGCATCCGGCCCCCGGGCCTTAGTTTGGGACCCCTGTGTCAGAGTGTCAGACTAGGACCTGAGAGAGCAGGGTTCAAATCTCCTCAGTCTTCATGGTCATTGGATGACCTTGGGCCAGTCACTGCCTCTTCACAGGTTCATTGTGGGGATTAAATGAGGAGAGGGAGCAGCATGTACAGTATACTGTCTTGAACTCCTTGGAGAAAATGTGAAATATAAATGCAATAAAATAAATGAAATATAAACTGTTGACCATATCATGCCTTTATAATTGTGGTCATAGAAACTCTCTCTGTTTTCCTTCACAAGAAAGAAAGAAAGAAAGAAAGAAAGAAAGAAAGAAAGAAAGAAAGAAAGAAGCACAGGCTTGTTTGTGCTCTAAAATATGTGCAGCAAATTTGACTGTTCTATCAGCCACTATTGTCATTTAATATATTGCCACACGAAATGGCCCACCCATGCAATGACTTGTCTTCAGGCATTTAATAGATCTGCATGGGAAGTAGTCTCATGATCTGAACCTAGGTTTCCCTTGGACATGGAAAGCACTTGGAGCCAGATGGAGATAAAAAAACATATTTTTGAGATTATTAGTGAAGCAGCCCTTCCTATCCCTAAATATGCAAAAGTGGCTCTGAATCATTTAGGGGCATATGAAACAGCTTTTAAAATTCACTTTCAGTGGCAGAAAGTATGTTTTTCTTTCGATTAGATGCCTGATGGGTAGTTGTTTTGAAAGATAATTATGGGGGGAAAGATAGGTTTGATATGAAATCTTGACAGTGGGGAACTAGGCAATATAATGGCTAATTGTTTATTAAATGTACTAAGTGCACATTAGATGCATAGCCATTCTAAAATGAAGCTACATTTTTTATTTAAAAATATTCATATCAGCTTTTGCATTAGTGCATGCATCCTTGTTCCTGTATATATTCATTTATTTAGGGATTTCTGTTAGGTACCATTCTTTGCCATTTTATTTTTAGGTTTATGGGAAATAAAGGTGTGTTGGATGAAGTGTCTGTGTTGCTGCTATATTGCTTGTTGCAAGCCCTTGGAATGCTAGTTATCTTGAAAATGGGTTTTTAATGATCCATGTAGGAAAGGAAAGCTCTGAGAATGCTTAAGTATTTGGGGCTGCCTCAGTACTATTTAAGTCATTTCAGTAATCAGAAAGTTTACAAATTGATTTTATACTTACTTTTTTTCTTGTCCAAACAATGATTGGTTACTGCCTCATTATATGTATTCCCAGATTTTGTATTGCTCCCATGCATGCTTCTGCATTTGTCATTTGCAGATACAACAAGATTATTCCCAAATTGTAATAATGAATTTTGGAGATTTACGAAAGCTGCTTTCTCAAATTATATAGGTACTCTCATCATTACTTTCATTTTACAGAGATTCCCAAATTGTAATAATGATTTTGGAGATTTACGAAAGCTGCTTTCTCAAATTAAATAGGTACTCTTACTTTGATTTTACAGAAGCCATCTGTCCTCGAGACCCAGCCCTCTCTGGGAACCACTACCACCCCCACCCGACAGCCCCCGACACAAACTCACCCGCTTCCTCGGGAGCCAACCCTCTCCAGGACCCGCTACCACACCACCCGCCATGCCTTACCACAAACTCAACTGCCCCCTCGAGAGCCAGACTGCTCCGGAAACCGCTACCCCGCCGCCCACCAGCCCCCACCAAACACTCAAACACCTCCTCGGGAGCCAGACTGGTCTGGAAACCTCCACCCTACCAACCAACAGCCCCTCCCAAACATGCAACTGCCTCCTCGGGACCCAGACCTCTCCGGGAAACCCTTCCACCTCCCCGAGACCCAACCCACCCTGGGAGACCCTACCATTGACAGACCCAGACCAACCCTCACCTATCCTAAACTTCACCTCAACCCTTCCATTCCAAAAAGCCCTTACCAGGTAAGAAAAAACATCTTAGACGCACCATTCTTCCCACGGCAACACATGGCCGGGTACAGCTAGTAGTAGTAGTAGTAGTAGTAGTAGTAAGTAAAGGTAAAGGTAAAGGGACCCCTGACCATTAGGTCCAGTCGTGACCGACTCTGGGGTTGCGCGCTCATCTCGCATTATTGGCCGAGGGAGCCGGCGTATAGCTTCCAGGTCATGTGGCCAGCATGACAAAGCCGCTTCTGGCAAACCAGAGCAGCACATGGAAACGCCGTTTACCTTCCCGCTGTAGCGGTTCCTATTTATCTACTTGCATTTTGACGTGCTTTCGAACTGCTAGGTTGGCAGGAGCTGGGACCAAGCAACGGGAGCTCACCCCGTCGCAGGGATTCGAACCGCCGACCTTCTGATCAGCAAGCCCTAGGCTCAGTGGTTTAACCACAGCGCCACCTGGGTCCCGTAGTAGTAGTAGTAGTAGTAATAAATAATGCAATTCCCAATACATGCTTGGGGAGGGAGATCATAGTGGTTATATCAATAAAACGTAGTAGTTTTTTTCCATATACAGTGGTACCTTGGTTTACAAACTTAATCCATTCCAGAAGTCCGTTCTGAAACCAAAGTGTTCTTAAACCAGTGCATGCTTTCCCATAGCAGTGAGGGACTGAATTTACAAATGGAACACACTCAATAGGAAGCGAAACATTTTCTTATTCCAAGGCAAAGTTCACAAACCAAAACACCTACTTCTGGGTTTGCAGCGTTCTTAATCCAAGTTGCTCATAAACTAAGCTGTTCTTAAACAAAGGTACCACTGTACAATGCTGTTGATTATTTCAAAACATATTACCGTATTATTTTCTCCTTTCAGCATTAGTGTGGACTTCTTTTCCTCCTCATTTTGTATTCCCATCAGTTTTGGTGCACTGTGATCTAACACATCGGGATATCAGAATACTCCCCTCCATTGAACTCTCACATTTTTATGGATGAAGAAGATCCACACCATATGGAACACAACACTGCTATCATACAATTACTCTGCATTAATTGTAAAGGTAGTTAGCCAGAACAACGTATCTGGAGGATAAGTGGAAGGGATATGTGATTTGAGTTTCCTGAAACTGGTAGCAGGACCAGACCTCTTTCCTGAATAACATTATTGACTTTTTTTTGAAGGTCAAACAGCAGAAATATTTGAGTTTAGGCAAGGTCTATACAAACTAGACCTTCCCCAACATATTCACGTGTCCACTCTGAGCAAGTGAGCTGTAAAAGGAGGAGAAGCTGTAGCCTCAATTTGCCTTGCCCTCTCACTCTGGGTCAATGGACAGATTGGACCTAAAGGAAGAGGGAAAGTGAGTAGTCAGCAGTGAGGAGAAGACTTCCTGTCCAAAGACCCTCCAAAACCTGGAGAAGACATTATCTAGTGCAGCCTTTATCAGCCTGGTTCCAGATGTTTTGGACTAGATATTTCTGTGCTGGCTGGAACTGATTGGAATTGATGAGATGCATCTATTCCCCCCTTGCTCCTTTTACTGCTTCCTTGCTTAACACTGGGCGAAGAGGCAGGGAGAGCACCGAGAAGGAAATGTAGCACACAGCAGTGGGCCTCAACCTCTTGGACCTTAGAAGATGGACCTGCCATCAGCCATGTTTGGCAGCGTGCTCTGCAGAGCTGGATAAACATACAGTACTTTGCTTCTTGTTTTGGTTGGTGGGGAGAGGAGGTTACACTTGAGAACCATTTTTTGGCGTTATGGGTTAATTGGTGGGGTACATGCACAGCCATGGGGAAGAATGGAGATTATGACCTTGTTGATATTTTCTATCATCTATCTATCTATCTATCTATCTATCTATCTATCTATCTATCTATCATCTATCTATCTATCATCTATCTATCTATCATCTCTCTCTCTCTCTCTCTCTCTCTCTCTCTCTCTCTCTCTCTCTCCCTCTGAGATAACTGATAGGATTCCTTCCTAACATTCTGAATGTCCTTGTCTGTTTTCTTCAGTCCTCCAAAGTGTGCTGATACTCACAAAATACCATTAGTTCTTTATCTTTCCTTTCACTCAGTAATGCTACCAGGGATTCCTCTTTCCACATCCTTCACTGTGCTCAGGATAAGAGATGGTGGATCCATCAGTGGTGGATGTGTACATGACCAGGATTCCCAAAGCTGTTCTCGTCTCCCATCAAATGCTGTTAGTTCAACGTGGTTGCTTCTTCTGATGTAGTCTTAGAGAAATTCATGCTGTGAGACTGCAATTTTTTTTAGTTTCTAGGTGGTTGTACATTTTCTTATATCTCACAGCAAAGAATCTTAGGATCTTGATTCATTTATATCAGCAGGAAGCTTGTGACAATTTAATGAAGATCCCAGGATGAGTAAAAGAAGTTAGGTTTTATGGCACATTTTCTCTTGGGAAGAGAAATTGAGCAGGACTTAAAGAGAGAGAATACTGAATGGGGAGCAGAGCAGGGGGGAAATGTTTGCTTTCCCTTTAATCTGTTTGCTTACCTGAGAAGGCGCAGTGGGGATTAAAAACAAAAAAACAAATGCATAGGTAGGAGACAATATGATGTCCTCAGTTTAAGAAAATGCATTGCTTTTGGGTAACAATGGATTGCATAAGGAGAGATATCTTAGCCCTTGAAAGAATATGCCTGTTTCTCTAGAGTGGAATACATTATAGAATGTTATCCAAACTTGATGATAGCAAGTGTCTAGTTCCCTTAATTCACTGTGTGTGTATACTATAAGAAAGCACAATGCTGTTAAACGCCTCTCTATTCATCAGAACGTTCACTTAACTCTAGATTTGTATAGTTATGCCCTTCCTTTTTGTTTTTCTAAAATAGAATGCTTTTTAGATGAATATGCAAATATTCCATTCTGTTTATCTAAACGTTTTACCCCACGTTTCAGAAAGCAAGGTAGAATAAGCATTGAAGATCGATATAAAGCAATAACCCACTCATCTAGAAACACAAAGAGCAGAGTAAAATACCAGTCTGAGCTTCCCCACAGCATAAAACTTTTAAATGGCTGAAAAGAAAAAGCATAATTCCTAATGTTCAGCAATCTTCCTAAATAAATTAGCTTAACATAACTGACCAAGCAAGCAAACAAACAGAACCTTGTTCACTTCACTTTTTGCCTGGTGGTGAATTTAGTACAGAAGAATAGAGAAACACAGTTATTTGTTTTCTGAAAAGTACTAGATATAAGATTATGTAAATGAGGAATGGATGAATCAATTAATTTTGGTTTCTTTCAGTTTCAATTTTTTAAAAAATTAATTCCGCCTTGCCTCAAAGAGTTTGCAAACTCTTTTTTTAACATTCTGTGTGCATTTTGCCACATACATGCATTTTTACAAGTGATTTCCCCTGAAATATTGCATGATTACACCTTTTTGTGCACATTTCCCCCATATAAATGCTTTCTGTACATTTTTTGGTTGGAGAAGTCCATTGCAGAATTGGAAGTAGTGTGCATATCTGGGGGATAGCTCTGTGTTTCAGGTGGTGCACTGGCTCAGGAAGTATGAATTAGGCAGGTTCACATTAAAATGTCATTTGCATAATTTCTTCCCCATCCCTAATGTAAATGAATCTTGGACGTGCTTAGAACAGTACATATATGGCACTTCAGCAGAACAGGGGACTGGGAAAATGTGAAGATCTTCTGGTTTAAGTTAGGTTTACTGGTTTCACAGGCACCCGCAGAATTATCCTCCTCCTAAAATCTGCCCGTTGCTTTCACTGCATGCATTTCATCTGGTGCTTAAGTCTGTCAGACAGCACTTAATTAAATTAGACTTGGCAATAATGTACTGGTGGTTTGGCATTGATTTTTATCCCCAAATGGTGCTACTAAGTTCAGCAAGATGGTGATCCAAAACCAGCAGCCAAGTGCCTTACCATCAGGTGATGGAATTGAGCCAGTGTGGTTCCATGTACAGTGGCCAAGTGTGGTGTCAGGGAACCCCAGTGAGCATTGACTGACTCGCTCTTAGCATCCATTAAATAGTGGATAGAAGAATAGGCACAATGTTTTACTGGCCTAAAATGCTGAACATACTCTCTTCACAGAGAGGGATTATCTTCTTCATCTGTGTGCTTTGTTGTTGTTTAGTCATTTAGTCATGTCCGACTCTTCGTGACCCCATGGACCAGAGCACACCAGGCACTTCTGTCTTCCACTGCCTCCCGCAGCTTGGTCAAACTCATGTTTGTAGCTTCAAGAACACTGTCCAACCATCTTGTCCTCTGTTGTCCCCTTCTCCTTGTGCCCTCAATCTTTCCCAACATCAGGGTCTTTTCCAGTGAGTCTTCTCTTCTCATGAGGTGGCCAAAGTATTGGAGCCTCAGCTTTAGGATCTGTCTTCCAGTGAGCACTCTGTGCTTACCACCCCTTGAATCATTTATTCAGCAGTTGGCACGTTTATGTCCCTATTTGATCACTGATATCACCTGCAGGATTGTTGCTGGGCTATCGCCCCAGGCTGGTGAGGCTCATTTGACATCGACATGAAACTGAGCCATTAGTGTCATTACGCTAGTCCTGTGGAACACTTTACTATGCCACCAGGCTTACGCTTATAGTTAAGAATAAACATTTTCTGTAATAGTTTTATGTAATTTTAAATATTTGTGTCATTTCTATTTTGTGATAATAGCTATTGTAGATTGCTTGGGGTTTTTTTTATTTTAAAAAATGGAATTGTGGTATACAGGCATTTTTTTAAATAAATAAATAAATAGCAGTCAAATAATCACATAATGTTTCATAATTTGTTTCTTAATGTGGGTAAATTTGAGTTAGCATGTTAGGAGGACATGGCTTCAGTACCATCTCTGTGTGCGTTTTGGTTCCCTTACTAGAGCCATTTCTCTATGTCCATTGCCTTACTGGCCCCAGGTTCTGCTGTGCTTTTACATCTTTCTGGGGAGAGAGAATGGAGTAATCTTTCAGAAAATGTCTTTGCAGGCAGGTTGACAAGGGCCAACACAATGTAACACAACAAATATTTGGCTGCTCTTGTACACTAAATAGTTTCCCGAGTGTCTCAGTTTTAGATGACGTGGAGTCGTTGTTCGCATAAACTATGGATCCCAGTGGTGAGTGGGGCCAGAGGCAAAAGGTGGATGGAGACATGACTCTTCCTGTTACAGCTCTTACAGCTACAGGTTTCTAAATCACAGGTGAACATAAGAGCCTGTTGGATTTAGTCCAGCATCATGTTCTCCCAGTGGCCAGCTCCCAGCCTGTGGAAAACCTCAAAGCAGGGCCTGAGTGCAACAGCACTCTCCCCATTTGTGATTCCCAGCATTGAGCTTTCAGACACAAGCTGCTTCCAACACCCCTCTCCATGATTCATCCTGGGAAGGACCTATTTTTGCCAGGTAAAAGCACTTGATGAGGGTATGGAGCAGAGGCAGTGAAAGCTGTGGCAGTGGACAGAAGTGTAGTTTGAGGAGAATCCTGGGATCTGAATAGAAAGGCTCAAGTGGGGGCAAGTTTAGCCCCAGTCCTGATGTTCTTCACCTGTGGTGCATAGGAGTGCAGTTTGAAGTTAGTGGGAGCTTTGAGTAGACATACGTAGAATTGCACTGTAATGTGCTCTTTGTAAGCATGCATTCTCAGAAGTAAGTTCCATTACTCTTTGGTAAGTAATTTTAGCATTAGATGCTTTAGGGTGGGCATACAAGTCACACCACATTTTTCTGCCACTGGCATTTCCTTCTTGCCTTAAAACTAGTTGCTCCTGTTAACAGTATTTTAAAAGTTTTCCTGTTTGTTTCAAGCATCCCATTATTACAATCCTGCTTGGACCCCCACCCTTTTTGAAATTTGGATAATTTTGTTAAGCTGGTTGCAGCTTTATAGTATTGCTAACCTACTTTTACTCTAACCCCAAAGTGTCAAAACATTACTTTAAAAGCAGAGCATTCTGTCGGTATCTCATAACTTGAATCAGGCTTATTCTTTTCTTTTCCTGGAGGGTATACAAAAATATGACTTTTCAAGGTGATTTTCACTGGAATTGATTTTTTTTTTCATATAAGGAAAGGTTGTGCTGTCGGCACTGGTAAGTAACAGCTGAGATGTAGAAGATCAAAGTGGAAGCTGGAAATAAGAAATGTTAATTTTCAGGGAATGGGCGGCTAGTGAATAATACTTCAGGTTGTAGGCTAGCTACTTGGAGAATAGAGAGAAGACCAGAGGCAATTTACGGTAATGGGTGTAGTACAAATCAAGGAAGCTTTGCCTACCAATATTTATGGGATGGATTGTAATTGGATGGGCAAACTTCATATGAGTAGTGTCAGAATGTGGAGGAAATCAAGTTTGATACATTGGCTTCTGATCTTTTCAGTGTTCCCTCCCCTCCAGTCTTGATAAAATGAGGCCTGACTTGTTCACAAAATGCTTAGTATTGCTGTTTGACACAACAGCTTTTCTCTACCAGTGAATTTGGAGAATGAATTAATCAAAGGACTGTCATTGCCAAATCATGACCTACAGATGATGCTTGCACCTTCAGCAACTGTGCGTTATATGGAGGTAATCAGCAGATAGTGCATCTTCTAAGCCCTTCTAAACTGGTGTAGTGGTTCAGAGCGGTAGACTCGTAATCTGGTGAACCGGGTTCGCATCCCCGCTCCTCCACATGCAGCTGCTGGGTGACCTTGGGCTAGTCACACTTCTTGGAAGTCTCTCAGCCCCACTCACCTCACAGAGTGTTTGTTGTGGGGGAGGAAGGGAAAGGAGAATGTTAGCCGCTTTGAGACTCCTTTGGGTAGTGATAAAGCGGGATATCAAATCCAAACTCTTCTTCTTCTACAGTGTAAAAAAAGCCACACCCCCCCCAAAATTATTTGTTCTCCATTAAAACATATGAATTGTGCCTTTTGTTAGCTGTTCCTCCACAACTGAGTGAATACCAGTGACCAACCTGCCATGTAGCTAATGTGATGAAGGCTGCACACTTCTTAAGTGTGTGCAGCAGTAGCAATGACTGGGCTTGGCTTTGCCATCTCCTGTAGTTGCTGTTTTCTAGTTTTGTTGCTATAGGGGAGCCATCCCCAATCTTGTGTCCCTGGATGTTGTTGGACCACAACTCCCATCATCTCTTTTCATTAACCATGCTAACTGGGGTGATGGGAGTTGTAGGTCAATGACATTTGAAGATCCAAGGTTAGTGAATGGTACTGGAGGGTGAAGATCTGTCACTCTTTGTTGTAGTCTTTTGTCACTACCACCTGGTTCTTTGAGTCAGGATATCAGAAAAAAGGCTTGCACTTTTAAAGTGATGAAGTCATCTTTTGCATTGCTTGTGAACCAGTGAGGCCATTTGTGTTGTGTGGTTTTAGGTTATCCACATGTATTTTGTATGCACGTGGTCCATTTTTTAAAAGCACAATTATGATGTGTGCACATGCATGCATTTCTATAAGGAAATGAGGTCTGAATATGAAGGTGGAGATTTGTACCAGCCTGATGCCTTCCCCCCCATATTCTGCATAAACAATGTCTGAAAAATACACATGTGCACATAATAACATAACATAACATAACATAACATAACATAACATAACATAACATAAAGCATTTAAAGCAGGGCAACCCCAATTTAAATAATGGATAACCTCAGGTACATACCTATATATTCTCAAACACACCAGAACTTTGGTGAGTATTTTAACAAAAATCACAATGGCTGTAAATATTTACATCTTTCAGCACCTGGAAATCGTAAACAGCAACTGGAAATCTGAACTAAAGTTCTAAAAACCATGAAGATATTCTGCAAAAGACAGCCCTGTCTGTCACACACTTTAGCTTAGGAACTTAACTTTGTTTGGCCTAGAGCTGGCCTGATTGCTTTTTCAAACAGAAATAGCTTGTGTTTGGATAAGGGAGCCAGGAACTGAGCCAGATTAGGAATGTGATGTATGTGTAGACTTTAAACCAGAAACGGGGAACCTGTAGCCCTCCAGATGTTGGACTTCAACTTCCATGAGCCCCAGCCAGCATGACCAGTGGCCAGGGGTGATGGGATTTTGCAGTACAGCAGCATCTGAAAGGGTTTCCCACCCTTGCTTTTCATCTTTGCCATAGTACTCAATCAGAAATGATTTTTTCAAAATGTTATGTTTTCATGCACCTGGAAGCTTTCCTTGTTGTATTGCAAATATGTGCTAGTGGTGGTGAAATCATATAACATTTTGTTAAAACAGAGGAAAGAAAACCATGGTAGAGAACTTTACTACTTGGTGAAGTGATTGTCTGGTAGGACCTTGTTGTTGATTATGATGATGTTGGCTGAAATACTCCTCCCACCACCTTCATCCCTGTACTTTTCACACCCACCCATTCCCATAAGCACATAGGCAGTGACTGGGAGATTCCAAAACTCCCAAAGTACATAAGGAGGAAATGCAGGGTACTTCTCCTTCGGCCACCCTCTGTGTTTCTCTCTCTTAATTGAAGTACACTTGGGTGATATTGATTTCAGCTAGGCTTAAGTAATATGGTTTCTCCTAGACCTAAGCACACATACTATGTTATTGCATTTGAATCCAATCTTCCATTTCAGGGCTCAAAGCAACATGTCAGAACTTGAATGGTACAAGCAGGTCTAACATTGCAGTTTCTAGGCATTAGCTCACGGTAATAAGAGCTCCTTAGAGATTTCTGTGATTATAAAAGTTGGCTTCAATGTGTTATCTTCCTTGACATTTAGATACAACTCTCTCTGGGAAACTCTTGCCAAGTATTTCATTGTTGCCAAGTAAATTAACCAGGAGAATCCCCACTAGTTTCCCACCCCTACATCAGAACTTTCCAAATAGTGGGCTGGGACCTACCAGTGAGTTGTGGGAACTTCCTGGGTGTGTTGTCAGGCTAGCAGGAGAAGGAGGGGGCATTGTAGGTTAGATATATGTGGAAATATATTGCACCTGGTCCTGTTGACCACAATAATACAGTTTTAATGGATTAATTTTATTCTCAGCCTAGATCAGTTACTGCCTGAATCTGGGACAGAAGCAAAAATAGATTAATATCTGTTTTAATTTTTGTGTGCATATGAATAAACTTCTTTTGGTTCTCTCTCTCTCTCTCTCTCTCTCTCTCTCTCTCTCTCTCTCTCTCTCTCTCACACACACACACACACACACACACACACTGCTCAGGTAACATGTATTGTTGTATATACTGTACTGTATTATGGGTGCACTGTCACTACAGTTTCGGTGTAGAATTATGTTTTAAATAACTCAGTTTCCCTGGGGAAGGCCACTGCTTATTTCCCAGGGTCCAATTGATCACCATAAGATCTTCAGGTCAGATAAAGCCTGCTCTTTAGTGCTCAATCAAAGCAAATGTCAATTTGGGTTTTAGGCAGATTGACCTTTGCTCTGATTGAGTGCTAAAGAGTGGGTTTTTCACGGGGGAAACTCTGGACCAAAAAAATGGGCACCTGGACACGGAGCTGTAAAATGCAGACCTGGAAAGAGGAGAGGAGAGGTAAGTTGGATAAACCCTTTGGCTTGAAGTAGCAGTTCAACTAAAGGTTACTACTTGACCTCACACACACAGGCATGTCCAAAGTCCATTTTGGGCCTGCCGGTCAGTTTAATCCGGCCCCTGTGGCAGTTTATTTCCTGGGGTAAAATCCTAAATAAAGCTCAACAAGTTTAATCTCAAAAAAAGCTCAACAGCTCTTGGGTAAAATTGTAAAAAAAGAAAAAGCTAAACAACTTCAAGCCAAAAAAGGTCAACAACATTGGTCAACCCTTTGGTTGGCCCTCATGACCCTTCACTTCATCAAATCTGGCCCTCTTTGAGAAAGGTCTGGACACCCTTGCCTCACACAATACAACTTTCCCAACTGGCAAGCTGATTGAAAGAAACAAATGAGTTTCCCCTTTCCACATTTGTCCCCACAAGAAGTGATGGTCACATGTTGAATCATTATGGGATTAGGGCTGTGCCAGCTACCCTTGCTCCCAACATCATGATGACATCATGGTGTCCTTCTGACATTGATCAGAAACACCTACAGCAAGAAGGCCTTCACGTATACAGTGGTGCCTCGCTTAACGAATGCCCTGCTTAACGAAATTTCCGCTTAACGAAAGGTTTTTTCTAGCGGAGGTTGCCTCGCTAGATGAATTCATTTTACGAAAAATTCGTCTAGCGAATCGCGGTTTCCCATAGGAATGCATTGAAATTCAATTAATGCGTTCCTATGGGCAAAAAAAAATTTCGGAAAAAATTCAATGCATTCCTATGGGATTCACTAGACGAATTTTTCGTTATAAGAAAAGACCTGTGGAACGAATTAAATTCGTCTAGCGAGGCACCACTGTACAGGAGTCTGCAGATATTCATGCCAAGCTTTTAGATGTCAGGAGAAGGCTAGCCAGCACAGTGGTTCAGTGCATGAAAATTACTTCTGAAGAGGGTTGACATATTGCAGGTTCACATTTTGTAGTTCTACACTTACTGAATCCTTATACTGTTGCAGCAGTTCTAAAGCGTTACATTCCATTCTAATAACTTGTTTATCTATTATAAGAATGTGGAGCTATACAGCATTTCCCCCTTTCGTTATGGAGCAATAACAAGAACACATTTAAGGAGCTTCCATGATGATACAATTAAACTGCAGTTACAGGAATCCATCAATCAAGCTGTAGTTACAGGAATCTATGTTTTTATTGCAGTTTTTCATTGTGCCTGGATGCAGATAGTCTGATCTCATACAAGGGTAGGAGTATCTCTCTTGAGAGTTGGTTAATGAAGTGATATTGGAGACACACACTGTCAGGCGGTATTAAAATACTGCCATAGGATATTTGATAGTACTTGTCATGCACTGAGATGGCTTCATACCTTTTTGCACGAGGATTACCACTACTTGCTTGTTAATATTACAGGTATATATGCAGATTACCACTGTTTGTATGCAAGAAGAAGATTGTCCCTTCACTCTTGCCTGAAGATGCAAAGACCTGGAGAAAAACTGTTAATGGTGTTGATACAAGCAATTCTTAGAACTTTGAATTAGTATATTCCTTTTCAATGTTGCTGCACATCTCCAGGTATTTCAAGATTCAGTCAACCATCTGGCATGAGTGAAGAATAGATTGGAAGAGATTTGCTAGCCAACACAGCCAGGCTTCTTAGCCTGCAGCAAAGGTCCTTTCTCTAAACCATATTTTCATAATACTGTACATTTCTTAGGACTAGCCAACAGTTCTCACTCCTCCTGGTTTGCAATGATGCTGACTACCTCCACTTAAGAAGTTTCAAACTTCAAAACACTGCCAGCTCATTTATTTTTTGTCTGGCAGTACACAGAGATGTAGTTAGAAGCAAGTAATTATGGACAAAAAATAGCATTTTCCCACCAGAGTGATTAACCCATGATGGGGTTCAGGAAATTAACTTTCCCAGGCAGATTCAGATTATCTGAGTGTAAGAGACATTGATTCTGATTAGAGAAATTAACCTGAGTTTTGATAGTAATTTCAAGGCAATACTTACTGGGATGGAGTGGGACATACCATATTTTTCCATCTTTAAGATGCCCCCATGTATAAGATGTCCCCTTTTTGGGGGGACTCCGGTTTAAGAAAATGGGGGGGGAGATGTATCTGTGTACAATGCCCCAGCGGTTTGAATCCCCGCGACGGGGTGAGCTCCCGTTGCTCGGTCCCTGCTCCTGCCAACCTAGCTGTTCAAAAGCATGTCAAAGTGCAAGTAGATAAATAGGTACCACTCCGGTGGGAAGGTAGACAGTGTTTCCGTGTGTTGCTCTGGTTCACCAGAAGCGGCTCAGTCATGCTGACCACATGACCTGGAAGCTGTACGCCGGCTCCCTTGGCCAGTAAACTGAGATGAGCGGTGCAACCCCAGAGTCGTTCACGACTGGACTGAATGGTCAGGGGTCCCTTTACCTTTACCTAAATTTTTGACATTGTTTTTTTAGGGGGAAAAACTAGTCTTATACATGGAAAAATATAGTAAGTGGAGAAAAAAATGTAGGTTTACATTGATAGTTTTCCCTCTATTTATTACGACACTTGCACTTTTGTGCTTTCTCCTCAGCTGAGTTTACATGGAATTGTTGTCTTACACTTAAGTAGGTGTGATTGATTGATTGATTGATTGATGTATATATACGGTATTTGTGATTCTTTGGATAAGCAGGCTTATCTCCAATACAAAAGTGCACATGTTGGTGCTATGAGTTAATTGCACTTCAGCAGGCTCTGGTGGCGTAACCGACCCTTATAGTTGGCTGGGGAGGCTCTGCCCTCCTGGCCTTCTGGGAACTGATAGAACTCAGGAAGCCATGTGAAACCTCTTTGGCAGCTTCAGGTGGAGGTCCAGCACAATAAAAGGTCAGAGATGCTCCAGGTTGCTTATTCCTTGGAAAAATGGTAGAAATCAGGGTTTCTTCATGCTAATAAGCTATCTCTTTGCTACTAAAAAGTGCAGTTTCTTACCAAGTATAACTCAGTATCCAAAGTTGTTGCTGTGCTAATGCTAAGGTCTATGTACCCTTGTTTTTCCTCCTACCTCAGCTGTTTCGAAGGTTTGGGGGCAATTTGGAATGGTGTATGATATAGCAGGGGTGGGGGCAACCCTACATATGCATGCATTGAAGTAATATGTGTGTTTGTGGGGTGGGGGGAGGTCTTTAATCCCAGTCATGGTTTTCCATCACATAAGCACTTTGTTTGTTTGTTTGATTACTTTTGTTTTGAGTGGTATTGCCTATAGAAAAAAATCCCCCTTTGTACTAAAGTAAGTTTGGGGTGTTTGTTGTGAATGAAACTATTACCTCAAAGTATAACCCCCCTGAAAATTCTGTGTTTTTTAAACACTAAAAAGAATAAAAAGAGGGGCGGGGTGGAGGAGAATTCAGGTTTTCCAGAGCTTCTCTGTTTTAATATCTTTAGTCTTGCCATCTCACATGCACTTCTATTTCAGCTGTCATATTAATCACCTGGCAATTGGGAGAAAAGGGACCAATTTATTTGCTTTAAAAGGGTTTGCTGTGTGATCTTTGGCAAGATGTTTTAGCCTCCTTGTGTCTGTCTTCTGTTTGAGAACTCTGGGTGAAGTCACATTCCTACCTTGCAGGTCTGCTGTGAGAATAGTGTAATCAAGTGTTGTAACTCATTTAAGATAAGACGGTACAGAAATGTTCCCTCTGTATTTAAACGATGAAGTCAACCTCCCCTTTTCTTATTTTCTGTGCTAGAAAATGGAAGTTACTGTATTTTAAAGATGATAGAATTCTTTTTTAAACAATCTTTGCCATGGGTTGTACTTTATCAGACTCCTTTATTTGTGCACTTAATGGGTGCTGCTGCTCTTAAGGATTTCCCCCACCAGGACACTTAAATTATTTTCACCCCTGTGGGTTGCTGTAAAAATTTTAATATACAACCATTCAGGCAATGGCACCTCCTAAGGAGCCAGGCATGAGCTTTGTAGTGGCTAACCTTGACTAGAGCAAACCATGGGAGTGGAAGGTGCTGACGCAATATCTAAGTGGTGTGGGAGCAACTTTAGTAGTTGCAGCAGGAACGTCCAATACGCATCTAAGCGAACAGACTCTTTCATTTGAGCCGTGATCCAGGTGGCATGCTAGCACACTCCTTGATGTGAGTGCTTGCACTTACTGGTCCAAGTAGGGGAAACTGCCACCTGTGTTTTGTGTAGCTGCTCTTCTGATGCTGCCGTTTAGTATAATTCCTCTTCTCACCGTTGACCCTTTTGTTATTCACAGCTTGTAGCTGTATTTGATGAGCAAGACCCACACCATGGAGGAGATGGCACCAGTGCCAGCTCCACTGGCACCCAGAGCCCCGAGATCTTTGGCAGTGAACTGGGCACCACTGCTGTGTCAGCCTTCCAGCCTTACCAAGCAACAAGTGAAATTGAGGTCACACCTTCAGTCCTTCGCACAAGTGAGTAAAGGTTCCCGGTGCCTCTGCACATTTCATCTTCATTTACTGGGATGCCAACTTCTGTTACCCTCTCATGCTGCTGGGAATATGATTCATTATGTGTCTTTATCGGAAGCTGATTAAAGTTCAGAAAGGGGGTAAATGGTTGCGGCAGGTAAATAAATAAGCTTCTGCCTTTTTGGTTTTTAATACAATGCTTATGAGCAGCTTTAGACAGTCATAAACGTGTGTGAGTCTGTTGCATCCCCAATTCCTAAGTAGCTGAGCATGAAAACCTGTAGCACAGTTTCCAGATTGTAGTTTCCAGAGTGGCAGGTTTGACCTAGCAAGTGAAGATGAAAAAGATGAAAAATTGGTTTATAGTACGTGCTTTGAGCGGCAAGAGACTATGAATATCACAGAGGTTGCTTGCATCACCTGGCAGTTAAACATAACCCAATGGCACAGTGAGTTATATGCCTTTCTACCCCTTTCAAATAAAAAAAGATCAGGGAGTTGTCTTCACATCTCAAGATCTGAATATGTGAAATCCAGGGTGAAAATAAGGACATGTTGCAATAGATATCACATTAAGTTATTTCCCCACTCTTATTTCATGCAGTACAACTTAGTGCTTGTTCTGATGTCATGTCACAATGCATTTCTTTCCCCATGCTATCAATCATTGTAGGGCAGCGCCAGGGAAACTCACAGCATCTCTGTGTCAGGACATGGGGTTTCCTATTGGAGGAGGTGGCAAAGGAGGGCAAGAAATAAATATGGGCTCCTAATTTTGGTGACGTTCTGTTTCTTGCCCCCCCCCCCCAAAGAAAATATCTGGAATAAGCCTTCAGAAGATTTAGAAAATGGGCTTAGAATATCCCTACATTGCTGGACTACTTAAACAATAAGCAAAACCTCACTGGTTCATGGCTACATTTCACTTAGTTGTCAGAAACCTAAGGTTCCAAGGATGAGCTGAAGCGGAACTTTATTGCTTGATAAGCTGGTCAGCTGAGGAGTGTTGCCAACATATCATCTAGATCAACTTCCTCCAACTTACTCTCCATATGCGTTTGATTACAAATACAGTAGCTCCGACTGGGGCTGATGGAAGTTGTAGTCCAAAACAGCCAGACAGCACTGCGTTCAGAGAAGGTTGATCTCAGGGAAGGGTTTATCATATTTCTTGTAGCTTGACTCTACCTTGATTAAACAAATGGTTTGCTGTTCCCCAAGAGTTAAGTAAGGCTCAAATAGAAACTAATGAAATGGAGAATACACACACACTTCAACAATGTCATCTGACAGATGAGTGGGAAAGGTAACAGCAGACCCATGGTATGTTTCATTATTTCCAAAGGAATTCCAGGGATGCAGCACTTCCCCTCTCCCCCCCCCCAACTATATCTCAACACAAAGCACTACAAAAGTTTCCTTTCTCCATTGACTTTCCTAAGTGTTATAATTCAGCGAATAAAACTGTTCATGCTACATTGATTACAACATGAGAGGAAGGAACTTGTCCACCTCCTAGTCAACTCAAAATGCTAAGAACCTCTTACTGGATCACACCAAAGTCCATTTAGTTCATCATTCTGTTTCTGGCAGTGATGAAATAGATACCTCTAGAACAGCCTTCCACAAGCATGGCCAGTAATTGGGAATGATGGGAACTGTAGCCCAAAACATCTCGTTGTGGAAGGCTGCTCTAAAATTGCTCAAAGGGGGCACTCACTCTTTGTGACATACTCTGATGTGGATAGCATAGGTTGTCCCTTTAGCAAATTGTGGTTCCATGGATCTGCCTTACATCTGAGAGATTAAAGGTAAAGGGACCCCTGACCATTAGGTCCAGTCGTGACCGACTCTGGGGTTGCGCGCTCATCTCGCATTATTGGCCGAGGGAGCCGGCGTATAGCTTCCAGGTCATGTGGCCAGCATGACAAAGCCGCTTCTGGCAAACCAGAGCAGCACATGGAAACGCCGTTTACCTTCCCGCTGTAGTGGTTCCTATTTATCTACTTGCATTTTGACGTGCTTTCGAACTGCTAGGTTGGCAGGAGCTGGGACCAAGCAACGGGAGCTCACCCCGTCACAGGGATTCGAACCGCTGACCTTCTGATCAGCAAGCCCTAGGCTCAGTGGTTTAACCACAGCGCCACCTGGGTCCCACATCTGAGAGATTAGGCTAGGGTTAATCAAGACTTTTTATAGTCTCTTCTACCCCGATTCTTTTAAAATGCAGTTGGTTTGAACCTTCATCCCCATTAACTGTCATGCGCATCTACTGCTTGTCCTCTATACTGAAAATGTAGCACATTGAGGAAAACTGTTTAAAGAGACTAATTTAGACAATGTATTTGCATGGCATTTATGCTCAGAGAATAAATGTGCGAAATATTTTGGCACAGATATCCTAGAAAATCAAAAGCAATGTTCTCTGTACCACTTAAAAGAATTTCTTTCCTTTCTTTGTGGAATATTTTTTTGTTCTTCGGGATGCTGCACCCTGTGGGTAATTGGAGCCATACCAGCAACGTGATTTGACATTAAGGCAAACCGATTTCAAATACCTGATTTAAATATACTTTGAAAATAGAAATAATATCCCTATTGTATTTTCTTTTTAACTTGTGAAGTGAAGCATGGCATACAAATGGTATTCTCAGGATTTCAAATAATTACCTTCTTATACTGTTCAGCTTCTATTCAGCTCATAAAACCCATCCAGTTTCATGGTAGTTGCAGATCCTGATTATTACATGTTGACAAGATCATATATCTATTAATTAGATTGGAGATGGGATGCAAAATTGCTGTAATTATTGTAATTTTCCAGCTAATTGTAGGGTTGGTGGTGAATATTTTACTTCTACCAAATGAAAAACAGTATTCCATCCGAAATTGTTTGGTAGCAGTTGTAGATATTTCTCTTTTTCTCCTTTGGTGCTTTGCAATTTTATTATTCCCTCACCCACCCCCGCCTGCCCTGAGTATGCTTTTTCTAAGTACTAAATGGGCTACACCTTTTGACAATGCAGCTCATGTGGCAAAGCCTACATTTTGTTCTGCTGTTTGCATGCGTCTGAGGGGTAACAGAACAGCCTCTGTTTCGACGCACTGTCTAGGCGTATTAAGCTAAGGCTGAATGATCTGCTGAGATTTTCATCTTTCTTTGTTCAGGTTGCCTTGTCCCACCCCCCACCCCTCCACTTTTTTGGTTTGTGTATAAATTGTACCACCTTCCCTAGAAAGGGAAAGGTTAGCTAGATCAGCTCCAGCTGAGAAAGTAATATGCATCTGGACTGCCATTACCCCCTATGCGCAAGACATAAAACCATGCATTCTCTGCAGTAACCATGTACTGTGTGCATGGAGAGATGGCTTAGATTGGATTTTTGCAACAAATCAAGAATAATACTGGGAAATAAAGTCTTTGTGCTATTCTGTATAGAAACACTACAAGTCTTCCTTCCTTCCTTCCCTTTTAAAAGTTTCTTATCTCCTTGTTTTTAACATCTATTTTTATATAAAATATTGCCTAAACTATATTTTCTGTGCTGCATTTATTTAGTTTAGAGTAACTGTGTACTAGATAAAAGTGCTTTTTTATATTAAGTGGATATCTGTGTACTTTACAGAAGATGTACATAGGGAGCTTGCTGTGGAAGATGGATTGAAGCAAACTGATGCTTATTCCCTGCTGAAATGTAGAAACTGGAGGCGCAGGTGAAAATTGCCAAACCTAATGAGCAATTTGGCAGATAAGACAGGATGTCAGGCAATGACAGTTCAGCCGCAGCGGCACTGCCTGTGAACCAACTTGTTTGTTTCAGAGGACTGAATTTAAATACTATAAATGTGATCACTTGCCATCAGATAGCAAACAAGAGCTTTTCTCCTAAATATGTAGCTGTGTAAGCTTTAAAACATTTGAAGTGGTTTAGAAATGTCTGTCCTTCCTTTCTCATTAAGAGTTTATGTATATTTAGAAGTGAAGGAACTGGGCAGCTTTAAAAAATAGCAAGGAAATATAAAACAACTCATTAAATCTTCAGATCATCCTTATATTAAAACATAAGAGATAAAATGCGTAACTGAAATATCTCTGTGCTTATCCCCCACCAGTAAATGCCTGTTCCCTTCCCTTCCCTTCTCCCATTCTTTTTGTTAAGTCTTAAATCACTACTGGAAAATGTTTGCGCTCTGGTTTTGGTGGTCTACAAGGTTAGTAAACTTCAGAGCCAGCCCAACATTTTATTTATTGACCCATCCCTGACCATATTCCATCAGACAGGGGGTTGGACTAAATGACCCTCATGGCCCTTTCCAACTTAGCTGCCAAGTATCCCGTTTTTCGCGGGAAACCTCCAGATTTTAATCCCTTTCCCACTGTTCTCCCAAATGGAGAAAAATCCCGGAAATCCCCTGGATTTCCTACCTGTCAGGGAGCCTCCATTTTGGGTGCCGCTCTTCCCATGTGTGGGCACCGAAAATCGGGCAGAGCGGTACTGGAAGTCACTTCTACGCATGCCTGGCGGCCATCTTGGTGACGGCCGCCGCGATGCGGCCGTCACCAAGATGGCCGCCGGGCATGCGTAGAAGCAACTTCCAGTGCCGCTCTGCACAATTTCCGGGGCCCACGCATGGGAAGAACGGCCCCAGAAGTTGCTTCTACGCAACTTCTGGAGCCGCGCCGCTGCTGATCCCAAATTTTTCAGCGGGAGACTTAGCACGTATGCTTTCCAACTGTGTGATACTACAAAGCAACTACTTTGCTTGATGGCTGTACTCTGCCTCCACAGTCAGAGGCAATAATGCTTCTGAGTAACAGTTGCTGGAAACCACGGGAGGGGAGTGGACTCTTGTGCTTGAATCCTGCTTGTGGGTTTCCCACAGACAAAGGGTTGGCCACTGTGAGAGCACCCTGCCTGAAACCATGGAGAGCCACCTCCAGTATCGAGCTAGATAAACCAGTGGATCTGACACAGTCCAAGGCAGCTTCCTCTGTTCCTAAGTCAGCCAGAGCCGTGGAATGAGGTTTTTTACCGGGTGGCTTGGGAGGTGCCGTTGCCCTGCTGCCCGGTAAAAAGCCTTTGTTCTGCAGCTTGTTTGCTCACCTGCTCAGTGCGTGCACGCGAAGGCGGGCCACGGAGGGGCACACCGAGTGTCACCCCCCTGGGTGGCACCCAGGGCTGCTCACTCCCACCCGCCCCCCTTGCTACACCCCTGATTGGACACCATGACCTTGAGAGCATGTGGTTCTTTAAGTATCTGCTGTGTTTTCAAAATGTCATGAGGCTCTTTGAGGAGTCTAGCCAGAAAGCAGGATATAAATCAACTAACTAAATAAACAGTACTAAATTGTATCTCCAGAGTAGGCTCACCGGGTGTCTTATCTTGACGTCTGTGGCTGACTGGCTTTCTGAAGGAGGACTGGTCAATTCACACCAATAATGAGCTTTGGGCTTGAATTTCCTAAGTGTGCCAGCTGCTAGACCCTAGCCCTGTGCTTGTGTTCAGGCACTGCACTGAATGGTGGGGATTTTGCACATCACTGCAACGCTGCTGGGTTTTGTTTTGTTTTACGTTTGCCATTAGCAGTGGCATGAGAAAAACTTAATTCTAAGCAGCTTCTATGAGTTCGATGGTCATGTGAAGCCCCACAGAGACGTTCGCCTGAGGTGTTGATGAAGCTGAAAAGGGGTGGCTTGTGTTGTTCTCTTCCGTTCACAAACAGATGTCATCCCCTTGAGACCAGAGAAGCGTGAGTAGGTGGGCCGAGAGATTTCATCTGTGGATACACCCTGTGGTGCTGTCTCATCAAGGGAGAGTTGAAGCAGATAACAAACTAGGGCTGGAGCACAGCTGTTTCTTTTCCCTGAACTATCCAGGGAGCCGTCTGTGTTAGCCTCTTCCGTGAAAAGTAACACCCACCCTCCCAAAAGCAGGAGAGGGAAAACTGCATCTAGTCATATGAATCACATGCCAGAAACAGTTCCCCAGAAATTTAGCATTTAACTTAGTAGGTCACGTACCTCCTTACCTTCTTCATAAATTCAGTTTCTTTTAAAATAAAGCCAGGTGCTTTCTTACCACCTTTAACTGGTGATGACAATTTCTGCTAGCCTCTCTGATGCGTGATTTTGTAAGCACCGAAGCCCAACAGATAGAAATCAGTCCTTTTTTCAGCTCTTGATAAGAATTTTTTTTGTTTATCTATCCTGACTGTATTTATTTTTCATTTCCCTTTAGTGTGAGAAATTGCTTTGCAATCCCATTTTGAGTTTGCTTTTTTATCTTTTCTCCCTTTCTCTCCATCCCCCCAAAGTGGTAAGATATTTCTATGTAAGTAATCCTTGTCCATCTTGAAATGGAAGAAGTATGACTCAAGAGGAGCTGCTGGCCCAGTATTTGTGACATGTTTGTGACAAAGATAGGTTAATGTGGTCCTAGGCTGGATCCAGGGTTATGATCTAAAAGCACATTGCACAGCAAGTTTGAAGCTAAGCAGGACTGGGCAGTACCTAGATGGGAGACCACCTAGGGACCCTAGGTACTTGTGTTCCACTTGGAAGAAAGGGTATTAATGTATAATGATGATGATGATGATTATATATTAGATATGGAGGTTCCTTTGATACCTTTTTGGGGGGGAAAGCAACACATAAATGATATTACTATGAATAATTTTATAACAGCAGTTTGTCATGAGCACACACATTAAGATAAGTCCTACCCATTGTGTCTTCAGGCTGCAAAGTAAAAAAACCACTGATGCCTTGATACAGAGCTTTCTAGCTGGCTGAATTTCAGCTTTGCAAGACCTCCTTGAAAGGTCCCCAGTGTTTAATCTTCTCGCACAAATTTATTTTAGGCATGT
Organism: Zootoca vivipara; assembly: GCF_963506605.1. Classification (NCBI taxonomy): domain Eukaryota; kingdom Metazoa; phylum Chordata; class Lepidosauria; order Squamata; family Lacertidae; genus Zootoca; species Zootoca vivipara. Next base: position 42,068,991 of record NC_083287.1, on the reverse strand, counting down.
TTTTATATAGTTATTGGATGTTTTACTTTCTAGGGATTTGTTGTGGAATGCACACATACTTTAATGTGTCAATGTTTGGTTTGTAAGCTGCTTTGAGGTATCTCTTTCTCTAAGGAGGAGGAAAAGCGTTAGGTAAAGAGAGAAAAGATACTGTACAGATTTAACCCTTTTTGTACATTGAGTTCACTAGGGATGGGCACATGCCTGATTCTCCTCAAATTGACTCTAGAGATGTAAAATTTAAGAAAATTTTGAAACTTTGTCGAGAGGAGGTTTGGGACTCACATCAGCCCAGCAAATTTTAAATTCTCAGGAAAAATAACCTTTTTTTCTAAGCATTCTCTACCGTTCCCAATCCCAATCCAAACTGAGCCTGAGGGAGCTCACTTATCTCTCATTTTGATGATTGCAGGCAGAACTTGCATTTCTTTATGTGGGTCAGGTTTACTATTAAACTCTTTGCTGTTGAGCTTTGATATATGTAATGCATTAAACAGCTTTAACTGTCAGCTTCCATGATTTAGCTTTCTAGATGCGAAAATGTATGATTTACTGTCTTGTTCAGTACTGCAATATTCTATATCCCGGATTTTATGTCCTCTAGCTGAGAATTAGCTTTTTGCTTTCCTTTGGCAGGATTACCCACCACCCCACTTTTTATTTTATCCATTCATATTTGAAGCAGTTAGGGAGTTTAGAGAGACAGGCCTATGAAGTATGGCGAATTAAGATTTTGGGAATTTACCTCAACACCAACCCAGTAAGTATTCAGTGGGCTCAAGCTAAAGCTTTAACCTAGGTAGGTTTCCTTACCAGGTCAGACAGTTGGGTCCATTTTATTTTTTTCATTAATTACTACAGTGATTTTTATGCTGCTTTTTAGTACCAAAATCCTTTTAAGTTGGCTCGTGATGAAACAAAATCAAAATACAACATTAACAATCCAAGCATTATAGCCACAGACCTACCTATTAGACATGTTTAATACTTAAAAACTAGTGGAGCAGCATAAAAGTGAAAATAGCATGCATCAACTTCAGTCGAGTCTTGGGTTTTGCATGGGCAGGGAGGTTGGTGGGTGGGTTGAAGAGCAAGAGAGGGGTTTTTCACAGCTCTGGTGGAGAGTGGCAGCAGGGAGGGGAGAGTTGTGTGTGCAGTCGGAGATGGTGACTCTGAGTCAGAGAGCAAGAGATGGGTGTTTGTGTGTTGCATGGGCCTGTTTTTCCCCATTGTAAGCACCAAGTGCCATTGTAATGGATTGCTTTGAAGTCATTTCTGCACCAGATAAAGGAATTTTTAGCCCCCTAATTCCCCCCCTGACCTGTATTTTGCCCAACCCGTCCTTTATTTTGCCTGACCAAAGGTGGCAACCCTAGACAACATCCATTTCATTGGAGTTGTCTTTTAGTTTAATAAACTGTAGTTTAAACAAATGGGAAATATTTCATCAAATGCTTTACACTAGTTCATGAAATTCAGTTAGAAGGGTTTAGATAATTAGGCAATAAATGAGTTTCATTCTAGTATCTCATGAAGTTGGTAATTGTCTACAGAAACTCAGGCTCTCAATAAAATAATTTCAATCCCTCTTTTTAAAAAGTGCAACTGGACTGCCTTAATTAGTTGAACAATACTAGCATCTGCATACATGCATTTAAATTGGGCTAATTTCATGCAGTGCTTATATTTATGCTGTGATTGGCCTAGATTTTGGTTTCCAAAAAGAAAATTGAATTCTGCACTTAACTTAATTTTCGCTAAGGTGTACTCTAGCATACATTTTATTTCTGCACTAATTCCAAAAGCAGTAGTTATTTGGAACTGAAATTATCTGTTGGTCCAAGTTGTTGCTTATATATGTTGTTTGTATTGTTTTATTGTATTAGTTTGTTTTCTGTATTGGTTTTAAATTTGATTTTAAGGGGAGGGGTCAATTTTAGTTTGTAATTTTCAGTCTTTGTATTGTTTTATTGTATTTTTTGATTTATATAGGTTTTATTTTGTTTTTAAGGGGAGGGGTCAGGGCTGCCTGGGAGTGGGTCCCAGCCAACAAAATGGCCGGAGCAGGTTCCACCGGGGGGGGGTGCACTGGGACAACAGATCTCAGTGATCATGGGTAGGAGGAGGAGTTATGCTGAGACCAGACCACGTCATTACCGAGGAGGCAGGCTCAGTCGTTGTTTGAGGACTATCCCTGCCTCCGGGTCTGGCCCTGACCGGATGGATACTGGAACCAGCAAGGGATACCCACATGACCTGAAGGTGCTGCTGTGCAATGCCAGGTTAATGATCCACAAGACCACTGCCATCCACGACCTGATTGTGGATGGAGGATTTGACCTGGCATGTGTGACAGAGACCTGGTTGGCTGAAACAGATGGGCCGGTCCTTGCCGCTGCCTGTCCACCAGGTTTCTCTTATGCACAGCAACCCAGGCCATCTGGGCGGGGAGGGGGGGTTGCAGTGATTTTTAGGAAGTCACTAGTTTGCACCGGGCGTCCTATTGGCAGGACCAGGTTTTCTGAGTGCATGTTCTGGAAGTTGGGCAATAGGGGCAGTACAGGATTCCTTTTGGTGTACCGACCTCCCCGCTCCACCAAGGATTCCCTGTCCGAGCTGCTTCAGGTCGTGTCGGATGTGCTCCTTGAGACACCTAGCTTAGTTGTCTTAGGGGATTTTAACATCCATGCCAACACGACCTTACAAGGAGCCGCTCGGGACTTCGTGGACAGCATGGCCTCCATGGGGCTGTCCCTGAATAAGTCTGGCCCAACTCATAGCCGCGGACATGCCTTGGACCTGGTGTTTACCTCTATGGATGCTGGTGATCTGACACTAAGTAAAAGTGAAACCAACGAAGTGCCATGGTCAGATCACTACCTGGTGCAACTGGACTTCTCCGCGACCCTTCCCCTCTGCAGGGAGGTGGGACCTATTCGGATGGTCCGCCCCCGCCACTTAATGGATCCAAATGGTTTCCAGAGAGTGGTAGGGGATGTTTTATCCCATGTTGATGGCCTTTCAGCCGATTCCCTTGTGGCCCGCTGGAATGTGGAGTTAACCAGGGCTATTGACTGTTTGGCTCCGAAGCGCCCTCTCTGATTGCATGGAGCCCGGACAGCCCCATGGTTTCCCCCGGAGCTGAGGGCGATGAAACAGTCGTTGAGACGGCTAGAGCGCCGGTGGCGGAAAACTCATTCTGAATCCGACCAAACACGGGCTAGAGCTCAACTTCGAGCCTACCAAGTGGCAATGGCGACGGTGAAGAAAACTTTCTTCACCATTTCTATCGCGTCTGCGGAAAACAGTAGCAGGAGACTGTTCCAGGTGGTTCGCAATCTATCCGAACCACCTTTGTCATCGGGGCCTGGTAGGGACCCCAATATCCCCTGTAATGCTTTTGCAAAGTTTTTTGCAGATAAAGTCGCTCAGATTCGGGAAGAGGTAGACTCCACCGTGGGAGCAGGGCCGGGGCGGGGGAGTGCTAGAGTCCTGTCTAGTCATGTTTTGTGGGATCAATTTCAATCTGTTACCTCCAAGGATGTGGACAGGCTGCTTGGACGAGTGAAACCAACCACCTGTCTCCTTGATCCCTGCCCATCCTGGCTTATAAAAGCTAGCCGGGAAGGGCTGGGCGATGGGCTGCGCGGGTTGGTGAATGCTTCTCTCTGTGAGGGAGCCTTCCCAGACCCGCTGAAAGAGGCGGTTATTAAACTGCTTCTTAAAAAACCATCTTTAGATGCAGCCAATATGGCCAACTATTGCCCAGTCTCAAATCTTCCATTCTTGGGCAAGGTGATTGAGCGAGAGGTTGCTGAACAACTCCAAGCATGCCTGGAAGAAGCGGACCATTTGGATCCCTTCCAGTCGGGGGTTCAGGCCTCATCATGGGACTGAAACTGCCTTGGTCGCACTGGTCGATGATCTCCGGCGGGCTAGGGACAAAGGTAAGAGCTGTTTCCTGGTCCTGCTGGATCTCTCAGCGGCTTTTGACACCATCGACCATAACATCCTTCTGGACCGTCTAGAGGGTTTGGGAGCTGGGGGCACTGTTATACAGTGGTTCCACTCCTTCCTCCTGGGCCGTGTTCAGAAAGTGGTGGTGGGGGAGGAGTGTTCAGACCCCTGGCCTCTCACTTGTGGGGTGCCTCAGGGTTCTGTCCTCTCCCCCATGCTTTTTAACATCTACATGCAGCCGCTGGGAGAGATCATCAGGGGGTTTGGGCTGGGTGTTCACCAGTATGCGGATGATACCCAGCTCTACCTCTCTTTCAAATCAGAACCAGTGAAGGCGGTGAAGGTCCTGTGTGAGTGCTTGGAGGCGGTCGGAGGTTGGATGGCGGCTAACAGATTGAGGTTGAATCCTGACAAGACAGAAGTACTGTTCTTGGGGGATAGGAGGTGGGCAGGCGTGGAGGACTCCCTGGTCCTGAATGGGGTAACTGTGCCCCTGAAGGACCAGGTGCGCAGCCTGGGAGTCATTTTGGACTCACAGCTGTCCATGGAGGCGCAGGTCAATTCTGTGTCCAGGGCAGCTGTTTATCAGCTCCATCTGGTACGCAGGCTGAGACCCTACCTGCCCGCGGACTGTCTCACCAGAGTAGTGCATGCTCTGGTTATCTCCCGCTTGGACTACTGTAATGCGCTCTACGTGGGGCTACCTTTGAAGGTGACCCGGAAACTGCAATTAATCCAGAATGCGGCAGCTAGACTGGTGACTGGGAGTGGCCGCCGAGACCACATAACACCGGTCCTGAAAGACCTTCATTGGCTCCCAGTACGTTTCCGAGCACAATTCAAAGTGTTGGTGCTGACCTTTTAAGCCCTAAATGGCCTCGGTCCAGTATACCTGAAGGAGCGTCTCCTCCCCCATCGTTCTGCCCGGACACTGAGATCTAGCGCCGAGGGCCTTCTGGCGGTTCCCTCGCTACGAGAAGCCAAGTTACAGGGAACCAGGCAGAGGGCCTTCTTGGTAGTGGCGCCCACCCTGTGGAATGCCCTCCCACCAGAGGTCAAAGAGAATAACAATGACCAGACCTTTAGAAGGCATCTTAAGGCAGCCCTGTTTAGGGAAGCTTTTAATGTTTGATGGATTTCTGTATTTTAATGTTTTGTTGGAAGCCGCCCAGAGTGGCTGGGGGAACCCGGCCAGATGGGCGGGGTATAAATAATAAATTATTATTATTATTATTATTATTATTATTATTATTATTATTATTATTATTTAGGTGTGACATTTTCTTCTAGATGCATTGCTATCATACTTCAGGGATGGCTTCTTTCATTGTGCTGTGGCAGAAGCCCTAAGATTTTGTGGGCATTCTCTACATCACAGTCCTATCTTTTCAGACCAAGTGCCCATGTAATCCAGCATTCCATTTTCCAGTGACCAATCACAGTGCCTCTGGGAAGCCCCAAAGCAAGACACAAAGGCAGTACAGTAGTCTTTCCCCACTTTGTTACAGCAGTTTGGTATTCATATTCTATTTTTAAACTGCTTTGAGGTTTGTTTGCTTTTAAACAATCAAGTGAGCCTGCAAGATAGTTCAGTTGCTAGAGCATGAGACCCAAGGTTGTGGGTTGGATTAGATGACCCTCATGGTACCCTTCCAACCCTACAATTCTATGATTCTAAGTGGTGCAAAATTTTATTAAATAAATTTTAAAATGTTGTTGTAATATGTTATAACAAACATATTTCTCTGCTTTCCTTTGGACCATATTAGTGAGGCTGAGAGGGGGATCTTGCCATCTGTGCAGCCCACGACCTCCATATACACTGCCCAGGCTTGTACTTGGAGGCACACTCCATTGTCTCTCGAGACACATGGAGGCGAACTAGCAATGAAGACATGGTAATAATCTGTGTGATACATTTATTAGAGTGTTAGTTTTGGACCAAGGAGACCCATGTACGAAACCTTTCTTTGCTATGAAGCTCAGTACATAACCCTGGGGCAGTCACTTTCTATCAGCCTAGCCTACAATCAAAGGGTTGTTGTGAGGATTTGAGATCTCCCCTGATCCCAAAATGTATAAATGCATGCATTTATTAGAAATAAATAAAATATGGATTGTTATTATTTTGTCAATCGTCAACTACTTGTTTGTTTTTAAAATCCAACAAACTTTTTACTTAAAAAAGAAATGAAATAGTAATGGCAGCAGCTGTAAGAATCAGTCCTGCATGGGTGGGTCTGGGTGTCAAAATCTATGCCAGAGGATCTAAAGTAAAGTAGGAAGCATTGCTTCAAGCAGCCAAAAATAAAAACTGTTCCTACATCTGCTGACAGGAGTGTGTATTTGATAAAGCAAATCTGACATTTATTAGATGGATAATAATGTAATATTTCCCTTACTTGCTTAATTTATTCTTCTCATAGTAAACATGGCAGAATTACAGTTTGGGACTCTCAATAAGCCATGCTTTCTAAACTATAATAACATTCATAGCAATTTTGATGTGAAACACTCCAGACTGTCTGCAGTCAGAATAAAGGTGAATGGACTAGATAAATACTGGCTGCCATTTTTAATAAACAATCCTTAAAACTTCATAAAACTCCCTGCATCAAAGGAGCAGGGAGCTGTTTGTTTTAATTTCCAGCTAAGGACAGAATGCATATGAAGATACTTAACAAACAAGAGCTGTCAACTTGACCCTGCTGGTATTGTTATGGTAGTTAATTCAATCCCTCAGAAAGTACTGGTAGGTGGGATACAAGTTTGTAAAATATCATCACAGATAGTTAAATGTTTTGGTCTCAAACACAATATTCAGAGGGCATTCTCTGTGGCAGTCCTAAGTTCTGGAACTCTCTTCTCACAGATCTGAGTCTGGCATCTTCACTGTATAGTAACCATTGTATACTAAAGTCCCACCTCTTTACCCTGGCTTTTGACCACCTCCTTACTCTGGCTGCCCTATTCTTGTGATTGTAATTAATTTTAAACTGGTTTTAATGCTGTATTTTAAATTGCTGTCACCTGCCCTGGAACTTTAGGGTCAAGGATGCATAAGTAATAAATAATCAGTGCCCATTGGCCATGGTAGATGCTGGACTAGATGGGCTGTTAGCAAGTTTCTTGTGCTCTTATTGTACTGTACTGTGCTGGCATCCATCTGTCTTGGGAGACAATGGAAGAGTGTGCCTGTGGGGTGAAGTCAAAGTATTGGAAAGTCACAGTGCTTGCAGTGGCTGTAAAGAGTGATACAGGAGAGAAATGTTTGTTGCAGGTGGGGCAGATGAAGGCATCCAATTATTCTTATAATTATAAGCTATGTCCCAAAAGCAGAGCAGCTAACCTTCAGTCTAAGCTGCTGGGGACGATGATTGCTTTTTAATAGAACTCTGATCTATTTCTGATGAAGGAAAATGTGCAGTCAATAAGCATCATAACATCAGCAGGACAGACCATAGCTTTGTGGCAGAGTACGTGTTCTCCTAGATTCAATCCCTGGTATTCCCTGTTAAAAGGCTCAGGTGGCAAGTGATGGGAAAGACAGGGGCTTAAGACCCAGAAGAGCCACTTCTATACAGAAAAGGCAGCAGTGAATTAGACAGATAAATAATCCTCTCCAGTTACAAGGCATGCTATGTGGGCATGTTGAAAACTGTAATTCTAGACCCCAACATCAATATTATTTTTCTACTCAAGGGGGCCAACTGCAGAGTATTAGTATTTATTAGGGGATGACATGCACTCATAAACAACTACGCATTTCCCTTGCCCACTGCCAGGCACCCTCCCTTTTTTTCCTTGTTGACTGCTGGCTGCAAACAATTTTTCATGTCATTTACATGGGCACTCCCATTTAGAATGCAAGTGAATATTTCACAGAAAATAAATGTGACAAGATTTGCCTTTCATGGTATTTGCCAGTTGTCTGTGAGAAAATTGGGGTTTTCTAAGCTTAATGCACATTTAAGACTGATTATTTGTATGTCTGCTGCAAATAATAATGGTTTAGAGACAACTTAGTGGGAGACCAAAGTGCTACCTGTCAGTAACTCAATCTGTTAGAGCCTGTCTTTGCATGCAGTGGAAGTCCCTAACTCAGTGAGGGTTTGATACCCATTGGCTACCCTCACCTGGTTTTGCTGGCCAGTCGAAGCTGTTCTTGGGGTATGGTCACTATCACATGCTGACAGCTTCTAGGAGCCACAGGTGAGAGCTGAGAACAGGGTGGTGACCAAAGGTAGGCAGACTACCGCAGAAGGAGCGGGCGAATCCTCCACCAGAGATAATACACCCCATACACCCTTTATTGCAGTGGATCGTTTCACTGTCCCAGCATAGTGTCTAGTCTCTCCTGTTGCTTTATTCAAACTTCTATCTATCCATTTCATTCCCTGTTCAGGACATACAAAAGAAAGTTCTTCACACAGCCCATTATTAAACTGGAATTCCCTCCCTCAAGATGTAGTGATAGCCACTAACTTGAATGACTTTAAAAGTGAACTAGGTAAACTCCTGGAGGATAAGGTTGCCAGTGCCTAATAGCCAGAATGACAATGTTCTACCTCCACTGTTAGAGTCAATATCCCTGCATACCAATTGCTGGGAATCACAAGTGGGGAGGGTTCTGTTGCACTCGTGTATTTATTTGTGGGCTTCTGGTTGACATCTGGTTGTTCACTGTGAGAAGAGGCTGCTGGGTTAGATGGGCCTTTGGCCTGATAAAGTAGGGCTATTCATATGTCCACTGTCTCCAGATTTTTTTTTAATCTTACAAAATTGTACTTCCACCATTCTTGGTACCACCCTGCTCCTCTCTAAAATTTCCTTGACTCCAGCTTGTAGTTATGGATTGGAGGAACTTGGGCTGGCTTTCATATTGTTAGGCTGCCTTGTTCCCCTATTGAAGGAATGGGCAGATTTTTTATAAAGAGTAATGTATGTAAACATAAATGGACTTTTAGAACAGGGGATTTACACCACACCTGCATGTTTGCATGGTCTACCTTTAAAACAAAAACAAAAAACCACCAGAATCTCATGTTTTCCCTGAAGTGAGAAGAACTCTTGATAGACTGTCATGGCAGACAATCTGATTTCCCTATTCACCAACACACTCAGATTTTCTTGCCATTTCTGTACAGTTTGCAGATTGTACTAGTGGGCTGGGCATTAACTTTGTTACCTAATTCCCATACAAAGACTGTTTTGAATAATAAATGCAACTAATAATTTTAAGTTTGTTTATTAAATGCAAAGTGGTGCATACAGACTTGATACAAGGGGATATGATTATTATAGTGATAATAAGCATTATTTGGAAGCTGCATAAATAAAGAAATGGCTTGGGGCAGCATTTAGTTTATACTGCAGGAGACTAGGAATACGCACAAAGTATTAATTCAGGATGCGCAACAAATTGGCATTTGGGTAGCATTCAATTTTCATCATAATTGTTCTCCATTTGCTTGGGCCATTATCAGTAATTTAAGGGAATTAGAGATTCTCCTCTTAAAAGTTTCTAGTGAACTCTTTAGAATAGGAATCGTCAAACACTTATAAACCTGCGTGCATTCATTTCCTATTCATGAATGCTGTATAGCAGTGAGATGTGTGGATATGCACAATACTAGAAATTTGTTTTCCTTCTATTATACGATGGTGAGCTTCTTAAAATCTGATCTTGTGATCTTTGCTTCTTGTTAAACCATAGTGCAAACTTACCAAAGTTGATTAAATAATAAACCAGTTAGTGTAAACCAGGAACTAGCAGGGTTCTGAGGAGTGAATGGAAGTGGTAGCAGAGGCTGATCCAGAGGAAGGGGGTAGCAATTTGGGGGGTTTTGTGCCTCCCGCAAGATAGGAGCCATAGTTGGAGGATGGTGAGGGGTCTGAGCAGTTGGAGGAGGTGAAGGAAGAGAAATATACATCTTTTGCACCAGATGCTGGCTATAAAGGCCAGAGGAAGGTGCAAGGCATGTATAGCCAATGTGGTACCCTCCAGATGTTGTGGATAATTCACATAATTCATGGCCATTGGGCATGGAGGCTGGGGCATGTGGGAGTTGTAGTCCACAACATTTGGAGGGTGCCAGCTTGGAGGAGGCTGGTTTGTGGTTTCTCCACTTGGCTCATGGCCTAAGGGAAAGGCTGTAGCTCAGTTGCATAAGATCCTCTATGTAATTCATGCCATCTTTCTGCACTGCAAATCAACTGAAATTAACTTTCTCCAACCTGATGCTTTCCAGATATTTTGGGTACTAGCACCCATCATTCCTGTCCATTGTCCATGCTGGCAAGGGCTGATGAATGTTGTAGCCCAACAGCATCTGGGAGTACCAGGCTGTAGAATGCTCAGGTACGGTATATACCGGTATTACTGAGCTGCATTGATTGTTTGGCTCAGTAGGTATTTTCATATCTTCCACTTCATGTCTCATCTCTGAGCTTCCAGCATAGCCACCGCTGGAAACAAAATGAAATGTTTGAGTCAGGAAGGCAATTCTTCTGTTTAAGGTCATAACAAACATAAATTCAATCTTTTAATCCACTTACCCACCACACTGGTTTGGGGAAATTCGTCCTGGGATAAAAGTTTACAGGGAGGATTTGACTCACCCTGTCTTCCAGATAGTCAGCTTTCACATTTATAAGGCGCCACTCTCCCCACATTTTGTGAAATTTAACTCGCCAAATTAACATTCTACCCACATCCCTAGGCATGGGTCGGAACACTCTTTGGTGTCTGAAATGTGAGGCTTCTAAGGCATTTCCTTTCGGTAGGTTTCTATGAAAACAAAATCAATTGTAGAAAGAAAGTTTCCCCATCTCTACCATACAGGCTTAAAACTGTCAGATGATACCCAATGTTTGGCTTCTGATCTGAAACTGTGTTGAGTGTGACTAGTAGATAATGAATGTTCTCCTCCCCGCACCCTGAATTAAAAAAAAAGAAAACAGTTGGGGAAAGGGGGGGAGAGAGTACACATTAATCATATCCTTAAAATTCTTCAAAACACCAATTTTTGCTATGTACATTTGCCTTTTGGGTTAACTGTTTTGCAGTCACTTTTGCATATTTCTAGAGAGTCAAAAATATGGGGATGGGAGGTGGTTTTCAGCTACTTGGCTTCACAACCATTCTGAGGAATATATTGAGGGATACAGTTTATACCTTGTTTAATAATATTAATAATAATAATAATAATAATAATAATAATAATAATAATAATAATATGTTATTTATACCCCACCCATCTGGCTGGGTTTCCCCAGCCACTATGGGCAGCTTCCAACAAAAGATTAAAAATACATTACAACATTAGTAATTAAAAACTTCCCTAAACAGGGATGCCTTATAGAAGTCTATGTTCATTTCATTTCACTTTTGATTTGTATACCGTACTGTCTTTCTATACTACGATACACAAGATGGCTTGCAAGCTTTAAAATAAATAAAATATCAAAGTAATATTCAATAATTCATTTGAATATAATAGGGTAAAGGGAGGGTAAAGGGACCCCTGAACGTTAGGTCCAGTAGCAGATGACTCTGGGTTTGTGGCGCTCATCTCGCTTTACTGGCCAAGGGAGCCAGCGTACATCTTCCGGGTCATGTGGCCAGTATGACAAAGCTGCTTCTGTTAAACCAGAGCAGCACACGGAAACGCCGTTTACCTTCCTGCCGGAGCAGTACCTATTTATCTACTTGCAGTTTGACATGCTTTCGAACTGCTAGGTTGGCAGGAGCAGGGATTGAGCAACAGGAGCTCATCCCGTCTCAAAATACCAGCAAATAATACTGTAATTAAAATTTCTCTCTTAGTAATTACAGTAAATAATTACTAAACAATAATCAATAAAAATAACAGCAAGTCACAATGCATAAAATACCAAAATACATACAAAACCATGTAAAAGGATCAAATTGAAAAACAAAGGCACACAATTTATATTATTATTGTTTTTAAATCCCTGAGCTCCTCTTCTCACTTGTTATTTATTAGCTGCTTCTGCTGTTCTTTCATTGTGTCATGCAGGGCCAGCCCTACGTATAGGCTGGGTGGCGCAGGGCACCATGGCGCCGGCCTGCCAGGAGGGCGCCGCGAGCTGTGCCCGCCCGCTGGCTCCGCCGGTCCACCGCGCAGCTGCGCACTGCGCCCACCGCGCTGGGAAACGGGGCGGGAGGGCGCCAGAGAGATCACACTGTGCCTGCCCGCCCGCCCACCGCGCTGGGAAACGGGGCGGGAGGGCGCCGGAGAGATCCGGCGCACCATGGCGCGAGGGGCGCTTAAGACGGCCCTGGTGTCATGGCTGTTGCTTAGCTAGACTGGATTGAGAGTGGGTGATGTGAGGCTCCTTGCCCTTCTTTGCAGGAGGATGAGGTGGTGGTAGATGTTAAACTTTCCAAGAGGAGATGTCATTCTCTGTGTTTTACCAATGAATACAAAGGAACAGTAAATGTATAAAGTTGTCTTATACTGAGTGAGAATTGGTCCATTTATTCCTGCATTGCCTGGTTAGCAATGTTTTTCCAAAGTGTTTCTTAATCTAGCTTCTTAAACAACCCCACCCACCCAGACTCACACTCACACTCTTTTCAGTTTAGAAATATAGGCATTTTCTTATTTTAAATTTCCTGTAGTAGAATATTTCCCTGCATCTGTACAATCCTGTCCCCTAATGTCAGCTTCATTTGAATACACAAATTGGAAAATCAATAGGCTGGACAGGGGTATCTGTAGCATCAGGAAGCTTTATAAACTGCAATGTTAACTCTTGGGTTTCAGACTTGCACTGTTAAATCTATTGCTTTCCCAGGTCAGTTACATTAACTACTTCACAAACTAAGAGATGTCTGTATTTCTCTCATATGCAGCTCTCTTGTTTGATCTGCTATGTAGATACCTTTCCTATTAAAAGCTTTGAAAGAAGGTTTGTTGACTAAATGCTGCACAGGTATAAGGTAAAAAAAATCTCATCTTTTCTTTGTGGTCTCCTAAAATTAAAATGTGTGTCGTTTGCAAAGTATATATATTTTCATCTGCATCTGCATGTTATGGAGACCAGCAAACTAAAACATATGGGTAATTCTATGACAAAGTTAAGAACAGCATTAAAATCTTTTAAGTAGTTGAGTCCTGGTAAATGTCTCTTTCTCCCTCCTGCTCTCTCACTCATACACATGTGTACAGCAATGTATCAAAAGGCAAATACTGCAAATGTCTGATGTAGTAATATTGTTCCATTGAAACCCTAACTTCCAATGATTTGAATGTGAGAAAACTTAATTTCCAAACCAAGCTGGAGTGTTGGGATGAAGGACCCTGCATACTTCAGCTGGATTCATGGGTGTTGTAGGGATGAGGAGGCTCTGGACCACCAAAATTTGTCACACTCCAGCTCCCATCAGCCCCAGCCAACATGGCCAAAGACTCGGGGATTATGAGAGTTGCAGTCCAGAAACACCTGGAGTGCCACAGGTTTCCCAATCCTGCCTAGAGGGTGACAAAATTTGTATCTATAGCTTATGTCGTCTGACATCAAACCAAACATCGCCGTTAGCAATAGTTGCATTTGTGGATGGTTAGGACACAGGTGGCGCTGTGGGTTAAACCACAGAGCCTAGGGCTTGCCGATCAGAAGGTCGGCGATTCGACGGGGTGAGCTCCCGTTGCTCGGTCCCAGCTCCTGCCCACCTAGCAGTTCGAAAGCATGTCAAAGTGCAAGTAGATAAATAGGTGCCGCTCTGGCGGGAAGGTAAACCGCGTTTTTGTGTGCTACTCTGGTTCACCAGAAGCGGCTTAGTCATGCTGGCCACATGACCTGGAAGCTGTCTGCGGACAAACACAAATGTGCGCCGCAACCCCAGAGTTGTCTGCGACTGGACCTAACGGTCAGGGGTACCTTTACCTTTAGGACTATATTGAGAAGTATGAATAGATAAAAACCCAAATGTTACACTGTAGAATGGCCAGCATCAACATCAACAGTGTTCTCAGTGATTTATATATACCTGTTTTGTTTAACACCCTGGTCGGATGCTGCAGGTTCTTCATGCTTTTCCTTTGCACAGTTGGTGTCTGTGCTTGGTTACCTAGGAAACTGCTGTTGCGTGGAATTTGATTTGCTTGGTTGTCAGAGTTATATCGCTGAAATTTGAAATGGGGAGTGGTGGGCAGAGAAGACAAACCAGCTAAATGCCTGCAAATTCAGCTGTTGAATATTTGGCAGCTGAGGCAAAGCACGAAAGGCTTATAAGGAGGTGGTTGGGATCTATATGTTGTGGCTTAGCCAAGCCAAAAATATTGTTCAATTTGGACATTTAAGATTAAATTCTGTTGCTCACCTTAAGAACATTTTCTTCCATTTTTACTAAAAAATAAATACCACCCAGTGAAGTTAGTGCTCTTTCATTAAGAGTCTACCAAATTAAGTGGCATCCTTATGGAAGTGTTTGCCCATCCATCTATTTCTTTATTTGTAAAGCATTCTGCCGCATACTTCAACTTAAACAAACAAACAAACAGCATCTGAAGAAGTGTGCATGCACACGAAAGCTCATACCAAAATATAAACTTAGTTGGTCTTTAAGGTGCTACTGAAGGAATTTTTTTATTTTGCTTCGACTCAGACCAACACGGCTACCTACCTGTAACTAGCTCTTGGAGACTTTTCTCTGAACATCTCCATAGCACCTAACTGTAGTATCTATAGGTAATTGACCGGATTAAGAATTAGGTAAACAGCTCATGCACTTTGCTGTCTCCATTGCATCCTCACTATTCCATATGGCAGAGTTTTTCTGGGTTCCTCCCTACTGAGATTATACTGTCCCACCTGTTATATGCATTCTGATAGCAACTTGAGACCTATTTGTCCTGACAGGTGTTTGGCCCTCAGTGTATCATTTGTACTCACATTTGTACAATATAAATATGATTTCTTTCTGCAGTACTTTGTTTTGCTTTTACTTTGTTTTAATGCTGTATCATTGTTGTTAATCTCCCTTGGCTCTGAGAAGGGCAAGATATATGGGCAAAATGTAAGAAATATAAGATAATTACAATGAAGTGTAGGAATGGGGAAGGAAGTGTTAGTAGTAGTTCAGCTGAGGTCGAATGGGATTTATTTTCCAAGATAGAATTCAGTTCAACCCACAAGTACTGAAAGGCAGATGCATGTTCATGCAAAAACACACTTCTTATTACCGGTACTACCATTCAACCTGCTACTGAGAAATTACTTCTAGGTATTATCTCCACTTTGTTATCTTGCAAATCCTATTATCCTTTGAGGTTTTAACCACAGGTAATAGCTTACTTAATCAGAAACCTGCTCTTCTGTTCAGGCACACAAAATTTCCTTCTCATATTTTGTTTATCTAACTACTGTTGAGTTTATAGCAATAAATATGTTTTTGAAGCTACTTAAGTTTCTGCACATCTTTATGATATTTGTGCAATGTGTTGTTAGATTTCCTATTTCTAGAACTTATTTAAAATGCACCTTAGCTCCAGAAGCAAATCAATATTTACAGTGCATTAGTGCCACAGAGAATTTGAAGCCTTGTGATTAGAGTTCATTGCTGATTTATCCACTCTTCAAAGCAACATTAGACATCATACACTATCTGCCATCATCCAGGAATTTGTGACACCGCACTGGGCCTACACATGCTTTCGTCTGGTGTTTTAATTATTTAAACTCTTTTCCCTTTGATTTTTCTAACAGGGATATTATTCTGAAATCTCTAAATTAAGTAAACTAGGACATTATACCTAACAAACTTATATTAGGAAAAAATGTTCACAGTTCCATTCTTATTTGTATGTTGTCCCAGGTGGGTAGGGGGACTTGTATGTGGTTGGGAGAGGGAGGGGAGCTTAATGACTACAAAGCAAAACAATACTGGTGATTAATTAGAGGCTGGATGAGATGAATATGTCAGATCAGTTTTGGTGGAGTATTTTGTTTGTTTTGTACTTATATCATTGATTCTGGCCTTAAGCAAATGCTAATGTTAATACCCCCCCCCCTTTTAATGCTGAAATGCATTTTGGATATGTTTAAGCAATTAGGTATCCTGATTGACTTTTGTTGGTAAAGTATGGATATTAGCACTAATCATTGACATTTGAATATAGATTCATCCTGTGGAAAGACTTCATGCTGGCAGTAGACTGAAGTTTCGTGTCATGTCTTCTCATTAGCCCTGCATGTAAATCTTTTGGGAGGGGGAAGGGGCACATGAAAAGAAGCATAGAAGTAGTATTTAGGCATCTCATTATACTGACTTCTGGGTTGAGGAATTTAAAATGAGATTTTGGAAATTGCAAGCTAATCAGTGAATGTATTATTACTGGCTTCATTATTTTTGATTTCTTCTGATACATATTAAAATTTAAAATTTGGGAATCCCTTCTCATACCACTACACAGAGAGAGAGATAGAGAGAGAGAGAGAGAGAGAGAGAGAGAGAGAGAGAGAGAGAGAGAGAGCTTGGAGGATGCAAATATAGATTGGCTTTGAACTGTGGATCTCTCTACAAACTCCTAATTAAAGCATATATGCTGTCTTAGACTTTTGACTACCCAGGAAAGAGATCTGGGGATGGTGGATAGCTCAAAGGATATGTCAGCTCAGTGAGCTGCAGCAGTGAAATGGGCCAATTCTGTGTCTGGGACTGAAAGAAAAATGGCTTGTATGGTATAACTTGTGTTATTGTGCTCAGTTCTGGCCATACCTTCTGGAAATAAGATGGTAGAGCTAGAAAATGAGTGGTCAACCGTACATCAGCCACAATTATCAGGAAGTTGGAACACCTTCTATACATCTAGTGTTTGGGGCTTCCTAGTAAGAAAAAATATGTATAAATAAGATTGATCAAAATTCTAGTCACTCAGTGAAACTGATTGACAGTAATCTCAGCACAGACAAAAGCAGGCATTTTTCATGCTGCAGATAATTATCTTACTATATTTGCAGCCCAAAGCTGTGGTGATGGGAGTTGTTTTTTTTTTTACACGCTAGCATCAGCCTATTCCCCCAATTCCATCAGCTGGCTTTGAGAACATAGATTTAAGGTCTGGATTTGGCCTTGGCAATTTGTAAGACTGCTTAATGTGCTTGAAAGCCTCACTGAAGCACATAAACTGTGTACTAATATTATGTAAGAAATAATAGATTCTTCTTGATGTATGTTTCTAATTATTTTTTGCTTTGTTTTGCCTCATTAGTAGTGAACATAGCTCTTCCAGTGTGTTTTCTTTGTTGAGTGCATTGGAATGTAATAAAAATGTGTGGTATTTAAATAGGGGAAATAGATAGCCTAATGAAAATAAAATGCATTTTTCATTTTTACTTATTTTTCCTGTTTCCCGAATACCATGCTTGAGAACTTGCTGCTTTGGGGTTCTCTTGGGTGCTGCTTGATGCCAAAGAGGTTTAAAGGCAGGAAATCATGCTGCTAAACAAATATTCAACATAGCAATATCCTTAAACTATATAAACCTTTATGCTTGGAACCATGGTGCTCTTTTGGTTCTGTGCCAACCACAACAAGTCTTTCAATCTTGATCAAGATATCTAAATGCATGAAAAGGAGCAATGTTTAAACGGAACGTGAAGAATAGGCTGGTCAACTGTTGCTCCTGTATAGGAAAAACCTCCTCCTTCTCCATGAAATATATGTGTCAAAACTAGTTAACAAACCAGAACATAAAACCAGAGTATAATCTGGGTTAGTTTAAACTAAATTTTACTAAAACAGGGATTAAGAATGTGTGATTCTCCCAATATTGTTAGACTTCTATTATCCTTCATAACTGGGCAAGCTGGCTGAGGCTGATGGGAGTTGAAGTCCAAAAATCCTTCTGAGGGGCACAGGTTCTCCATCTCTAGGTAAGAACAAACCACAGTTCACCAAGTTCATATGCAGTGTGGAGCTGTGATTTGCTCTGGAGTGAAAACAGATGCTTTCCTATTGAAAGAGGGGGAAGAACATGTGAGCTGTGCTGCGATTAATTTTCAATCACCCAAATGCAGCTTATGCGATCATATGAAAGAAGCCACTGTCTGTTAGTATGCAAATGTTCATGATGATACCCTTCATCTACAAACAAGAAATTTAATATTTCTAGCATCCACGGCTTGTTTTATATGTTTAGTTTGGGCAGTGTTGCCATAAATTCATGGGGGAGAAGGGGCACAATATCTCCTCCTCCCCTATATTGATAGCCTCTGGTATGAAGCAGGTCCTCTGTGTGCTAGCCAAATGGCGTGGATTGTGTGACGTTTGTTTTGTTTTGAAGGGAGAGAAAGGATTAGTCAGAATCTTCACAGTATTCCAGATAAATTATGCTATTAATCATTACTTACAAGGAATGGAAATATTTATGGTATCTTCACTAGAAGGGTTGTTGAGACTTGATAATGATTGGTATGGGAAAGTAACAGAATTTCATGTTGCTGCTTCAAAGAAATCTGGATAGGCATCCATCATGGATGCTTAATACAAGTTGTCCTTCTGTTATGTCAGTTGATTGTGGCAGATAACTCATTGGAGTCCATACCATCATGCTGGTTTGGGATATACTGTACTCGGCAATTTAGTTTCACAGCGAGTGTGTTATAATTTCCACACTTAATGCAGAAAGATTAAGGACGTCAGCTACATATGATTTTTTTTTGTCCTTTTTATCTCTTCAGATATGCCTCTTCATGTACGCCGCAGTAGTGATCCTGCGTTAGCTGGTCTCTCAACATCAGTCAGTGAGAACAATTTTACTGCAGAGGAGCCTTCACGGAAGAACCCCACCAGATGGTCCACAACAGCAGGCTTCCTCAAGCAAAATACAACTGGTGGCCCAAGGAGTCATGAAAGAAAGGTACTATATCCCCCCCCCCAAAAAAAATCACAAACATTTGAAGAAGACACTACTCAATGGCTCAGCATTATTGCTTCATTTGGAAACCCAAACTTCAAGAAGCATTAAAAACAACAACTAAAAACTAAAACTTGGAAGCCAAATTTAAAATTGGTTTTAAAGTAGGTTAGATTTTAAATTGGCTTTTAAGAACTATACAGTAGATAAAATACACACAGGCTTGGCTGTTCCTGATGTTACGTCAACCAAGTTGACTGTGGTGTTGCACAGATAACATTACTACAAACAGGCAGTTTTACACTATATATATATATATATATATATATATATATATATATATATATATATATATATATATATATATATTCCTACCTACCTACCTACATCCTTGAATTATGCACATGCACAAGCCCTTCCTTTAGAAGGAAATGACAGAAAAGTCTAACCCAGTTTACTCATCTCATTAAACCATAGTTTAAAAAAACCCTGTGGGTTTAATGTGAACAAGCAGCATGCTTGGTGTACACAGCTAAAAGTCCCCACAGCACTTCTCACTGAATGAGACTGGTAAAATGAATGAAGCTGGTAAAATGTGGACTGGATGAAATATTTGTTAGGTGGATTTGTAGCTGGTTGACAGACCAAACCCAAAGAGTGCTCACTAGCTATTTCTCATCATCTTGGGGGGGGGGGAGGTGACAAGTGGGGTGCCACAGATTTCTGTCCTAGGCCCATTGTTGTTCAACATCTTTATAAACTACTTGGAGGAAGGTATTTAGAGGATGTTCATGAAATTTGCAGGTGATACCAAATTGAGAGGGTAGGGGTAGCCAGTTCCACTGAAGACAGAATTGGGATTCAATATGATCTTAACATATTAGGGAACTGGGCCCAAACTAGCAACGTGAATTTCAATAGGAACAAATGTAAGGTTCTACACTTAGGCAGGAAGAACCAGCAGCAGAAATATAAGATATGGGAGGGGGGGCAGACACCTGGCTAGCCATTAGTACATGTGAAAAGGATCTAGGACCACAAGCTTAACATGAGTCAAAAGTGTGATGCAGCATCAAAACAGTGTAGAATGCTATTGTAAGCTGCATCAACAGAAGCAGTTACTTCAAGGATGTAAAAGTTCCACTTTATTCTGCCTTAGTCAGAGCACAGCTGGAGTTCTGTGTACAATTTAAGAACAATAGTGACAAGCTAGAACATGTGAAGAGAAGGGTGCCCAAGATGATCAAGAGTCAAACCTTATGAGGAATGGTTGAGGGAATATTTAGGTTGGAAAAGAGGAAACTGAGAGAAGATATGATAGCCATCTTCAAATATCTAAAGGGCTGTCTCCTGCTCCGGAGACTAGGAACTAAACCAAAGTGTTCAAGTTACAAGAAAGGAGATTCCAACTAAACATCAGGAAGATCTTTCTCACAGTAAGAACTCCTGCAATCATCTGGTTGATCACTGTGAGAATATGATGCTGGACTGATCCAGTTTTTTCTTCTAAGAATCTGTGAATCCATCTTGCCCAGGATTTTATTTTCAGTCAACGAGTAGCCAGATTATTAGGGTTGCAGGATTTGATTGTGTGTTGTTATGGCATATTATTTTAAACTAAAATGATTGTTTTTGCAACAAATTTAGATTCCTCCCAGTTCTGTTATGCATCCAGTACAGCCCTTGCTGTTCTGCCATGTTGTTGTAGCACCAAATTTTGGGAAGTGGCTGTATTATTCCCACACCAAACATTTCCCCATATTTCCTTATAGATCTGTGCATAGCTGCCAAGTTTTCCCTTTTCTCGCGAGGAAGCCTATTCAGCATAAGGGAAAATCACTTTAAAAAAGGGATAACTTGGCACATATTCTCTGAATTCAATATCTCCATATGAGCAATAATACTGGTAATTAAAGAAAGCAGCAGGAAGCTTGTTTTCTTATATACCTTTATTCTTAAACAGAGGGCTTGAAAGGCCTTTTTGGTTGTTTTTTAGTTCCTCTGCTCTCCTTATTCTGACCTAATTCTGTCTGTGAGAGTACTTTATTTTATTTTTAAAAATAGTTTGATATGTTTCATTTTCAAAGCTTGGTTATAGAAATTAAGGGGCATTAAAATATGAGTTGCTGATATTCTTTGTAGAACAAAATAAGTAGTCTGTGAAGTTCCTCAGCAACTTTAAAGTGCTCCATGTGGTGTGCAGAGGAGAGAAGTTTGAGAACTGCTCATGTAACCCAATGGATTTCACCCCTGCACTATTTGGATCAAAGGGGGATGATAAATAATCACAGGTAATAAATAAATAGGTTATACTCCAGATACTAGCTAGTATTATCATTTTGGACGCCAGGCAATAACTGTTAGCTTTGGAATGCCATTTATTTAGTTAAACCTTCCGCAAGTAGATGTTTTCCAGATGTTTTGGACATGATGGGAGTTGTAGTCCAAAACATCTGGAGGGCATCTAACTAATCCTCATATATTCATTCAAGTCTTCTTCCAAAAATACATGCCTTTGACTATTTTATAGTCAGGTTTTTGCAGGAGCTTTTTTCAGCTGGAACTCACAGGAACTCAGTTCTGGCACCTGTCAGGTGGGCATCATTGCCATTATAAGAGAACAAGGGTTTATAATGAGTTCCAGCACTTCTTTTTCTAGAAAAATAGCACTGGGTTTTTGTGCTATATGTGACCAACAATGTCTCCCTTCTTTTGCCAGCTCTTTAAAAACTATTTGCCTTTCACATGATTTACATCTTATGTGGTGGGCTTCACAAGTAGAAAATATGTCGTCTTTCTGCCCTAACACTTGATACTGAACTTTCTACAGTAGTTATTTGCCACCTGCATTTTACTTTCTCTTGATTGTGAATGCAAATGTGGAGGCAATTAGTTCTTACCTTAAATGTATATATTTGAATATATGCATTTTAAATTATGTAACATAAGAGTTTCACTCACTTAAAATTTACCTAGATACACAGTGCTGTGAGGATCCATACCTTCCATGAAACAGTCACATTTTACAGACTCCAGTTAGTAAACTCCAATATTTTTGCTTCTTTAACTGTTGCATGTGTACTTCTCTTCCACCCCAGCTGAGCTTTGACACACAGCATAACAGAATATTAGATATAGGTCTTCTGTATTAGATCAGAGAGTAGCCTTATTTCATATCTAGGAATACAGACAGGAATGGAAATGATGACAGCAAGTGTGTGTGTATAGAGAGAGCTTTTCATCAATGTGAGGAGGCAGGGTTAACCTCTTCTCTCTGTGCATTTTTGTCCTGATCCTGATGGGCTACTTTTTTATATATAAAAAAGTTAAACAGGGCCAGACATTTAACGAGACATCCAAAGGCATACTGGTGTGCTTTGTGGGACTTTGACCTCTCAGCGGCAGTGATTTGCCATATAACAAATCACTTTTAAAATTCCTGTCCGTTTCAAAAAGTCTGCAGTAGGAGTTGTTTTCTGTTGCTATCAGCAAGGATGCACACCACTGGGGAGAGGTAATGGCCAAAGCAAGGGGTGGACGTCAGACAGTCCTGGTTCCAGAGGCACAGTTATCTTGGAGGGAGATCAAGGTGTAGATTCAGGACCATGGATAGTGCTTCTGCAAAGCAAGTCAAAGTTTTAGTCAGCAAGGTCCTAAACCAAATGACTGGTTTATAGCAGGACTACGTGGTCACAGATTGGTAGTCCCACTCCCTGGGTGCTTCCTCCTAAAGGGTTGGTAACTTCTGCCACTGTGGGATCCTTCAGAGTAACGGGGTTTCCAGATATACAGCTCCCTTCTCAGGGCTCTCAGGATCCCCCAAGGAGTCTGTGGGTGAGTCACCATAGTCAGGCAGTAGAGGTTTTTTCACTGGGGTTTAGGGGATATTCTGGTGTCCATGCACCCACATGGGACAGACCAGGGAGTGTGTCCGCCTCTTCCTCAGAACTACAGTTATCAGAGGACTCTATTTCCAAGGGGTCCTGTCCTGGGGCCATCAAGAAATGCAAATCCAAAGCTCCATTGAAAATGCAGAAATAGCCACACAGTTCTTTGGATCCAGGCCATAAGGTATGATTGCACCTTGCAGCAGTTTGTCATAGTTATGGAGCTGACAAAAGGAGAAATGACTCTTGTTTTTAATTCTAAACATCACCCAGAACCCAAATCCATCCTGAAAAGCTGCTGAATCTTTTAAAATGTCAGTGGACATATGGTCACTTGCCTATGAGAGCTCAAAGTTAGCCTTTAAGGTGATACAGATACCATTGTCATCTTTGTGGCAACTGCTTATTTTGGCTCCACTTCCGGAATCAAAACATTAAGATGTTTGCACTTAAATTAACTTTTCAGACTAAATTCTAAATCTGCAATTTAATAAGTTTGAAAATATGAAGGGTAAATCAAACCAAACTTTAATTGACTCTGTTGTCAGACTTTAATGTTTTCAAGTCCTTGTCAAATGAGAAGCGGAGCTGTACTTTTGCAAGGAGTGAGAAAATGTCTCACAATTGCTTAATTTTTTAAAGCAATTAACACAGCTAGCTAATGTTGGGAAAGGTATATACCACTTCTGTGGGGGAGATTTTATATATATATATATATATATATATATATATATATATATATATATATATGGAACTTGATAATCTATTGTCTGCTTTTCATATGGGGATAATATACTCAAAGCCAAATGTACCAAAGCAGACATAAAAATAAAATTAAAAGAGCATGTGTGCGAAAGAGAGAGTTTATTATCTTATTTCTTGTTGTGTAGGGATTCATTACTTTTATGTTGTAGCAGCTAATGTTTTGGGAGGCATGGGATGGTAGTGGAATGAAACTAAAATCCTATTTACTGTGTAAAATAAGAATGAATTTCAACATTGCTGTTTTTCAAAATGGAAAGAAGTTTTTAGTTCCTAGTGAGTTTCCCATTAGGACTTATGCATTTCCCCCATGGTTGATAACTGTTTTTTGAGAGCTAGTGCGATATATAAGTACTGTCCCTGTCAGCAAGTAAATTGGCCTGCTAGGCATTCGTGTAACGAGAACTGGATAGATAGGAAGCACACACACACACACACACACACACACACACACACACACAACAGCATGACTTACACACCTTCCTGTGCCACAGAGTGCCCCTTTTGGGGCAGAATTAATTTCTGCTTTTGTTTCTCTCTTACCATCATTATGCCAAGAGAAGTGGCAGATGATGAACAGGATTAAAATTTCTATTTGGCCCTTCCAGAAAAAGGAGTTGCCCACTGATCTTACAATGATAGGATTCTTAAAAGGAATAGAATAGAGTTGGGGAACCTTTTGCCTTCCCCATACTGCTGAATTGCAACTCCCATATTCCCACTGGCCATGCCTGCTGGGTCTGATGGGAGGTGTAGACCAGAAACATCTGGAGGGCAAAAACTCCCCACCCTGAGCTAGAACTTGGCTGTTGTTGCATTTATTTGTTGCCTTTTACCAAGAAAATATCCCCAAGTTACATATAAATACAGTGGTACCTCGTTTTACAAACACAATTGGTTCCGGAAGTCTCTACTTAACCTGAAGCGAACTTTCCCATTAAAAGTAATGGAAAGTGGATTAATCCGTTCCAGACGGTCTGTGGACTACTTAAACTGAAGTGTACTTAACCTGAAGCGAACTTTCCCATTGAAAGTAATGGAAAGTGGATTAATCTGTTCCAGACAGGTCCGTGGAGTACTCAACCTGAAGCGTACTTAACCCGAGGTATGAGTGTAATTGGTTCCGGAACTCTGTACTTAACATGAAGCATACTTAACCTGAAGCAAACTTTCCCATTGAAAGTAATGGAAAGTGGATTAATCCATTCCAGACAGGTCCGCGGAGTACTTAAACTGAAAATACTCAAACCGAGACATACTTAAACCAAGGTATGACTGTACTTAAAATTTTAACAGCATTTTAAAAGAAAGCAAGATCTAGTGGGCAGAATTCCTGAAGTGCTCATCGAACGGTGTCAGTGTGGTATAGTTGTTAGTGTTAGACCAAGACCTGGGAGACCAGGGTTCAAATCTCCACTTGGGCATGAAGGTCACTGCGTGAGCTTTGGCCAGCCACTGGCTCTCAGCCTAACCTACCTAACTCGTCACCTCACTGGGTTGTTAGGATTAAAATGCGGAGAGATGGGAAAGTGTGCAACTGTGAGATCCTTGGATAAAAAGGTGGGACTGGAAGTGTCCAAGTGTAGTATTTCACACAGGCTTATGGTGGCTTGGTCATGTATTACTAAACCCTGGTTTAAGCATAATGGGTAAATGCTGCCACAGGATTTTTAGAAGCATAATGTGATCATAACGAATACTGAGAAAGAAGTTGGAATTGATTCTTAGGTGAATTTCATCTTGACTGCATAGGATTTGCAGAGCAGATATAATGCAGATGGATTATTTTGAATTATTGTCTACATAAGGAGGCAGTATTTCTTGTGGTATATGGTAGTTTTTCCTCTTTAAAATGCACCTGGGGGAAACAAACAGTTTTGTGTCTCTTCATTTTTTTGGTCTTATTAAACTACCAGCAGGATTAAAGCCCAGCTCGTGCATTGTAATTACACTACATCAATCACCATATGCTGTTTTGTTTGTTTTGCATTATCTTTATTGAGATTTTACTGTGAGATTAATGAGTGGAGAGTGAATTGGGGAGTGGGAGTGGAATTCATCAGAGCTCTTGGGGCCTGAGAAATAACAATGTGAACTGTACTTAAGTTCAGAGTTTTTGGTTTTGCATGTGTACATACAAGCAGGATATCATTTGTGATTGTTCCTTTGTAAACAAGATAAAATGACTGTGGCATTTTGACTTGGACTTTATTCTCCAGGTATGGTTCATATTCTCCACTGCCGACTGTCGAAACAGAATATTGGTTGCTTAGTGGAAGAGCCATTTATCACCACTGACCTTAATAATTGCCTTTTCTGTAAAACTTTTTGGCTTTAGTCAGACCTTGTTTATCATTCAAAAGTATCAGGGAATAATAAAAAAAGAATAATAAAAAAGTATCAGGGAAACACATTTAACCTGGGATGTTGAGCTTTTTATGAGTGTAAGGGCACTGGAATTAAAATACAGCACTGGCTTATGAAAGGGTCTGCTATCTTCTCACAGCATTGCTATCTAATCATCTACTCTTTATGTGTAAGAGATTAGTTTTACTCATAGAGCTGCAGAGGCAGGCAGTTTTGAAAGGGTTTTGATAATCGGGATGGGTAACAAGTGGTCATTTCCCCCCAATATCTTTCTCAGAATGCAGATTTTCTGGTCCTGCTTTTCATCGAAGAATCTGAGATAAATGCCTTCTCCCCCTCTTGTCTCCCTAATAATTAGAACTAAATTTTTATTATTTTTTAAAATACTCTTCCTGTTTCATCCTCCCTTAACTATTTTGTATTAGAATAATCTTTACAGTGTGCATGTGCTCTCTTTCTCCTCCATTATTCTTTTGGTGGCGTACATAAAAGATTAATAGATCCCTGATATTGTGCCATTGGAGCTGGCCCCTCTGTATGTCGTGGGGACATCACCTGTCCTGTCTGCTTTAGTTTACAAGGTCATGGCTCTAAAATCATCTGGAAATAGGCAGAGTGTTAAATTGCACTGTAGAATGATAAAATAAACTGAATCTACCCAGAGGGGAATAGAGACTGCCAAGCAATGGTGTCCGTCTCATTTAATATATACAAACACTTGTAACAAGTCACTCGCTGACTGACACAATTAGTCTCTATGTCCCCATTATAGAGGAAGCCTTGAAACATGTGCCTGACATGCTGAGTAAAGAGAATTTCTCCAAAGTGGCCTTTGTCTCAAAGGTCATGATGAAAATTGCTGGGGTGGGAGTTGTTGTTTAATTGCATATTGGTCCTTCGACTATTCTCACCTGTATGTTAGGGGAAACCTGCTGAAAGCATGATGAAATGAGTCTGTCGGTCTCTCTCTCTTTGCATACCAGTGTTAGTATTTCACGCCTCCGATGCTGCAGATGAGATTGGTGTAAATCACATGCCTGTCTTATCTCTTCCGCTGTATGTACTATTGTACTGTACTGTTGCTTTTACTTCTGTCTGTTTCCCTCTCTGAGCAAGAGAGAGAAAACGCCATGATTTCTTTGTCTGTAAGTAGTATGTAAATAAATACGTAGGTTAGGTCTACGATGTCTCACGCTTCTTGCTGTGTTATGCTAGAAGATTAGTGTGCCTATATAATTTGATATATGTCGCTGAAGCGCACTGGAGAAGAAGAGAAATGCCTTTTCCAGAGCTGCGGATACCAGAGGGCGCTCGGAGTTTGGGGCTGCTGGGTCACCCCCAGGGCGTTCTCCAACAACCAGGACTGCATGATCATGCAAACTCCCAGAGAGTTACTCACAGTCACTTTGTTCTTCCCAGGTCTTTTGAAATATTGTGTCACAGTGAACTAAGCCATGTTTTGACTAAGCATGCCATCTGAGCCAGGGCACATGGTTAAGCTCTTTCTGGGAACCTGCATAGTTGCACCATCCTGGTAAGCCATTGTTCACAATTTTAGTGAAAATATCCATGCAGCAGTGCAAATAATATGGTTCTGGTTTAATAATAATAATAATAATAATAATAATAATAATAATAATAATAAATTTTTATTTATACCCCGCCCTCCCCAGTCAAAACTGGGCTCAGGGCGGCTATCACCAATAAAATTACAATAAAGCATAAAAAGCAATTAATTAAAATACAGATTAAAATACAGTATTAAAATTTAAAATGCAGCCTCATTTTAAGTAGTCCATAAATCCAAGCCATGAGGGAGGAAAACACAGGGGTCAGACTAAGTCCAGCCCAAAGGCCAGGCGGAACAGCTCTGTCTTGCAGGCCCTGCGGAAAGATGACAAATCCCGCAGGGCCCTGGTCTCCTGTGAAAGAGCATTCCACCAAGTTGGGGCCAATACTGAAAATGCCCTGGCCCTAGTAGAGGCCAATCTAGCCACCTTATGGCTCGGGATCTCCAGAGTATTGTTGTTTGTGGACCTTAAGGTCCTCCACGGGGCATACCAGGAGAGGCGGTCCCGTAGGTACGAGGGTCCCAAGCCGCATAGGGCTTTAAAGGTCAAAACCAGCACCTTAAACCTGATCCTGTACTCCACCGGGAGCCAGTGCAGCTGGTAAAGCACTGGATGATTAAATAGTTGGTAGAAGAATGTTCCTAACGCCCTTCGAAAATCCAGAATCCAAAAATCCTGCCTGGACATCCCTTCCTCCTGTCTGCTCCACTTGACCTGTGACAAACATATAGCCCAGGAAAACAGCATTTATAACAAATGAAAAGCTTATGTGTTCAAACATCAACACTGTTTATAACCTACACATCAAATAATTGTCAGAATGAAATCTGTATAGCAAAGCACTAAGCTGTTCTTGTTTTTGCTTTAACATATATAATCTAAACCCTACATAGAGTCCCACCTACTTACCATAGCTGCCAAGTTATCCCTTTTTAAAGGGATTTTCCCTTATGCTGAATAGGCTTCCTCGCGAGAAAAGGGGAAAACTTGGCAGCTATGCTACTTACCCGCTGTGGGATATGAATAATATGCCAGTAGGAAAAATAATTTGGAACACAGAGAAGTTCTAGCTAGCATGTCCACATTGTCTCATCACACAAACAGAAGAAGAACACTTGCAGAAAGTTCCTGTTGGAGATGGAAAACTCCATGCATGAGAGCCCATGAGCAAGGAACAGAATGCAATATTCACAGCTCATTGGTGATCCCCAGGTTGCAGATTCATTTTTTTTGTCTGCCCTGCCCCCTGTTAAGTCAACTATAATTTGTTTTCCCCCTGTCAAAAGTTAGAGGCTATACAAGGTATTGTGCTGAGATTACAAAGCATTTGGTAAGACCTAGTTCTCACTGGAGGATGCGGATGGTGCTGTTGGTTAAACCACTGAGCCTAGGGCTTGAGCAGAAGGTCGGCGGTTCGACTCCCTGTGACGGGGTGAGCTCCTGTTGTTCGGTCCCAGCTCCTGTCCACCTGGCAGTTCGAAAGCACATCAAAGTGCAAGTAGATAAATAGGTACCGCTCTGGCAGGAAGGTAAAACGGTGTTTCTGTGCGCTGGTCTGGTTCGCCAGAATCTGCTTAGTCATGCTGGCCACATGTCAGGGTGCCTAGGTGTCTTCACACGAGTAAAAGGCTCCAAACTTCGTAACTGGCTTTTACAGAGTTTTATTATATACATGGAGTTTTTGTCCATGGAGTTTTCTTGGCAGGGATACTGGAGTGGCTTGCCAGTTCCTTCTCCAGGTGGATCATGTTTAGTCAAAACTCTCCACTATGACCTGTCCATCTTGGGTGGCCCTGCATGGCATAGCTCATAGCTTCTCTGAGTTATTCAAGCCCCTTCACCACGACAAGGCATTGATCCATGAAGGGGACAAGGCATTGATCCATGAAGGGCCACCTCATGAGAAGAATGCTTGGAAAAGACCCTGATGTTGGGAAAGATTGAGGGCACTAGGAGAAGGGGACGACAGAGGACGAGATGGTTGGACAGTGTTCTCGAAGCTATGAACATTAGTTTGACCAAACTGCGGGAGGCAGTGCAAGACAGGAGTGCCTGGCGTGCTATGGTCCATGGGGTCACGAAGAGTCGGACACGACTAAACGACTAAACAACAACAACAATTATATACATATGTAAAAGGTAGAGCAATAAAGTCCATGACCGTTTCAGTCAGTCAGAATCCGGAAGTGCCGGTCGGCGGGACTGCCTCCAGCAACGTAGCCTTGGGGCCCTAAATCTCCTCTTCTGCTCCCAATGCTTTCCCCCTCTGCGTAACTGGGGGGATGGAGGGACAACGTTCCCCTCCCCTCCTGAGCTGCTCAATTGCTTCTCCCCAGAAACCTCCCCTGTGGGTGTTCTGAGCTGTCAGCATCCCTCTCCTCCTGCACCCTCTCGCTGGGGTCTTCCTTGTCGGAGAGGCCCGGCACCACTGGGCTGGGCTCTCTGCTGATCGCTAGTGGTGGTCCCCTGACACCACATGACCTGGAAGCTGTACGCTGGCTCCCTCGGCCGGTAAAGTGAGATGAGCGCCGCAACCCCAGAGTCGTTCGTGACTGGACCTAATGGTTAGGAGTCCCTTTACCTTTACCTCTTTTAATTCTCACTGGGTGGTCAACTTGTGCCAGGGCTGTACTACTTTAGGCTACATGTTCCTGTTTCATATGCGGTACAGCTCACTGAGAATTAGACCTTAGCTCTCACACAGAAAGTCCCACTTCTGCAAAAATAGGTTGTAGCCCATAATTAGATGTCGAACTGAAGTACATATGTATGCTTTGAAATTCCCATATTGTTCTGAGATAATTTAAAAGTAGCTGTCTGGAGGTTTATTCTTTGCATAGAATAGGATTATGTAGCCTTGTTCTAGAAGTATGTATAGAAAATGGTAATTGCCAATCAATATAGTAGTGGGAGTTCATTATCCACCTGGTCTTCCTTGCAAGGATGCTCATTTGCTCATTCAGAGAAGCTGGAGATCTGTCATATGACAAGGTCACATCAATAAATTATGGTTTAAAGTGGTTTTCCCTCACGTCAAGTCATATTTCTTTTCCCCAACTGTGATTTTGCTTTGGCTTTGCACCACATCAGATGATTTAAATAGTTGCTGTTGGCTCTTAGCAGTAGCAGATAGGTTTTTGACACAAAGAGGAAATGGAACGAGAAGCAATATTCTGCCATACACCTGACCTGCTGCTTTCTGTCAAGGCCTTTGGATGACTATTAAATTCCAGCCAGCTCCCTTTCCACTATGGAGGGCCCTTTCCGTGACTCGCTACTTTGCCTCTTGTTTCCCCATTGTGCATTTTAATAGGACCTTAATCCCTTTTTTATATTTATTGTGCTTCAGTCTGGGGACCAGAACCACATATGTATCAGAGAGGGCACAGATAAACAGGCAGAGTGCTGTTTATTGCTTTAAGGTTTGCACCCATAGATATGTAACATAACACGAAAGAGATTGTACTAGGATTGTCTTTGTCCCAAGCAGGATTGCTATCCTTCCCCATTGGCTGGACCCTTCTTTCTTCTCCCTGGATTCAACATAAACATGGTTTGAGAAAAACTTGTTTCTGCCTTTTCTTTCCCAGAAGAAACTGTGTCTGTCCTTTTCCGCTAGCAGAATCCAGGCTTAACCTGTAAGCCAGGGTACTCTGGTGTTGAAGTGTTTAAGCACTTCAATATTCCTATTGATTAAAGACTAGTCTGTCAGGGTTTTTAATATTCTATATTCCTTTAAAACTAACCCCACTTTCTATACCTCTCCCTGCCTTAAATCTTAATAGCTACACCTTATTTGAAGCTGTTAGAAGCCCCTGGTAGAACACAGGTTCTAACACACTCACTCACCTGCAGTTTTCTAACACACTCACCATAGCGTTTGCACCACTGCTATATTTTTTTAAAGAGAAGGTCCATTTTGCATATGAGTTTTCCAGAACTGCTGTAGGGAAAACATAGCAGCCTGTGAGTGTGCAAATGCATATTGCATTTTAACAGCCCCTAGGACACACTTGCTATAAAAGTGCCATACGTAGACTTTCAGTGCTGTTCTATAGAGACCTAAACTTGGAAATGATACATTCTGTTTCATTTCTAGTCTGTCTCTGGTGTGTCATTCTTTTGAAAACCTGCTGCATGGTTAGTGCCCTTAGATAGTGTTTTTGTGTTTTGCTTTTAAATTGTATCACCTTCTTCCCTGTTTTTGTTTTGAAACAGAAAGATGAAAATTACAGAAGCCTCCCACGAGACACCAGTAGCTGGTCTACCCAGTTTCAGAGGGACAATGCTCGCTCTTCACTAAGTGCCACCCATCCCATGGTAGATAAATGGCTGGAGAGACAAGAACAGGTAACATACGTGTCTTTAGATAACACAGGTTCAATCCAAACCTTTATTTATGCAGGCACACAGAACACCATGTGCCCTTACCTATATTTTAAATGGTAGTGGTGTTAGCGTGGGCATCCTGTTGGGTCATGTTGGAAGGATATGGCAATATTTTAACAGAAAACAAGTTGGATGCAAATGCTTTGGATCTAGCAGGGGTTGCCACCTTTGGGCCCATGTTTGCATTTCAGACGGGAGACACTGTTGTGAGCATCACACGGCACACAGGCTGCAGCCAAGCACACATGGCAACCTATTCTGTTGGCTAGAATAGATTGCTTTTTAAAAGCCATTTCAGGGGCGGGCGAGGAGATCTTGTGGCCATCATGGTACGTCCCTGTGGGTGCATGTGTGCCAATGTTAGAGCTGAAACACAATATTGTGCAATGCGTCTCTTACAGGCCTGTACTATTACAGACTTTAGGTGGGGTAATTTCCATTTGATAACCCCCCCACACACACACACATAAAAACATCCCAGCACATGTACAACTGGTATTTATGAACTAAGGCTTAAAATCCTTCTATCCTGTGCTATTTTTCTATTAAATAAAGAGGTGCCAGAACTCACAATGAGCGCCTCACTTGTTCTCTTATAATGGCAATGGGTACCCACTTGAGAGGTGCTAGAACTGAGTGAGTTCCAACTGAAAAAAAGCCCTGCTTCTCTCTATAATACTGGTTGAATTTAGTTCTCCTCCTCCTGCACAATCTTTCTAGTATAAATGGGCTGCAATGAGACCAGCCTTGCAACCAGCCAGGAGATGTTTACATGGGGAAGCATTCAGGTTTCAATTCGCCATGCACAGTCTGAAGTAGTACAGTCCACCAATAGATGGATTGTATGAGACTGCTGTACAGTACCTTTGGCATCTTCAAGCCTGATTGTGCAGAGCTGATGCTCAGAGTGAAAATTCTGTCAGCTCCCACCTAGTCCATTTTATTGGTTTCTTATTGTTAACACTAGAAATCCATCTTTCAAGGCAAGTTGAACTGGGAGTTTTTAAGAGTGGTCTTCTTCTTTTTTTAAGAAAAAGGTATTCCATTTACATATTTCTGATAGTTTTGTATTTTGTGCATTTCCAAGCCCACAATTGCTGTTGAGATCTGCAGTGATATCAAAAGATACTTGAATGGTGTTACTTAACAGAGCAATCTTTTCACCTCTTTTTCTGAGTATCTTTTTTGTATGTGTGGGCTCTCCCCCCTTAAAGATCTATTAAATTTGATGTTAATGAGTCTGTATGTACCTAGAAACAAAGGATCCTTTGGTGATTTCATATCAGTGGGGTAATTAATTAAACTGAAATTGTTTAACAGGGCATGAACAGTAGAAGCAAATCTATAATGAGAGCAGAATGGAGCATAACACTGTGGAGGGTGAGGATGAGGCTTGTAAATGATAGACCAGATGCAAGGAGAATTCCTGGTTTTAACCCCTTTCCTCCCCCTGTTTTAAATCTTTAATGCATACATTTTTCTAGTGTTTAATATGCTATGTCTGTTTAGTGGAATTTGGATTACTTAACAGCTGCTGCCCACCTAGCCGTTCGAAAGCACATCAAGTGCAAGTAGATAAATAGGTACCGCTCCGGCGGGAAGGTAAACAGTGTTTCCGTGTGCTGCTCTGGTTCGCCAGAAGTGGCTAGTCATGCTGCCCACATGACCCGGAAGCTGTCTACGGACAAACACTGACTCCCTTGGCCTATAGAGTGAGGTGACCTGGAAGCTGTACACCAATAACACGAGATGAGTGCCGCAACCCCAGAGTCGGTCACGACTGGACCTAATGGTCAGGGGTCCCTTTACCTTTACTCTTGTAAACACATTGGGCAGTTTCTGGTGGTACTTCGCCCTGTGACAGATACAGCATGTCACTCTTCTTCCACCCTTCTTATCTTTCTCTTCACCAAGGGGTGGACTTAATTAAACTGGAAGGTCCTGCATTAACATTATCTTTACCTTCAAGGCATGTTCTTAGATGTGGGTGGTCTAATCAGATCAGATGCAGTGCACACTGTTTCTAATCTGGCCGGCACTCTGTTTGATGCGAGATCACTTTGCATTATTGGGAGCCTTACTCTTAAATGTACTCAAGTTTGTGGATGATGCCAAATCATCCCCAAGGATTATCTCCAGACCTGGACGAATGGGAAACAAAATGGCAAATGAGATTCATTGTAATAAGTGTAAAATGATGCATGTTGAAACAAGGCAAGAAATTTATACATATGTTTATAGGAACTCAATTTGCTGTGACAGTTCAGAAAAAGGGTATTGGAGTGGTGATGAATACCTCAGTGCCTGCAGTGGCAGTGAGAAGGAAGAACATTCAGCATTAGAGATTATTACAAACTGGATTGAAAATAAAATGGCTAGTGTCATAGTGAATTTATATAAATCTGTGTTGGAACTGCTTGGAATGCCTTCTACCCAGTTTTACTCTCCCTATCCCGTAAAATTTATTTTACTACTAGAATAGGGCAAGCAAAATGATCAAGGACTGGAACATCTTGTTGTTGTTGCTTTTAAAAAGGTGAATAAGAGCAAACATGACAGAGCTTCATAAAGTTTGGCATGACAGAAAAAAAAGTGGGAGTGAGAACTTTCCCCTCTTTCTCATAATCATAGGAATTGTGGGCACCCAATTACATAGACAGACAGTGGATTCAGAAACCATAAAATAAAGTACTACTTTACGAAGTGCATGGAATTCACTGCTGTAGAAGTGATTATAGTTACTGGCTTGTTGTTGTTGTTTAGTCGTCTTAGTCGTGTTTGACTCCCTGTGACCCCATGAACCAGAGCATGCCTTGGAAATACTCGCTTCTCAAAGCTTCTCTTTTTTTTTTAAATGTCCATGGAGTTTTCTTGGCAAAATACTGGAGTGGTTTGCCAGTTCCTTCTCCAGGTGGATCACATTTAATCTAAACTCTCGACTATGACCTGTCCATCTTGGGTGGCCCTGAACGGCATAGCTCATAGCTCCTTGGAGTTATTCAAGCCCCTTTGCCACAACAAGGCAGTGATCCATGAAGGAGAGTTACTGGCTTAAACAACTGTAAAGAAGGATGTAGGAACATAGGAAGCTGCCTTACACTGAGTCAGACCGTCAGCCCATTTAGCTTATTATTGTCTATACTGATTGGCAGTGGCTTTCCACAGTTTCAGAGAAGGGTCTTCACCTGTCTAGCCTGGAGATGCCAGGGACTGAATTTGGGATTTTCTGCATTCAACACAGATGCTCCACGCACTGAGCTACAGCTCAGAGAAACTCATGTGGTCTAGGTCTATCAATCATTATTAGGCATAGTAGTTAAGTAGTGTGCTTTCTTCATGCCCGGGGTGATGGACTTTGTGTATCTATTTTGGCAAACAATGACTTTACACCAGGCCCTCTGTAGTGTCTTGGTTGTTCAAACTAGGTTTGCTCTATGGCTAAAGAGTACTTGCTTTTACTTAGCTTGTCTATGCTTTATAAATGATGAGCCAGTGCTGACCCAAGCAAATGCTAGCCACAAGCAGGAGGTTGCAATCATCCAGTTGATCCCTGGAACCCATTATAGGATCTTACACAAGCAATGCTTGTAATTCATCTATTAATCATCCAGTGTGAATGAATGGGAGCCAGCCAGCCAGCCTATTCGGCTTGTGGTGAACTCAATATCTATTTCTGTATTTTCTGAAGAGGATCAGGCTTGTCTCTTTTTCAGCAAAGACTAATTAGAATCATAGAATTGTAGAGCTGGAAGGGACCCCAACAGTCATCTAGTCCAGCCCCCTGCAATGCAGGAATCTCAATTTAAGCATACATGACAGATGGTCATCCAACCTCTGCTTAAAAACATGCAATGAAGGAGAGTCCACCACACCTTCCGAGGAAGTCTGTTCCACCCCTGTGACTTGGCTTTAATCCTGCAATGTTACATCTCTGGATGCCCCAGGAAACTCTCTACCCATGTTTTATGTTATGTAATGACTCAGGTCCTGCCTAGTTGTCGTTGGGTTTCAACTCCTATCAGCTGCAGCCCAATGATCAGGGATCATGGGAGTGGTATTCAAAAATATCTGGATGGTACCATGTTATCTATTGCTGTACTAAAAGATAGTGACTGATGCAAGTTCACCCAGTGAACTTCATGTCTAAGTGGGGATTTGAATCTGGGTCTTCCCAGTTGTAGCCTGACAAGACAACCAGTGCTCCGTAGTGGCTCTTAAATTCACAGCATGGAAGTTCTATTTTGTGGGAAGGAATAAGAGACTACATCTTCCTTCCTCATTTTGCAGAGAATTTCAGAATTTTTTCACTGTCAGTGCAAGCTCTCCTAGCAGATTGTCTATTTCTTCAGCACCATTATGAACAAACATACATAAGGCTGCAGAGAGGGACTTATTAAGAGAATAGAGCTACCCTTTATATAAAGAAATTGCTGCTGTTCATTACACTACTCTGGACCTCATCATCTGATCACTGAAAAAGCATTTGAAAATGTGTGTGTGCTCCTTTGTCCACTCAGGTGCAAATTATCACAATTTTCAGTAATGTAAAATAATTGGCAGCCCCTTTTTTGAAGCCTGGTGAACTAGAGAGTAGCATCTGTAGTTGCTGGTTAGGAAAATATGCTTGAATATATGTATCACCCCACATTATATTACAAAGCACACTTCTTGAAGAAAGCATGAATGCTCTGAGATAAAGGTTTTCTTTCATTCTACCCCATAAAATGATGTATCCTAGATTAGCTTCTTTGCCATTCTTGGCTGCAAACATGTTGAGTTCATGACTTATAGAATACACAGGCACTCTGTATATTAAGGGTGCCTGTGTATTCTATAAGTCATGTAAAATTTTATGGATCTCTTCCAGGAATGATATTAGTGGTGTATAATAGTGTTTAATCCTTCAGAAATAATTTTCAGGAAAAAGTGAAGCAGTGTTTTGTACCCAATACACAAGCCTGTTGTGAAAACCACTACTTGCTTTAGAAATAACTACAGTATATTGCCAGCTTCATATGCAATGAGGAGACTGGCTAGCCAAATGTCGAGATTCTTCATGCAGCAGTTACAGATACAGAGCAATAACCCAACAATCCATCATATTCCTGCAAGATTGCAGGATAGCCTACTGCAGCTAAGTGGCACACGCTTGATTTTTAAAACCAGAGAGAGGTGCACTAGGAGCAGCTAAATACTATCCCTGGGTGAACCTCTCTATTTTCTAGATGTTTGTTGTTGTTGTTTAGTCGTTTAGTCGTGTCCGACTCTTCGTGACCCCATGGACCATAGCACGCCAGGCACTCCTGTCTTGCACTGCCTCCCGCAGTTTGGTCAAACTCATGTTCGTAGCTTCGAGAACACTGTCCAACCATCTTGTCCTCTGTCGTCCCCTTCTCCTAGTGCCCTCAATCTTTCCCAACATCAGGGTCTTTTCCAAGGATTCTTCTCTTCTCATGAGGTGGCCAAAGTATTGGAGCCTCAGCTTCACGATCTGTCCTTCCAGGGAGCACTCAGGGCTGATTTCCTTAAGAATGGATAGGTTTGATCTTCTAGCAGTCCATGGGACTCTCAAGAGTCTCCTCCAGCACCATAATTCAAAAGCATCAATTCTTCGGCGATCAGCCTTCTTTATGGTCCAGCTCTCACTTCCATACATCACTACTGGGAAAACCATAGCTTTAACTATACGGACCTTTGTCGGCAAGGTGATGTCTCTGCTTTTTAAGATGCTGTCTAGGTTTGTCCTTGCTTTTCTCCCAAGAAGCAGGCGTCTTTTAATTTCGTGACTGCTGTCACCATCTGCAGTGATCAAGGAGCCCAAGAAAGTAAAATCTCTCACTGCCTCCATTTCTTCCCCTTCTATTTGCCAGGAGGTGATGGGACCAGTGGCCATGATCTTGGTCTAGATGTTAAGGAGAACTAAACCTTTTAAATGAGGTGCTAGGTTCCTGGGTTGTTCTTTCTTTACCTGCAAGAATCTTATCTAGCTACCTATCTATGTATATATATGTTTTTAAAGAATCTATGGGTCCTTTCTTCATTCTGGGAGAATGTCAGACACACTTGTTGCATTCTTTTTTAGGGGAACCCACTCCCCATATAAAAATGTTTCAGAATACTATTATCTGAGAAATTGAAGCTCAGCTCTGCTTTGAATATGTAAGTCCCCCTCCCCCTGCAATGCAATCTCCACCTGTTATGACAACAGATAGCCTTCAGAGTGTCTGTGACGTCACATTTAGAAAATACAATTTTTCTCCTTATCCAACTGTTACCACAGGCTTGCGATACATCAGCTAATATCCCTGGCCAGTTTAAGCAACCTGAGAATAATATTGCTGTTATTTAAACAAGTGTGTGCTAAGGCACTAAATTCACCACTGATCACCAGTGTCCTAGAGGTTGATTTAAAACCCTAAACCACAGTTTAGCATTATAAGTATGAGCCTTGGGCTTGCGTGCTCTCCCCTGTTGCAGCGTGCATGACATGGGAGACAGGGAGCAGAGGCGAGGTATTTATTTATTGCATTTATGTACTGGCTTTCTGCCAAGAAACCCAAGGTGTCTTACAGTTCTAAAGGGCAAAGGCAAATAAATGATATAAAATATAAAGATGCTTCTCTTCTTTCTCACATGGCAGATAGTGGCCATTGATGATTGGTGAGTGAAGGTGTTGGAGGGCAAGCTCTGTGTACCACAAAGCCTGTCCTGCACTCTTGAAACTAGCTATTATGCTGCCCTCAGGCACAGTAGAGGATGTTGTCCCATCACCAGCATTGAAGTACATTTCAGCTGTCAGTCCAGTTGCCTTCTGTATGCAGAATGGCTTTGCTTTAGGCAGCAAAATGTATTGGTCCATTCCTGTACATAACGTACATAAACAAAATTTGTAGATACCAGTAATTAAAACATGGATCAGTAGACAACCTGAAAAGGTGTGTTGGGTTGAATACTAGTCTTTTGGAGCCAAAAAAAGCAGGAGTAATTTATTTAACAGTTAGAAACAATTTCTTTGTGTTAAACAAAACTATAGTTCACATACATACTTATAGGAAAACATTAGACGAATGTAGAGCACCATATTAGTTCTTCCAATAAATACAGGTTGTTTTTCATTGTAAAAATCCACATGGTAATTGTTAATAAGAGGGCCAGTGGCATTGAAATGCTCTCAGCCAATAAACTGTTTACTTTTAAAAAATTGTTTTTAACAAGTCACATTGATCAATCTATTAAATATGCTTTATTATTATTTTTTCTAACCATTGGGCATATTTGAATTGCAAATCCCTAAGTTTTTCCCCCCTTTCTCTTCTTAAAAAAATCACTTTTGAGTCTGCATCATGATTCCTCAGTGAATTTCCATTTGACGTTTGGTGAGGCTGGTTCATAATGTAATGATTCTTCATTATTTGTATACTCTGAATGTTGCACTGTTTCCTGATTACTTGAATGTTCTAATTCACAGTGCTTAAGGGCACTAAAAGATAAATATCTAGAGTGCTTCAGAATATATGTTTCAGGCTCACAAAATTAATATTTCCACACCTAAAATTATTACAAGCTCAACACTTCACAGTTAGGCCAAATTTTTGCTGTTGTCCCACTGGGACTTCAACCTAAGTGAAGAGTAAGGGAACGTTGTTGAACAGTGCCCTTAATTACTATAGTGCCAAACGAATGCACAAGTGAAATACATTAGTAGAATTAAAATTTGTCTTTTATTCCCTTGGTGGGTAATACAGTTAATGAATATAGATCTGACCAAATTAAGATAATTTATTTCAATGGTTTACATCACTGTAAAAGTTTTAGTGCAGCATAGACTGTTCATACAAACTTTAAATAGAAGCAGTTCTTGTATCCGCTTCGAATATTGTGAAGGTTAAAAGTTTTAACTGTATTAAAGCAATTCACTTAATTATGTCTATAGAGGATATTGTTTCCTCTCCTGTGGATTTCTTCATCCACAATTCTCAATGCCAGTCAGAAGCAGTTTTTTAACATCTATTTAGAGATGTTTCCACCAATGTACTGTAATTCAAAATATTAGCCCATATTTTGACCTCCTTATCAGTATGGCTGGTGCCTATCATAAGCACTCCTTCCTTGCCGTTGACCAGTTTTAATTAACACACAATTAATTTATGACATTCACTGGAAAGCCTGTACACAACTTCTACTGAAGGCAGAGTGGTGGGGGAAAACCCAGCCAAATGGGCGAGGTATTTGTTGTTGTTGTTGTTGTTGTTGTTGTTGTTGTTGTTGTTGTTGTTGTTGCTGTTGTTGTCAAACTAGCTGAGTGGTATCTATACCAGCGTCCTCCAATATGGTATCCTCCAAATGTTGTTGGACTCCCAGCCAGCATGGCCAGATCAGGGATGCTGGTAACTGTAGTCCAAAACACCAGGAAGGGACCAGGTAGGGAAAAGCTGCTCTGACTGACAGCAGCTGTCCTGGTCTGCAAGCATTAGTCTTTCCCAGCCCTATTTTGACCTTTATTAAAATTTAGCCCAATGTCCTCAGTTTAAAATTGTTGTTCAGGAATGTCCCTAAGAGAGAGGGAGAATGTTCCCCTGCCCACCCCACATGCACCTGGAGACCCCCCCTCCCCAATTAAGAGACATATTGGTGTTGATTTCAATGGCACACTGTTGGCTGCAGTTGCCTGTTTCTTAGTATGAAGACCCATGATCTTACAATGAAAGGGAAAGAGTCTCCTAGCTTTAGATACACATAGAGGGAAAAGCCACATGGAGGATTCTTGTTTAAGAAATTTTGGGACAAAAACTGGACTGATGCATTTGTATTGGCTCTTCATGTGTCTCTAGTCCTGATTTCTCTGTGTTTATCATCCTCAACAGTTAATTAAGGATAGGGGTTCTGATCCGTATAATTAAAATTTTAATTGATTAATTACACTGATTGCTAATTTTAATGGCTCTCTTTAAACGAGTAATCATAAATTGTCTCAACAATACCCAAGCCATGTGCAGTTATCCCTTTTTGTTTTGTTTCTTTAAATCAGGGGTCAGCAAACTTTTTCAGCAGGGAGCCAGTCCAATGTCCCTCAGACCCTCGGACTACCGATATATTTTTTTGGGGGGGGGGAGAGAATGAATTCCTATGCCCCACAAATAACCCAGAGATGCATTTTAAATAAAAGGATGCCCATGTAAAAACACGCTGATTCCTGGACTGTCCGTGGGCCAGATTTAGAAGGCGATTGGGCCGGATCCAGCCCCCGGGCCTTAGTTTGCCTACCCATGCCTTAAATGGTTCCTGCCAGCACTTTGATTAGCTGCTTGTAGTTATGAGTCCAGTTTTTATTTCCAGGCATAACAAGTGTATAGAATAAATTGTTGAGTGCCGTGCAATAAAGCATGAATGGCCTGAAAAGTGTATTGAGTGAGCAGGCATGAACAGAAATCCTTCAGATTCAATATTGGGCTTTCTCACATGCAAAGGATAATGGTGCCCCAGTTGTTCAGCTGCAGCCTCATTTTAGTGTTATCTATGGGGCAATATATAAAATTCTATAGGAAATAAACTGTATGTTGAGAAGATTTTCAAAGAAGAAGGTGGGAGAGTTTGAGGAGAATTAAGGGAACTGGAAGTCAAGGGTACAAATCTGTAGGGAGCAGTGTGGTTGAGCAATAATATAAACCAATTGTGTACACCCTTCTGATGTGTGAGTCCTGGTTAGTGCAGGTTATCAATATCAATAGAGTGGTACCCTGGGTTACAAATGCTTTGGGTTACAAACACTTCGGGTTACAAGCACCGCTAATCCAGAAGTAGTACCTCGGGTTGAGAACTTTGTCCCAGGATGAGAACGGAAATCACGTGGTGGTGGCCCGGTGGCAGCAGGAGGCCCCATTAGCAAAAGCGTGTCTCAGGTTAAGAACAGTTTCGGGTTAAGGACGGACCTCCAGAATGAATTAAGTTTGCAACCTGAGGTACTCCAGAATGAATTAAGTTTGCAACCTAAGGTACTACTGTATTGGGGAACAGTGGGTGCAGAAGTTAATTTGCTGGCTAAAGTGGCCCTAGGTCATGGCCACTGGAGAGTGAACAACAACAGACACTCCATGTCAAGAGGTTATGACTAACTTCCTCTCAAGTATCTGACAATATCTACTCCGTAAGTCAGATTGCTGGTGAAAGACATCATTTGGTCCAGTTCAGTAAACGTTATGTGGTGATGACAATGGAAATAACAGACATTTGTTGATGCACTTGCTACTTTTGAGCATAGTTTTTTTTAGTAATTTATTTTGCCCTGCAAGATTGTCTTTGTTTAGTAATTTAAAGCATCTTTCTGCATGAGCTGCCTTTTAGCATGACAGCAAGGGAAGAAAATTGATTTGCATTTGTACTTTCTGAAAAGACAGCTTGAAGGAATTTCATGCCAGAGCTATAGAAGAAAAAAGTTCTCTTCAGAAGTAATATATTGAACAGTACTTACCGGTACATTCAAAAACTATATGTATTTACCAGGAATCAAGTTTTTGGCCCAAACCCCCAAGTATTCTATGCTTGGTTGGTATGATTGATATCTCTCCTCCCCTGACATCCAAACATACGGTAAGGAAAAAGTGTGGTCTGAAATGCAGAATGTAATTCACCACTTTTTGATTTAAACACTTTTGTAGGACTCCAAAAGAGGTAAAACGAAACATGGAAATAACTTTAAATAGATGTAGGTAATATAGACATACATGTATTGTTACAAACATGATTTATATTCATCATAATGTTTCTCTGCCAGATCTTATTCAGTTGCTTAGAATGCCTATATTTGGTCTCAGCTAAGTAATTCTTTTGCATGAAAATATTGTTTGTCCTTACATTCCATTCCAAGATGATGATATATTTGGATAGTTCTGGAGCGGGGGCATTAATTAGCATCCAGATGCAGCCTCCCACTCATTTTCTAGTCATTCAAATATTTTTCATATGTGTCTTACAACTGCAACTATTTTTTTAAAGAGTCCTTGAGCAATTTTTAAAGGAAAGGGGTTTTTCAAGGACTTTGTAACACACTTTTGAAATTCCCTTCCTTTCACATTGAGCTGTCATTCATAATTCTTTGCTACTGTTGCCCCTTGATCGGTCTCTGTTGCTGTTTCAGTAAAGTTTTGAAATTTCCAAGTTTTCTTCTATTCCTTTAATAATCATATCAACCAGTAAGGCAGGAATCACCAGCATGATATCCAAATGTGCCAGTGTGCTCAGTGGCATCTTCTGTAGCACCCACAAAAATATTAATCAATATTCCCTTAAGAATCAACAATGCATGGGAGGCTATTTGTTTTTCCTGCTCAGTTCCTGCTTGCGCTGGCTCAGCATCTCCTACATTAAACAGAGGTCAAAAACAAAGGCCCAAACTACTTAGCTATTTACAAGGCCTAGATGCATAGAAATGCCAGGAAGACCACAAAGATGATGAACCTCCTCCTATGGAAAGTCTATTCTATAACCCTGTGCAATCCCTAAAAGGTGCTGCACTCTTGAGGAAAGAGTGAGAGCCTGGGTGGAGTCAAAGTCTGCCCAAGGCAATAAAATAGCTTAGTTGAGTTCCAGGCTTGTTAGGAACACTTGTATGCTTGATGGTCTTCTCCACTTGCCTGATTATTCTCGCCCTCCACCTCTACCGGCTCCCGCAGCCCCGGGTCTGAACAGGATACCTCTTGAGTTCTTCCCTGAACAAACACTCATAATGTGGGAAATAGTTTTAAAGACCATGAAAATGTTTGTAAACTGCCACCCCCCCCCCCGTGATTCAACTCAGCTCTAGATATCTAAAAGCATGTCTTTTAGGATTAAGTACAATGTCATATAGGGACCCAGGTGGCGCTGTGGGTTAAACCACAGAGTCTAGGGCTTGCTGATCAGAAGGTCGGTGGTTCGAATCCCTGCAACGGGGTGAGCTCCCGTTGGTCGGTCCCAGCTCCTGTCCACCTAGCAGTTCCAAAGCACATCAAAGTGCAAGTAGATAAATAGGG
The DNA here is from genome assembly GCF_963506605.1 of Zootoca vivipara. Classification (NCBI taxonomy): domain Eukaryota; kingdom Metazoa; phylum Chordata; class Lepidosauria; order Squamata; family Lacertidae; genus Zootoca; species Zootoca vivipara. Next base: position 42,025,162 of record NC_083287.1, on the reverse strand, counting down.
ACCGCTCCGGTGGGAAGGTAAACAGCGTTTCCGTGTGCTGCTCTGGTTCGCCAGAAGCAGCTTTGTCATGGTGGCCACATGACCCGGAAGCTGTCTGCGGACAAACACCGGCTCCCTCGGCCTATAGAGCGAGATGAGCACCGCAACCCCAGAGTCGGACACGACTGGACCTCATGGTCAGGGCCCCCTTTACCTTTACCTTTTTACAATGTCATATAGCATTTCAAAATTCTAAAACAAGATTGTAGTGAAAATCATATTTTGCCGATAGAGGCTTTCTTCCTGATAAACATCTTTCCTTCAATACCTTTTGTGGCGCTGCAGAGGTGAACACAAAAACTGTGACGTTCACTTTTGTGGAGTAGCGGCCACTTGATAATATGTATGATGTGTGATGAAGTGGGTTGTTGTCCATGAAAGCTTCTGCTACAGTGCATTTGTTAGTTTTGAAGGTGCCACGGGACTCCTTGTGTTTACTGCAAAAGATTAGCATGCAGCTATCCTGCATTTTTTCTCCAGATGGCACAGGCCGGGGGCTACATATCTTTTGGAGATGGATCCCATTGGAGCAAATCACAATACACACAGCAGCATGGCCAATTCCAATGGGAAGATAAGAGCTTGAAACCCTGTAAATATAAATAATAAACACCTGGTAGATGAATATTCTAGCTTTCAAATTAAGTTTCTAAGTGCCTCTTTTGGTACACAGTGGTTCTAAATCATCCTTCTGTATGCCACAATAACTTCATGTTCCAGTTTAGAATGCTTGGGCTGCATAAATGCAGGGCCATCTCAAGCAGGTCGGGCGCCCTGGCACTGAGGCGCGGAGATCGCTCCGGCGCCCCTGCCAGAAAGCATGGCTTTCCACACGGTTTTGCCGCGCAGTGCACCCCCTGCCGGCCCAGCGCCCTGGCGCCCCGCACCACCGGGACTACACCTAGAGCCGGGCCTGCATAAATGTTACATATTTAAAGCACATGACTTCCCCCAAATAATCCTGAGAATTGCATTTTTAAGGGTTCTGGGAATTGTAGGCCTGTGAGGAATAAAGTTCAGTTGTTCCCAGGATACTTTGGGGAAAGTCATGTACTTCAACTCTGCTTTAAATGTTTGAAGTTTATGTAGCCTTCTTCTCTTTTCTCCTCTCAGTAAATGTATGATGCTTAGAAAAGGAAACTGTTATAAGGCCTTGAACCCACTTGTTTTATTTCATGTAGTTTATATCCCACCTGCCCTGTCTCCCACTCGTTGACTCAGTTCTTGACCTCAGCTGGATTATTATTGAAGGCCCGAAATAGATTGTGTTATAAATTGCACAGTTCAGAAGTTACAACAGAGTTTAGGATACATGGATAGGCATAAACTATAACATTGTCACAACCCCTGACATGCCCCCTGAGCTCCCCTTTTGAAGGGTCATTTGCTTGGTTGTCTTCCTGAGCCACTGGGCAAGCAAGTGGGCACTCCTATGAATAAACTGGGTCTGCTTTTGTGCCATTGTAACCATTGCCACATCCCTGTCCTGCTCCCAATTTGCTCTAGCCCCAAGGGTGAGGAGTGCTTTACTGTCATGACGTGCTACTGGAGTCAACTCAGGCAACTCTGATGCTTGGTCAGGGCGTCAAATACCTCTAAGGCAGGGCTATCCCCATGACAATCTACTTATCTGCCTCCACAGTATCTAGATCAGGGCCTCCCTCAGGATCCAATCTTGCACCCTTGTCCCCTTCCTCCTCTGACCAGCCCTGTCAAGACATCTCCACAGGGTTCATAAACATCCCCCTTTAGTCCATAACCTGCACTAAATCCAAGTGATGTGGTGATCAAAAAATATTTTCAGTGTCTGGTATTTCTGAACTACAAGACAGCAGAGTGTCCCCACTCAACAGAAGGTAGCAGTGATGGCTTTTAACATACACCATTAGAACTGCATGGTGGCAGCTTTGGGAGATGTTAGCTGTTGGAAAAAGTAAAGGAGGAGAGTTGCTGGCTGTTGTGATTGAGAGCATGCCAGAGATAGTCTGACTTAACTGTTTTGTCCTCTGAAGCAGCCAATTCCCCTCTATTGCTAGATAATGTCCCTCACCACTTTTTGTCTGACTCAACAGGCATAATAATAAGCTGCATGAAATGCTTTGTAAATTAAGATGGTGCTCCCGCCAAAACAGGCAACGAGCGCTAGAAGAAGAAGGTATAAAATAGTGGTCATGTTATTGGGGGGGGGAGGTTCCTGGCCTGGTAAAATTCCCCCACAAACCCCTAAACTATTATAAGGCAGCCACTTGGAGAGGGGACTTTCTGCAAATTAAATAAATCGGCTTCAAGAACTTCCTAGCCCCGATGCTGCAGCCACAGCTGGGGAAAGGAGCGAGCCACTGCGTGAAGCCAAGCCGTCCGGCCAATTAAAGGCAGCGGCAAGCTCCAAAAGCTCGAGGGGCCGCAGCCCCGTGGGGTAAAAGCCCCTCGGGGAGGAAGAGAAAGGCAAGGTAAAGAGGGGAATTAATCGGGAGTAAGGCTAAAGGAGAAATCAAAGAAAGGAAAAGGGGAATAATAGAAACAGATCACCAAGCGGAATCGTCGAAGGTAGATCGCTCTTTCTCTCGGCTCGCAGCGGACACGTTGCTAGTGTTCTGATGCACGTTCCGAAAGAGGAAGCTCTGGGTCACGTGCATAGGTATATATATATAGGTCCCTTGATCCGTTTAGCCTGTGTCCCATTGGCCTGATTGAACCCAGCATCAAGGGACCTACCAATTGGGTGTTGTGGCTATCCAATCATACCTACCCACAACACAGGGTTTGGTTGCCAGGTCTCACCGCAACATGTGCCCTCTTTAAGGGAGGACCCAATTAACTTTATCTCCCCCCCCCTCTTTTTTCTTCTTTTTGATGGAAAAGAGCAGTTCAGAATGCAGGGGGGGAAACTGTTACTGGAGTCTGTGAGGCCATCTTCTTCATGATGGCTTGAGACTCCCTACTGATTAGAATAACCCTCTAGTCATCTGTGTCATCTGTGGCGCTAATTTAAAGGCCATAGTAATGTCACCAAACAGCTGAACAGCGGCTGAAAAGGGAATCTCTTTAAAGCAGATTTTTATCTGCACTTTATTAAATTTTTCACAGATATTTTCATCCTGCCAAATAAACAAGCAAAGCCATGAAGTGATATGTCGAAAACATTTGAATGCCTCAGACCCCCCCTTTAAATATCTCTCCATGGGCACTGAGCCCAAAGCCAATCTCCCATCTCTGTAGAGAAGATTTGCTTTAGCCGGCACGTTTTTCCCATTTCCAAAACCAGACTTTTGTAGTGCTTTGAAGTTTTATAGTGATAATATTTAACACATTGCTCCAAGCCAGAGTAAATAAAATATCTTAAAATAACCACAGCCCTTGCAACATATCTATTTGAAATTAACTTTTAAGAATCCAGAAGGATAGTGCCGATTATATTACTTTTAATTAAATATTCCATTTTTATGGATGTATAAAAGCTGCCTCATCCTAGTGTGGAGTAGGAGCTAAAAAAAATCTTGGAGTGGGCATTTTGCATGCTATGAAGATAACAGGCAAATGTGATTCTGATGGGGTGGGTTTCCTCATGTCTCTGTTTTAGCATTAGGCCTACCTTCTCTTGCCATGTGGGGACTGAAGTCGCAGGTTCAATCCTCATCATCTCCAAGAACATTGGCGTCAATATATGCTAACTCAGTGTCCTGTCATTTTTCCTTGACCTGATTTTTAGAATTGGTGTTTGTTTCAGGATATTAAATGCACTGTTGACTCCTGGTTTTAGGGGGCTCTTTGCCAAGATGCTTTCCGTTGCCTTTCCTCCCTCAGTGAATCTACTGCCTCGCTGCAGCTGGTCCAAGGGTTCTTGTCAGTGGGCCCCATGGTGGGGAGATTCCTGACCATGCAAACCTTGGACTGATTAAATTCCTCTTGAATCCTATACGTAGGATTGGTTTTGGAAAAAAAATTACATACATCTTTCATTCCCTTATATGAGCATTCATAGGATACTTCCAAACGTAATCTCGTAAGTACCAATTGAATGCCTACTAATTGACAGTATCAGTTCTTGCTGTTTTCCCAGCTGTCTTTGAGCATAACAAATAGGAATATCCAGCATTCTGTAGTATGCATTATAAGAATATTGCCAGTTGCCATTTAACTAAATTAGATCTTTCTAGCTCTTCAAAATATTTTTTTATCCTTTTGAGGGGGGAAAACAAGACTACAACTGTATATCCATTCACTGGATCTCTGTTTTGCAGCTACCTCAGTTTATTTCTTTTAAAAAGATCTTGATTTTTTAAAAATTGGTTACTCTGGGGAATAATGCACCTACTGAGTTGGATCCAGACATGCTGCTCCACAAATAGAAGAGCTTTTTCTCTTCATGGAAAGGACTCTGATCCAGGGGAGGCTTCTGGTGGAGGAAAGAGAGGCAATTTTTGCCTCTTTCTACCTGGAGCCCTCAGCAGCACCTCATGAGAAGCTTCTTAGGGGATTTCAAACAGCATTTTTTTTGGGGGGGGGAGGGAGATTAACCAGCAAAAAATATATTCCCCCCACTTCCTCCATGGAACATCCCAGGAGTAGAACCTCTTTAAGAAAATCTGGATCCAAACCTTTAGTTTAGGCTTGGATTAGGCCAAGAGCCCATCTAGTCCAACACACTGTTATCACAGTTGCCTACCAGATGCCCTTGGGAAACCTGCAAGTGAAACCAGAAAAAATATAGTGGTTTCCCGACCTTTCCCCCCAGAAACAGGTATTCAGCAGCATTGGAGATAGAACCTAGCCATACTTAAAACAGTGTACAATAAATTCTCTTGTGATTCTCAAAATTCTTAGTTGAACTAACCGTCTAATATTTTATTTGTGAACAGCCATGGTTATTTTAGTGATTTAACACTCTCCACTCCTGTTGGTAGCAGCTACATTGTGCAACAATTTCTGTTCTTTGAAGAATTATCACTTATTTGTGTTCAGCAGGTTAGATGCACTTCTCTGCTGTTCTGTTTATCTTGGTAGCTTTTGAAAACAGTGGAAATTATTCTCTAAAGGAGGTTGGTCTGTGTTCTTTGTTCAGCACCCAGCATGACCTGTCTTTTTGCCTCTAGCTGGTGATGTGACCACCCACCCCTTTACAAGCCAGAGGTTATTGTGCTTTGCTGTTTAATTCCATGCAGAAGTTTCCACCTTATGCAAGTTTGCAACATGTCACATATTTATATGCTTGTTTGGGCAACAAATGCTTTCTTTGTTTCACATTACTCATTGCCAGTGGCATAATCATTGAAAGCACCTAAATGTTGTTAATGTAACAGGTTTGGCCTGATTGTTATAGTTCTTAGGAGAAAAAGCATATAAGGTTTTTAACTTAGGACTTCTTTGTGGGATTGAGCAGTTTTAACACCGGTGAAGGGCACTGTACACCACTTGGTCTGATGCAGGAGTCTCCCTTTTCACTTTAGTGATACAGGCGGCTCTCCCATCAAAGTAAATAGGGGTGATCCTGTGTCATTCAGGCAAGGTCCCTTACTAGTTTCCCATGTCTGGAGCTGCCCAGGGGAACAAAGGAAGCAAGAACTGTTAAGTTACCGCAAAGCAAATACCCTCCTATGGAAGCACATACCCTTTTGCCTCCTATAGATGCTCCTATAGATCCTCTTACCCTGGCTCATTTCATATTGATACATTTTTGAAGCACTCATGTCAAGTGCACCATCTTCACCTCTCTGGACATGTCAATTTCATAGAGCGTTAGGGAGCACCTTATAAGGTTCAGAGGTAACGGTCTGAACATTTGTGACCCAGAGTTTGTGACTGTTTATGATCTTATGCAAGAACAATGCTTACAGATAAGCAATCTTTCTTTCTTACATTTAGATTGAATCCCTGACTGTGTTTCCCTTTTTTTCTGCAGTTACACTAGAAGTGCACATATTAGATTTTAAGGTAATTGTAGTGATTGGAATCACTAAAGACTCTCAAAGAGATTAAAGGACCAATAAAGTTATTAAACTGAAAGGAGGGAGGGATCTCACAGAATATAACCTTGGAAAGCATGGCGTGCTTTCAACTGATACATTAAACATGGAAATGTATCTGAGAGAGAACAACTAAAAATGTCCAGATAGCCGAATCACAATCAGTTCTGTCATGTTATAAATTACAAATGGATTTTATGCATCACCTTTTATTTCATTTGCACAGTTTTTAAAAGAAGGATATTTCCTTTGATCTGAGATATTACATTTCACAGTGTGGGGTGCTTTAATTTTCTTCCATTTTGGAAAGATTGGCACTGGCAAAAATCCTTTCTCGTACCTCTTGCTTGTGCCAAGAGGAAGTCCAAGGTGGTTGTACATCCTGTATCTTAGATATTTCTACACTATGTTGGTAGGATAAAAACGGGTTTAGAAATGTATGCATTTAGATAAACCATGTTAAGCAATAAGTATTTTGTAAGAAAATACATTCAAAAATGCATATTTAAAGATACAGACATACCTTGGAGATTTTGCGGGTTCAGTTCCAGAACACCACAATAAAGTGAATATTGCAATAAAGCACAGCACACTTTTTTTTTTTGTTTCCCAATGCATAAGATGTGTGTTCCATTTTTGGAAAGCCACTGTGGATGGAGATTGAGTTTGTGTGTGTGCTTGTTTGTTTTTTGTATTTGGAATTTTTACTGAAAGCTGTTTTGAGGGCTCTATTGGAAAAGCAGGATATGCATTCCTAAGTAAAAAAAAATTAAGCCTCTCATACTTGTCAGTATTTTGATAACTCTCTATGCTGTGTTACTGCTTACATTTTGATGCTTAGATCATACAGTGGAGTTTCAGTCACCTAATTGTTCAGATTTGATGTACAGGATCTGCAGTGTTGCAGTAAACATGTGAACTGCTTTAAAGCTTTTAACACTCTTTTTTGTATAAACAACTTGATATAGATGTTAAAAAGGAATCCCTGTGAAGCGTTTTGGCGGGAAATGCTATCTTGATCACACTAAGCACATTCTAGTCTTTCTTCCTCATTTAGTTTTGAATGCTCCAGGGGGAATGATTTTCATGAGAAATTTGTGTTGGTAATCGCAAACAGACATAATTCTGTAATTTTCTCATGAAGTATTGGCTAAAGTTTTGGCTTTAATGACCTGACACTTTTCCAAAGAGGAACACATTTTTGTTCAAACTCCAAGAAAAACAGCATAAACAGCACTGGAGTTTTTTTTAAAAAAATTGCTCAACATTTTAGAGCTATTTTCAATAAGCAGAGCATATAACCTATCAATTTGTAAAAATATAATGAGAATTCAAGCCTATTCAACCATTTCATTAATGTTCTGGTGGAGGCTGGGTTGCTTTCATCAGTTGCTCTAAGATGATATTTGAGTATAAAATTGCCTTATGGAAATAGCTGAGATTCTCGTACAAGTAAAAATGTGAAACTAGTTCCATCAGAGCCCTTGCATGCCTGGGCATGAAATCTGAAAATAATGCAACAACTTTCTCAGATGAATAGTCTCATATATAGTCCCCATTTGGCAGTACAGTTATACCTTGTGTTGTGTCCGCTTCATGTTGCGTCTTTTCACGTTATGTCCCGCGACAACCCGAAAGTACCAGAACAGGTTACTTCCGGGTTTCGCTGCTCACACATGCGCAGAAGCGCCAAATTGCACCGCGTGTCTGTGCAGATGCAGTGCTTCAAGTTGTGGGCATTTTGCGTTACGGATGGGTCTCTGGAACGGATCCCGTCTGTAATACGAGGTACCACTGTAGCTATTAAATGGTTATTCTCTCAAAAAGAAACAGACTTGTATGAGTTTCCATATGTATGTATGTATGTATGTATGTATGTATGTATGTATGTACCGGTATGTAACAGCTTGTGTGTATTGGGAATTGATATAGTAATTTATGAATACATATTGTTTACATTCTGGAGGATACAGGTACAATATTTGACATCTCCAGGTAAAGATGGAAAAGGCTTTTGTCTGAAACCCTAGAGAGGTGGTGCCACTTGGGGCATATGATACTGGGTTATATGTCCACAATGGCCCATCTCTTTTTTATCTTTATTTGAATTGTCTTTCCTTCCAGTGATCTTGTGTGTGTGTGTGTGTGTGTGTGTGTGTGTGTGTGTGAGAGAGAGAGAGAGAGAGAGAGAGAGAGAGAGAGAGAGAGAGAGAGAGAATGAATACCATGGGGTCAGTTATTCCTTGTAACAGTTTTAAGATGCCTGCAGTTTTTAATAACTCCTTTTCTTTCAAATGCATGCTGTTAGTTTTCTTTGAAAAGATTCAGCTGGGAACAAATGCTAGAATCACATCCTGCTTCTATTTCAGTGAATTATTTTTCAACTTTGAAGGCCCACACTAGATTTTTTTTTAAAAAAAGATGTGTTTGAAGAGAGAAGGAAGGACACTGTTTGATGTTCAGTGATATTGTGAAGTCTCTTTGCAGTGTTTTATCACTTCCCAGTAAATGCGTAAACATAATTATTGTGATTTTTAGACTTTCTTATCAGGCTTTAGGGGCCTCTGGATTTTCATTTGACCTTGCTTTAAGTAGTTGTCTTTTTTCCTCCTTTAAGGATTTATCTTCACTTTCTTAAAAGACAGTAATCCTTTTACCGATTCCTGGCTGTTATGGAAGAAAGACAAAGATACAACAAGTATATGCCCTTTTCCTTTCAACAGCGGCCATGAAGAACTTGTGATTAGCTTAGAATGCATAATATTTGACCTAAGCTGTGAGAGGATGTCATTACTTGATGGGAGATTCAGGACAGATAGCAGGAAACATTTCTTCATAGAGTGCCTCGTTAACCTATGGAATTTGCAATCACATTCAGCACTGATTGCCACTAGCTTAGAGAACTAAGGATTGGAAATTCATGGAGGGTGGCAGCTAAATGCTACCTCCAGGATCAGGAGAATGAGAGACAGTGGAGGGCGCTATTGTCTTCCTGTCCTGCTTGTTTCCACCCCACAAGGCATCTACTCGAGGTAACCACTTGGGGAAAGAGGATGCTGTCCTAGATAGGCAGGACTGCACTTACATTCTTGATAACTTCATGGCTGAGTTAAGATTTGTTCTAGAGATTTCCTGGTTCACAAGTCAGACTGTTAGTCACTAAAGCACACCAGCACTAGCCAACTAAGCATATATGTAGGTAGCATGCCAATGAGGCAGGTCTGGCCTCTCCCATGTTAGACTGCCTATGCAGCTCTCAAACTGAATGCCTGTGGTGAGCAACCACAATGTCAGAATAATTTAGGAAACAATCCTAAGTGAAAGCCATGATTCAGTGGCCAGGCCATCTCTTGTTCCATAAATGGCACAGGGGAAAAGCCAGAAGGAAGCGATCCAGAGAGGAAGAAAAATCAGCACAAAATGCAAGCAAATCATCTCTTGGTTTTTGTTTGCATAGCACAAAGCCTTCTGCCTTTATACTGTTTGGGTTATAGGGCTAGAATAGAGATATTATACCATCATATACAAATCATGCTGCCATTCTACTTGTCCCATCTCCCTTTCCATAATCAGGCTCTTAGAGTCACTCACATATCTGTACTGTGTCATAGATTTGTCCTCGTTACTTGCAGGTCATAACATTATGTGGTTCATGGAGTGTAGTAGGTAATCCACTCCACTCCCTGAACCACCCACCATTTTGTATCTAAGTTAACTTCTCCAAGCCACACTTTTTTTCCCTTCCTGGCTGTAGTTGATGGAGCATATGGTCTAGTAAAAAAATAATGTAGTTCACCCAGACTGAAAACCTCCCCACACCTGATCTGCAGTTGTGTCATTCTCTTCCATTCAAAGGCTCAGGGAAGCTTAAATGGAGCTTCTGTGATCCAGACCATCTTTTTAATGACGTTGTCCAGAGTAAGTGAGACTTCTTTAGCTGTGTAAAGAAACAGTACATTGTAAACAGTACAATGTACCTTCAGACAGTTTCCTGTGAAAAATGTAGGTGAGAATTAGGACAAAGTTTGCACCTCCTCTAGAAACATTTTGTTTCACCAGTAGTCTCATGGCACTTTGAGAACCCTGGATTTTCATTTCAGCTCTGGTGTTCTTTTGCCCTGTGTTTTCATGCCCTGGTTTATATTGAAAATGTGCTAGGACACCAAACATCACTAGCATTTATCGTAAGTCATATATATGGAAATGGGCCATGAACTTATGGCAGTTTCTATTTTGAATTGATATTGCCTTCAGCCAGATCTCCATTTCAAACTATAAGCCTGAACTCCAGATTGAAATCTGATGTCACCTGTTGGTATTCTTTTTTTTTAATGAAAATTGTTGGGAAAATGCTTCTGCATATGTGCGGTTAATTCTGCCCTCCTTGTGCTTGGGTCTAGAAAGAGTCAGGATTGAATTCCTTGTTAGTCCCTGCATGCTGTCATTTTGTGCAGTGGAGCCTGAGAACTGATTACCATAGTAACAATGTTTTAGCTTGTATAGCTGCAAATGTTGTTAATGGTAATAGAATTATCTAGTTATTTTAAATCCAATTATGTTATTAGGCCATCCAGTCCATTCTCATACTACAGCATGTTTTACTCTGCCATCTCTATCTTTTTTGGGGTGTGTGCTTGTGTATATTATTGAGCTGCATAAATTCCCTTCTGTTCATTTGAAGAGGTTGTCACTGCTGGTCAAGAATTGTTTCACTTTGTGGTCACCTTCACAGTGGAGTGGGGTTGGGGTGTACATAGGGATCTTATAGTGTTAGGTGAGATCCCCCCCCCCCAAGTTCCTGCCCTGCTTTTTAAAACAATTGCTCATAAATCCGTCTCTTGTATCAGGTCCTATGTCTACACGAGTCAAGTCTAGCATTCTTACCAGCTGTGTAAGAATATGCTTCATGTGGAAGGGACTTAAACTACTTGAGTTACTGAAACAATAATCTTTACCATGTATGAAAAGGCAGTGTATGCCTACATCCCACAACCAGGGAAAGGATGTGGGATCTGTGACCAATCAGATGTTGCTGTACTATAAATCCCACCATCCCTGAGTATTTTGGTAGCTGTTTAGAAGGGAGTTGGAGAGCTATAAGTCTGGTCTAGGGATTTTTCTTCTGCTTCTTTATTCCCCTTATAAACACTTTAAGTGTCATGATAGCCCCCTGAGCAGTCCTGGGAATTATATGCAATACGAAGTGGTCGCCAATCTTTAATGGGGAATTTGTTCATAAAGCACTTCTACTAATAGATTCCAATGTACCATTTTGGAATTGCTTACCTTGGCTGATCCAGCCTTGAGAAATTTTATCCCCAGAAGAATTTTGATGTATCCTGTATACATACTGTATATTCCTGCATATAAGACTACTTTTTAACCCAGGAAAATCGTCTCAAAAGTCGGGGGTCGTCTTATATGCCGGGTTGTATTTCTTATACGGCGAGTATATCCCAAACTCTTTATTTTAACTGGGAAAGTTGGGGGTCGTCTTATATGCCCAGTCATCTTATATGCCGGAATATACGGTACTATGTTGATGTATCCTGTATACATACTCTTTTGCTCCTATCCGTTTAAAGCAGGGTGCTATCCCAAATGTACTGATTTTTATATCGTTTGCAACCCCACCACAACTATTTTAGGATGTATTTGAAACTCCTACACAATTAAAAGTAAGAATATTTTTTTAATTCATTGTTCTCACTTCATAGATCCCCAGTAAGATTCATTGAAGAGTTTATCCTTTGTTGTGTGAAAGAATTCTACAAGCAAGATTTGCAGATGTAGATGTAATTTACCATATTTGAGAGAAGTAGCAAATTATTGAGAAAGATTAATTTAAAATCCATTGGGAACTTCCCTCTGGTATTCATGATTCTGTGAGTACTTTAGATTTCAAAATACTCAATGTTTCTAATTCACTGTCACAGCATTTCATATACTGTACAGTACAAGGAGATACAGTACAAGGGACGTGGGTAGCGCTGTGGTCTAAACCACAGAGCCTAGGGCTTGCCTATCAGAAGGTCAGTGGTTCGAATTCCCACGACGAGGTGAGCTCCCATTGCTCAGTCCCTGCTCCTGCCAACCTAGCAGTTCAAAAGCATGTCAAAGTGCAAGTAGATAAATAGGTACCACTCTGGCGGCAAGGTAAATGGTGTTTCTGTGCACTACTCTGGTTCATCGGAAGCAGCTTAGTCATGCTGGCCACATGACCCAGAAGTTGTACGCCGGCTCCCTCAGCCAGTAAAGGGAGATGAGCGCCGCAACCCCAGAGTCGTCCGCGACTGGACCTAACGTTCAGGGGTCCCTTTACCTTTACAAGGAGATAAGTGTGCAAGCAGCAAAGTATGGGTCACATTTTTTCCAAATGTGACGTTAGATAAATACGGAAAAGAGGAATTGAACATACATTTGTTTGTAGCCTTGTCTCTAAAAGAACTCCTTGCAATTTCATCAGGATCCAGCTGATTCAGTTACATTCTAGGGCTCTAATGTGTACACAGGAGTGTTATACAGTACAAGCATCCTTTCCCATGACTCATACATGAGTAGCTCCCCGCTGCGTAGTGTAGGGCATCCAAATTTGGATGGAATGTTTCCCAAGACAATCCAGGCAGTTACAGAGTGCTGTGTGCGTTCATGCATTGAATTGCTGTTACCTTGGACAATGCACTTTCCGGTTAACTTTCATATCAACAATATGAATGAAGACAAATGACATCCAAGTGAAAGACAGCAGAGCTTAAGAAAATATTAATCAACAGAACACAGTCATTTTTCAGATAAGCCTTAGCCAAGTGCAGCATTCAGATACCCGAGCACAATCCAGATATATTCACCATGCTGTTCTGCCATCACCCTCTAATGTTGTCTTTTATGGGTTCTAGCTTTCCCCACTGGGTTTCTAAGGACGCTCTCTGCATTTCCTTTCACTGTGAGATTTTGGCTTGTTCTGAGCTTTCTGTGATTATAGAAAGTTTAGGTTACATTTTCCCAGTATATACTATAACAACCTTCTAAGCCAATCCACTGATTTGATTAGATCCTTCTGGACTTTATCATAAAGAGTTACAAGACGGTTGCATAGTTACCAGAAAGGAAGAAAAGAATATCCAGCCTCCATAACTTCGTGTCACCATCAAGTTTTACCACTTTGGTTTCCATTTCCTCATCT